>NC_022017.1:21966597-21975767 GCF_000317375.1 Microtus ochrogaster | reverse complement strand
CGCAGGGTTTCTCTGTAATTTTGGAGCCTGTCCTGGAACTTGCTCTGAAGCCCAAGCTGGCCTCGAACTCACAAAGATTTGCCTGTCTCTGCCTCCCAAGTGGTGGAATTAAAGGCATGTACCACTACCACCTGACTTTTAATCATTTTTTAGTGGTTTATTTATTCTTATTTTATGTGCATTGGTATTTTGCCTTTATGTATGTCTGTGTGAGGGTGTCAGATCCCCTGGAACAGTTGTGAGCTGCTATGTAGGTGCTGGGAATTGAACCTGGGTCCTCTGGAAGAGGAGCCAGGGCTCTTAATCTCTGAACCATCTCTCCAGCCCTGTCTCTGACTCTTTTGCTGGCTTTTGGGATCCTTATCCTCATACTGGGCTCTTTTGTCCAGTCTTCAACTTGATATGCCATGTTTGGTTGCTATCCGTGGGAGGCCTGCCCTCCTCTGAATAGAAATGGAGGAGGAGTGGATGGGGGAGGCAGAGGAGAGGTAGGGGGAGAGGGACTGGGAGGAGAGGAAGGATGGAAACAGCAGTTGGGTTGTAAATTAAATGAGTAAATAAATCTTTTTCAGTGTTAAAAAAGAAAGACAAAATAGAAATAGTCAACTATTTCTCTTTACATTAATTTTTAAAAATTTTTCTCCCATTCTGCCCTCAGTTTCCCCTCTTTCACTTCTCCCAACCTTCATCTCACCTCCTTCCCCCAGATCCACTCTTCTGTTTCCCTTAAAAAAAAAAAAAAAGAGCAGGCCTCCAGGGATATCAACCAAACAGTTACGGCTGTTAAGGATAATATCTTTACACTTTGAAAAAATTTTACAGCCCGTTTCCCCTCTCTCCTCTCCTCTCAGAGCCCCCCTTCTACTCCACTCCCCATCCACTCTTCCTCCATTTCTATTCAGAGGAGGGCAGGCCTCCCATGGATAGCAACCAAACATGGCATATCAAGTTGAAGACTGGACAGTTGAGGATCAGGGTCCCAAAAGCCAGCAACAGAGTCAGAGACAGCCCCTGCTCCTTTGATGCTTTATTTATTTAGGATTCTTTTTTCTGCATTGATCTCATATTACTTCTATTAATTGGAAAGTATATTTAAATATCATATATATACATATATATGTATATATATTTATCTCAGACAAATTGTCTTGTAAAAGCAAAAAAACTGTATGGCTAGTCTTCTTCCTGTTTCTCACTTGAAGATTGAAGACCCCTTCTAGGGATTAAGGGGACAGCAAGGCAGCAAGTCCTGTATCATTCCCCTTGCCCTTTGCTCTTGAATTTCACCCAGAAGTGTTTTGCTAAGGGGCTGAGAGCCCGCCTCTTCTCAATACACTGGTCACCAGATCGTGTGTAGAATCCTGAGTAATGTCCCTTTTCATATTTGTGTTTTGGATACTCAACATGAGCTTTTTGGGAGATGCAGAGTAGAATATTGACAAGGTAATGGGGAGTGCACAGGACATGGTGCAAATACCAAGACTGCCTGCTGTCTTTATCCACAGAACAGAAGGCTTGGTGGACTCCTTTTCTCAGGGACTGGAAAAGTCATACTCTGTCAACAGCAGCATCCTGCGTGGCATCGAGCCATGGCTAAAGAATTTCCATCAGCTCCTGCTCCACCCGCCAAAGGTAAATGGCGGGGAGAGATTATTAGGGATCTTGAGAGACATATGATGATGTAATATACAGGATAAGGCAGAGTATGGAGTTAAGTGTGCTTTGACCTACCCTTTGAGATACTAACTGGAGAACCAACCACTGGGCAGATGTTAAGATATGCTGTAGTGGGCTGGAGAGATGGCTCAGCAGTTAAGAGCATTGCCTGCTCTTCCAAAGGTCCTGAGTTCAATTCCCAGCAACCACATGGTGGTTCTGGTGCCCTCTTCTGGCCTGCAGGCATACACACAGACAGAATATTGTATACATAATAAATAAATAAATAAATAAATAAATAAATAAATAAATATTAAAAAAAAAGATATGCTGCTAGTTAGGAATACCCATGTTGCTCTACTAGGAGAGGCCTGGGAGCAGGACATTTGCAGACTCCACAGGTAACTAAGCACCAGGTTAACTAGCCTCTGGGTCAGGGCTCTCCTAGCCAAGCGTGGCTCAACTCCTGGTGGCCAAGATCCCAGGGAAGCTCTTTGTTGAGTCAACAGCTCAGGGTAGTTATTGGTTTAGGCTGAAGAGGGTGGCCTTCACAAAGGTCCTCAACTGCCTCCTGCCCACCAGGGCTTCTTCTCTGGTACTCTGACCCCACAGTCTAGTCCTTTCCCATACACAGTTCTTCCTAGTACACCTACCTTACTTACTGCTTGTCTTTTGTTTTGTCTCCCTCACTAATAAGGAAGGATTTATAGAGGCAAGAACTGTTTTATTAGCCTTAAACATTCAGTTTGTGGAAAAGTGGACACAGATGGATCAGAAAATTCCAGAATCCAATCTAATGAAGCAAGCTTGGGGCCAGTGAGATGGCTAAGTGGGTAAAAATGCTTTCTATGCAAGCCTGACCTGAGTTTGATTCCTGGGAATTGTATAAAGGTGAAAGGAGAGAATCAACTCCACAGAATTGCCCTCTGACCTTCATACATGTACTGTGGTATACATGTGCCAGGAGCACACACATATATGCAGTACACACATAAGCACATACAACAAATATACACACATGAACCTTTTTTTTTTAAACTGGGAAAAAGCTATTTTGCTAATGAGGCAAGCTCTTAGCTCAGAATCCCACAGTTGGGTCCTGCTACTTGCCTTCAGATTGCTACTGCCAGCTCCATCATGGATACTGGATACATTTTATGTGCCATAGTAGTGGTCCTTTGGCCTAGTAGGCGCAGGCAAGAGTCCCTGAGCTTCCTAGGAGCCTTTGGTCTCTTTATCCACTCTTTTTAGCCACGAGGGGATAAAAGGGTCCTTCATCCTGTGGATTTCTTCACTTCTTCTTGCAGGAAGCCCTGTCTTGATCACACCCTACTCTCTCCAGGCCAGGCATATCATAGGTGAGTGGCCTGTTTGTTATAAGACTCCAACTGGGTGGTGCCTCCTGTGTTTGCAGAAAAAAGCAATCCTGACCACTATTGGCGTGCTAGAGGAGCCCCTGGGGAATGCTCGTCTTCATGGTGCACGCCTCATGGCTGCACTGCTGCACACAAACACGCCCAGCATCAACCAGGAGCTCTGCCGACTCAACACCATGGACTTACTGCTGGTGAGTCAGCGCCATAGCAGCTCTGCTTGTCTGTATGAGCCAAGCACAGTCTTCAGTTGAACATGGAGATAGGTCAGGAGCACTGGGCAGGGTTCATCAGGACAGGCACTTGGGCAAAAAGACCTGCCAAGAAGAGGTGCTGATACCCAGATCATGGGTCTTTAATGTAGCACACTGAGCAATACAGGGATGTGAGTCAGTCTTAGGCTCACAGTAGCCTGACATACTAGGAACTTCCTGATGGCAGAGGGTGGGTATCTGATCTTGTCTCATAAGGCATAGTGTCCTAAGAGGTAAATCTCTTGAGTGTCAGGCCAGACTCATCTACATTGAGAATTCCAGGACAATCAGAGCTACATAGTAAGACCCTGTCTCAAAAAAAAAGACAGACAGACAGACAGACAGGAAGGAAGGAAGGAAGGAAGGAAGGAAGGAAGGAAGGAAGGAAGGAAGGAAGGAAGGAAGGGAAGGAAAGAGGAAGGGGGAAAGAGAGAGAAAGGAGGGAAGGAAGGAAAGGAAAGAAATAAATAGCAAAACAAAAGGGAGAGAGAAGGTCCTCGTCTTTCATCTTTCATAGTTGTCATCCTTGTGACTCTTGTCAAATCCAGTAGGAAATGTGCCTCCATCAGTAGAAACCACCCAGTGGCCTGTAGGTTATTTTAGTAGTAGTAGTATTTTAGTATTTTGGTGCTTGTTTTTTGTTTGTTTGTTGCTTTTGAGACAGGATATCTCTATGTAGCCTTGGCTAACCTGGGAGCAGACTGGCCTCCCAAGTGCTTAGGATTAAAGGCATGTGTTTCCATGTCTGGCCAGAATTTTGTAGATTTCTGATAAGAGAGATGAGCTGGCAGTGGTAACCTGCCTGTACCGGCTCTGAGCAGCAGGTGCTGTCTCAGAGCTGGTGACTGTTTCCTTGAGCAGGAAGATATGGATTGGGATGCCCTGTTGGGTACTGTTGACATGCACAGGCCCTGCTGGCATGTCTACAGCCTCTACTCCCAGAAAGCAGGAACTGCCTTCAAATAATGGCACTGCTAAGTATGGTGTCAAATAGAGTCTGGAGATAGTGGTCTACATGAGATTCTTTCTCTCTCTCTCTCTCTCTCTCTCTCTCTCTCTCTCTCTCTCTCACTCACCACCACCACCAAAAGTTACTTAGAACTGCTAAGATAGATGCCAGCTTGTATCAGAAGTATGTTAATAAAAGACTCATTTTCCTTTTCTTTCTAAAACAAATCTATCTTAATTTTTACCACCACCACCCCACCACCCCAACCCTGCTTGCTTGTTTTTAAGACAGGGTTTCACTATGTAGCTCTGGATGGCCTGGAACTTATTAAGTACACCAGGCTGGCCCTGGACTCATAGAGATTCTTCTGCCTCTGCCTTCCAAATGCTGGGATTACAGGTGTGTGCTACCACACCTGGCTCCACGTTACTTTTTGAGACAGAGTCTCTTAATGAATCTGGAACTTGCTGACTAGCAAGGGGATTGTCATCTCATCTCCTGAATGCCAAGATTACAAATGTGTGCTGTTGAGCATGACTTGTACATAGACACTGGGGATTGAACTCCGGTCTCTGGTGCTTGTATGGCAAGTACTTTACTGCCCCAGCCATTTCCCAGCCCTTGCTTACTTACTGTTTGTGTCTCTGGTCCTTGGACTAGAACCCAAGTGAGTACTCCATCATTGATCTACCCTATAGATATGTATACTCATTCATTCATCCACTCACAATTCTAGGAACTCAATCCAGGGACTTGCGTATGTTGGACAAGCACTCTACCACTGAACTATATACCTAATCATAGTTTTTGGGGGGCAGATAGGGAGCTTCTGCCTCCTGAGTGCTGGGATTAAAGGCATGTGCCTCTATGCCTGGCTTTTTCCCTTCACATTAATCTTGTATTTGTGGTGTGTGTGTGTGTATGTGTTTGCATGTGCACTTACAAATGCCATGGTGTGCATGTGGAAGTCAGGACAACTTGCAAGAATAGGTTTCTCTTCTGCCATGTGAGTCCTAGGAATCAAACTGTGGTTTTTAAGTTTTGATAATAAGCAGTTTTACCCTACTTTAAGGAAATCATTAAGCAGAGAAATTGGAAAGCATGAATACTGTACACTCTTAATGGGTCTGCAAAGCAAAAATTTGGTGGTTCCTCAAAATGTTAGCTGTAGAACTGCCATGAGATACTGTATATCCACTCCTAGGTTTGCATCTAAAGACCTTAAACAGATATCTCTCAAGGTCACAGCAGACTATTCACTACATACAGCAAAAAATATAAATAGTCCTAGAATCTGCTAGTAGATGAGTGATTAAACAAAATATATATATATGATTATAAATGCTTCAGCCTTAAAAAGAAAGGAAGTCTTGACACATGCTGCAAAGGAAATGAACCTTGAGGCCACTGTGCTTAGTGAAATATGCCAGTCACAACGAAAGCAATCTATGGTTCCACTTATACATAATATCCTAGAATAGTCAAATTCAAAGACAGAACGAGTGGAAGTTGCTATGGGTCTAGGGAGTTAGTATTGGTATAGTTCCGTTTGGGATGGGGAGAAAGTGCTGGAGATAAATAGTTGCAAAAAACTAAATTGTACATGTAAAAACAGTTAAGATGAGAGTTAGGTATGGTGTGTATGCCTACCGTCCCAGTATTTGGGAGGCTAATGGGTAGCACAGACAAAGCAATGTCCATAATGGTCTAACCCATAATGGACAAAGTGATCTTTATGATGATGTCACTCATACTGGTATGGGTGATCAATCATGGTGTCTCCAGGCACAAAACAGATAAGAAGTCTACTGCAGTTTTATTTGATCTAGATAAAATCTGTGGAAAAATTATTTTTTTAATTTATTTATTTATTAAAGATTTCTGTCTCTTCCCCGCCACCGCCTCCCATTTCCCTCCCCCTGCCCCAATTAAGTTCCCCCCCCAGCCCGAAAAGCAATCAGGGTTCCCTGTCCTGTGGGAAGTCCAAGGAATCCCCACCTCCATGTGGAAAAATTCTTAACCAAATGAAAGAAGGCTCCATTGTATAGTGGCAAAAGGGAATCTCAGTTTGAGAACTAATTTCCAGACTTGAACCAATTTGAAGACCCAGAACTGTAGGCGGACTTTTCTTTCCCTCCCGCCAGTTCCCAAATAACCAACATGGAGACTCAATATTAATTATAAATGCTTGATTGTGGGGCTGAAGAGATGTCTCAATGGTTAAGAGCACTGGCTGCTGTTCCAGAGGACCTAAGTTCAATTCCCAGCACCCACATGGCAGTTCATAGCTGTCTGTATCTGTGTATCTATCCATAAGGACCACCAGAAGCAATTTGCTTTCAGTTAGCAAGGCCAGCAGTATACCTTTACAATTTCACCTCAAGGATTTATTAACTCTTCAGCCCAGTGTTACAGCTTATTTTTAAGGGATCTTGATTGTCTCTTCCACAAAATATACATTGGTTCACTGTGTTAGTGACAATATGCAGATTGGACCAAGTGAGCAGCCACTTTGGACTTGTTGGTAACACACATGTGTATCAGAGAATGGGAAATAAATCCAGCCAAAATTCAAGGGCCTTCTACCTCATTGAAACCCTTAGGAATCCAGTGGTGATTAGGGGCATGCAGAAATATCCCTTCTAAGGTGAAGGATAAGTTATTACAGCTGGCCCCTCCCATCAGCAAGAAGCACAACTGTTAGTGGCCTATTTAGATTCTGGAGACAGCACATTCCCAACTTGGGTGTTACTCTGGCCCACATACCAAGTGACTCAGAAAGCTGCTTGCTTTGTGGAGGGAGCCTGGAAACAGGAGAAAGCTTTTCAACAGGTCCAGACCTCTGTGCAGGCTGCTCTACCACTTGAATATTTGATCAAATAGACCCGAGGGTATTTAAGGTGTCAGTAGCAGATAGGGTGGCTGTCTGGAGCCTTTGGCAGGCCCCTAAAGGTGAATCACAGAAAAGACTTTTGGAATTTTTGGAGCAAGGCTCTAACATCATCTGCAGACAACTATTCTCCATTTGAGAGACAGCTCTCAGCTTGCTACTAGACCAAAGTGGAAACTGAAAATTTGTCAGTGGGCCACCAAGTTACCATGTGACCTGAGCGGTCCATCATGAGCTGGGTACACAACAGCAATCTGTTATCAGATGGAAGTGGTGTATATTTTATCAGGCCCAAGCAGGTCCTGAAGGCACAAGCAATTTACATGAAGAAGTTGCCCAAATGCTTACGGTTTCTATTCCTGTTACAATGCCATCTGCTGCCAGGCATGTACCTATAGCCTCATGGTTGTGCCATGTGACTGGTTGACTAAGGGAGAAAAGACTAGGACCGGGTTCACTTATGGTTCTGTTCATTATGCAGGCACTGCCCAGAAGTGCACAGCTATAGCATTATAACCCCTGTCTGAGACAACACTGAAAGACACTGGTGAAGGGAAATCTCGGGGGAAGAACTGCGGGCAGCACACATGGTCATACATATTGACTGGAAGGAGACATGGCCAGATACTCAGTCACTGATTCATGGCTGTAGCCAATGGATTATTAGCTGGATGGTCAGGAACTTGAAAAGAGCATGATTAGAAAATTGGCAAGAAAGATATTTGGGGAAGAAGTATGTGGATAGACCTTACCAAATGGGCGAAGGATGTGAAGATAGTAAATGTTCATCAGAAGGTGACTTCAGCTGAGGAGGAGTAATCAAGTAGATAGGATGACTTGTTCTGTTATCCCTTTTCCCCAGCCTTCCTGTCATTGCCCAGTGTACCATGAACAAAGTGGCCATGGTGGCAGAGACGGGGGTTATGCATGGGCTTGACAACATGGACTGTCACTGCCCAGGGATGACTTGGCTACAGCTGCTGCTGAGTGCCAAATCTGCCAATAGTAGAGACTAACACTGAGCCCCAGATAGGGCACCATTCCCTGGGGTGTCCTGCCAGTGACCTGGTGGCAGGTTGACTAGTTGGACAAATTCCTCTGGAAAAGACAACATTTTGTCCTTACTAGAATAGATACTTATTCTGGTTATGCCTTTCCTGCATGTAATGCCTCTGCTGAAACTGTCATCCATGAACTTACAGAATGCCTTATCTGCCATCATAGAACTCCACATAGTATGACTTCTGACCAAGGAACTCACTT
Source organism: Microtus ochrogaster (assembly GCF_000317375.1). Taxonomy (NCBI): domain Eukaryota; kingdom Metazoa; phylum Chordata; class Mammalia; order Rodentia; family Cricetidae; genus Microtus; species Microtus ochrogaster. Next base: position 21,967,382 of record NC_022017.1, on the reverse strand, counting down.
CACAGCCAGAGAAGTGTAACAGTGAGCCCATGATCATGGAATCCTCTGGTCTTACCATGTTCCCACTGTTCTGAAGCAGCTGGCTTGGTAAAAAGACAAAATGACCATTTGAAGACCAAGTTACAGCACCAGGTGGCAGCAGCCTAGAGGACTGGGACAGGGTTCTCCAGAAAATGGTATATGCTTGGAATTAGTGTCCAATATATGGCATGATTTCTTCCATAACAAGGATCCATGGGTCCAGGAATCAAGGGGTGGAAAAAGAATAGTTCAACTCATTATCACTGCCAGTGATACTTTAGAAAGATTGTTGGCTTCCTGTTTCTGCATCTTTAAATTCTGCTGAGCTGCAAGTTTTAATTCCAGAATTGCATTAAACTGGAAGCTCAGACTTCTCCTGGTCACTTTGGCTTCTAATGTCCTTAAGCCAACAGGCTAAGGAAGGAATAATGGTGTTATGAGGGGTAATTGATCCAGATTACCAAAGGGAAATTGAACTACTCATCCACAATGGAGGTAAGAAAGATTATGGAGTATAAACACCCTTTAGGGCATCTCTTAGTGCTACCATGTCCTGTGATTAAAGCCAGTGGGAGACTACAACAATCTAATCCAGGCAGGATGACAAAGGGTACAGACTCTTCAGAGTCAAGACCTGCTGAGGTTCTTGCTGATGGTGGAGGAAATGTGGAATGGGTAGTAGAGGAAGGTGGTTACAAACACCAGCTAAGGCCATGTGACCAGTTGCAGAAATGAGGATTATAGTTGACATGACTGTTTCTATC
>NC_022017.1:21962781-21965295 GCF_000317375.1 Microtus ochrogaster | reverse complement strand
AGGCAGGGTTTCACTTTGTAACCCTGGAATTCACTCTGTAGATCAGACTGGCCTCGAATTCACAGAGATCCGCCTGCCTCTGCCTCTGGAGTGCTGGACTAAAGACGTGCACCACCACTGCCTAGCCTGTTTTGTAGTTTTGGCTTCACTGTTTTTTGACTCTTTAGTTTTAGTTTATTCTCAAGGGTTTTATTCTTCTTTTGTTTGTTTGGCTGGTTGGTTTTTTGAGATGGGGTTTCTCTGTAGCTTTGGAGCCTGTCCTGGAACTAGCTCTGTAGACCAGGCTGGCCTCGAACTCAGAGATCTGCCTGCCTCTGCCTCCCGAGTGCTGGGATTAAAGGCGTGTGCCACCACTGCCCTGCATGAATGATTATTTTAATAATCAACCACTGCTGGATTCATTTTGTTAGTATTTTGCATCGATATGTATAAGGCATATACATACTATATCCTTGTGTTGTTTTAGTATCAGATCCATGCTGGCCTCATGGGACAAGTCACACAATACTCCTGCCTCTTCCACTTTGGAGGAGTTTGAGAAGGATATGTGTTGGTTCTTCTTTAAGTGTTTGGTAGAGGGGCTGAGAGATAGCTCAGCAGTTAAGAACACTTGCTGCTTTTGCAGGGGACACAGGTTTGGTTTCTAGCACCCACACAGTGGCTAACAACCACCTATAACTCCAGTTCTAGGAGATCTGATACCACCTTCTGACCTTCACAAGCATCAGGAACACATGGTACATAGACAACATACAGACAAAATATCTATGTACATAAAAAATTTTTTAAGGGTCTGGAGAGATGGCTTAGCAGTTAAGAACACTGGCTGTTCTTCCAGAAGACCCAGATTCAATTCCCAGCACCCACATGGCAGCTCATAATTGCTGGTAGCTCCTGATTCAGGGAATCTGACACTTTCACACAGACATACATGCAGGCAAAACACGAGTGCATGTGAAATAAAAATAAAAAATTTTAATTAAATGTTTGGTAACATTCACCATTTAGGTCATGTGTTCTCACTTTTCGTTGTTGAAAGGTGATCTAGGTAGCATAGTCTGCTGCATAGCTTAAGGTTACATAGCCAAAAAAATAATAATTCAAAAATAGTGTGTAATAAAATATATAAAGTAGACTTTATAGGAAAATACATAGCCCTTTAAAGACACCATAAAAGAAAAAATACTCCAAATTACTTAAGTTTCTAATATAAGGAACAAAGAAACAGAAAGTAGAAGACAGTTATTTGGGTAAGGTCTGAGGTCAATGAGATGTACACAAAGTAACAAGCAAGGGGGCCGTGGGCAGGGCAGATCCTCACAGAACTTCCTTAGTGAGACGTGGGCCTCAGGCGCCAGAGCACACCAACAGCTGCATACTTGTGAGATCAGTGGATGAAGTTTTGAGACTGACTCCCATTCACCCTGTAGTTCAGCTGTTGGAGAAGACCCATCTAAAGACCTTTTTCTGTCCTTTGTTTACTCAGGACTTGTTTTTTAAGTACACCTGGAATAACTTTTTACACTTCCAAGTGGAACTGTGCATTGCCGCTATTCTTTCCCATGCTGCCCGGGAGGAGCAGGCAGAAGCTAGTGGATCGGATGGCAAGGTGGAGCCTCTTCAGGGGAGTGGAGACGGAACTGGGAAGCCAGAGACCCCCCAATCCATCACCAGCCTTCCTGAGAACACCATGGTGACCCATGTAAGTCCAGTGCCCTTGTTCATCACTGCCAGCTGAAGCAGACCCAGGCCAGCACTTCCCAGGCTCTGGCGTGTTACCTCCTAACCCTCATGGGTCAGAGGGGCTACTCACAGGAACACAACATTGTGAAGAAACGTTCAGGTTTGGCAGGATCATAGTTGGTGACATAGAAGGCCAGCCAACATTTGCAAAGATGATCTTGTGCTTGTGGGTATTGGCTCTAGGAAGGCAGCTATCTGGACACGCTCTCCCTACTGTGCTTACAAGCAGCCTGCTGCTCTTTTCAGTCCACCTTTATAACTAAACACAAGTGTTGAATTCTCAGGAGAGAGCTTTCTGGAACTTTGAACCTTCTAGAGCCAGGTGCACCAGCTTTCTCTGTGACTTCCCTTATTCTCCATAGGATAACCATACAGTGGGTTGGTCACCCTAGGGTTAAGAGTCTGCAGCTCAACCTGTTTTTGATATCAGCACTTAATATCATCCCTGGTAGAGAGCAGCCCTAATGGATGTTTTCCAGGGAAGAAAGGGAGAAAATAGCTTGGGATCATAAGCTGTACCTGAGCTGAGACCCACCGTGAATGCTTCCCACTTTTACAGTGGTACAGAACATTCTGGACCATGCTACAGGGCTGACAGGAGGGCAGAAGTTTGGGACAGGGTTCCTGGGTCTCTGTTCAGAGGCCTCATAGACAACAGTGTTTGATTGGGTTTAGAAGATCGAAGTGCTACTTGCTTGGGGAGGTATCCTGGCAACCCGTGTGCAAACAAACCTAGCAGGAGCTAATACTGGGTAAGATGTCTTCAGTGGC
>NC_022017.1:21943702-21962580 GCF_000317375.1 Microtus ochrogaster | reverse complement strand
AAAAAAAAAAAAAAAAAAAAAGATGTCTTCAGTGTAGTCCACAGTTTATGGTCCAGTGAATAAACAGCCATGAGACAGGTGCCTGCAACGGCAAGAGCTTCTGGGGAACCGAGAGTACTATTCATGGGGGGGGGGCATATAGACCAACAGGGACCCCCAGATAGTGACAGAGAAGGTGTGAGTTGGGATCTATAACACATCACATATACAAGAAAACTACCTGTGTATGGGAAAAGAAAATGCTAAGGGCCCCAGAGAGCTGATGGGAGAGTGGCCAGAGGTGTAGACGGAGGCCCACAGGAGGGGAGGCAGAAGACATTCTAGCGTGATGGAGGAGCATAGACTGTCCTTTACTATATTTACTGGTCTTCATTCTCAGGGCATTCAATAGCATGAGACTTGGAGCCCTTGAGCATCAGTGATGTCATGGCCACAGGGTCTTCAGTGCTGATTTGCCTGCTCACTACCTACAGCACCTAGGAAGCAGTGTGAACCTTGGGCTCCCACTCACACTGCTTGCCGCTCTGCTCTCACAGCTGTTCCAGAAGTGCTGCCTGGTACAAAGGATCCTGGAAGCCTGGGAAGCCAACGACCACACACAGTAAGGACCCCGAGGAACCCCCTTGGTCAGTTAGGGATGTAGGCATGCATCTCACCAGGATGTTGGACACTGCAAGACTCCAGGTTCTGTGTCAGGCATCAGCAGCGTGTAACCTAGATATGTGCCTGAGACTGTTCTGGAAGGGATCCTGCTCCTGGGTGTACAGCAATAAGGGCTGCTCAGGAAGGAGGCTGCAGGAGGCATGGAGAGTCGCATGTTGAGTGATGAATGGCTGGGCCACACACTATAGGTAGGTAACCCTTCCCAACCTATCTTGCTTGGACTGTTTCATTTTGGTATAGTTTTTTTAAGACAGGTTTCTCTTGTGTACCTGTCTGTCCTGGAACTGTCTATGTAGACCAGGCTGACCTTGAACTCACAGAGATCTGCCTGCTTCTGCCACTGAGTGCTGGAATTAAAGGTGTGTGCCACCACCACCCAGGCTTGCTTAGACTTTGTGCACTTATTATCTCATTTTTTAAAAAAGATTTTTTTTTCTCTAATTTTTTTTCCAGTGCCTGGGTCTCATTATATAGCTCTGGCTATCCTGGAATTCACCACATAACCAAACTAGCCTACAACTCAGAGATCCATCTGCTAATTGCCTCCCAAGGGCTGGGATTAAAGGCATGTACCACCACAACTAGTCACTGTTTTGTTTTTTTGAAACAGGGTCTTGCTATAGCCCAGGTTGTCTGGAACTTATAGTACTGCCACCTCAGCTTCCCATGTGCTGGCTGCAGACATTCTTATCTTTTTTATTTTAAAATTATTATTTTTTTTTTTTTTTTTTTTTTTTTTTTTTGGTTTTTCGAGACAGGGTTTCTCTGTGGCTTTGGAGCCTGTCCTGGAACTAGCTCTGTAGACCAGGCTGGTCTCGAACTCACAGAGATCCGCTTGCCTCTGCCTCCCGAGTACTGGGATTAAAGGCGTGCGCCACCACTGCCCGGCAAAATTATTATTTTATGTGTGAGGATTTTGCCTCCTGTTTGTGCACTATGGGCGAACGCCTGGTACCCTCAGAGGCTAGATGATGGCATTGGATCCCCTAGAACCAGAGTGATGGTGATTGTGAGCTGCCTTGTGGTGGGAATCAAACCGGGTCCTCTGGAAGAGCAGCCAGTACTCTTTAACTGCTGAGCCATCTCTGTAACCAGTCTGGATCTTACTAAACTCAGATCATACTTTGTCAGAATCACACACAGTGATGCACTTTAGCTTTTCTGCAGCTCCTGTCTGAGCCTTCCCTCTCCTCAGAAACAATGGTTTTCAGAGTCAGTGGCCACCTCATTCGTTTATTGTCTTGCTGAGAACAGGTGGGCTCTAGGCAGTGTTGGGTAGAACTCATGGAAGCCCAGAGGGCTCTAAGAACAGCTGTGTGGCGCACAAGTAGAGGTCAGAGCAGCTCACTTGGTGTGGAGGCCTACTCCATCCCAGCTCCTAGAAACCATGTGCACAGTGCTGCACTGCCTTCTGTCCTGATGCAGTTCCTCTTCCACCACCACTGCTGGAACTTGGGCCAACACTGTGATCTTTGTGCCTCCATCTTGATGTCCGTAAATGGGCCATGAAGTAAGCAGTCTTGTTACTGTTTCTTGGTCTGATGGGGGAGGTGGGGCTGAACTTAATGCATACCAGATGCTCAATAATCAACAGTATTCTAGAGGAGGGGCTGTCGCTCAGGCACTGACTGGTCAGATACCCCTGAAGTTAACCTGGAGTGACAGCCACAAAGAAGCCAAATGCTTAGGCTACAGGTGACAGTGGAAGTGAGCTTCAGAAATCCTATTACTTGACCCTCCCAGCAAGAAGTTGGGCAGATGGGCTGGAGAAATGGCTCAGTGGTTTAAGAGCATTGCCTGCTCTTCCAAAGGTCCTGAGTTCAAATCCCAGCAACCACATGGTGGCTCACAACCATCTGTAATGAGGTCTGGTGCCCTCTTTTAACCTATAGATATACACACAGACAGAATATTGTATACATAATAAATAAATAAATATTTAAAAAAAAAAGAAGTTGGGCAGAGCTGGACTGAGTGACCACCTTGATAGTTCATTTCACTTTCAGGGCAGCAGGTGGCATGAGACGCGGGAATATGGGTCACCTCACAAGGATCGCCAATGCAGTTGTACAGAACCTGGAGCAGGGCCCAGTGCAGACCCATATCAGTGAAGTCATCCGAGGTGAGCCCACTACTTTCCTCTCCTTCTGCCCTCTGTCACTAGCAGTGATAACTACACTGATATGGAACAAACCATGCAGCCTTCTCTGTCATCTTCTCAGAGTAAGCCGAGTGTTCTCTTCATGGAGCAGGCATTGTAGAGCACAGGGATTCAGCCTGTCACGGACAGTTCATGGCTCCAGTGCTGAACTTAGAAGCCAAGAACCAATCACCAGGCTCTCTTTTGCTCATGAGCTGCTCAGAGCTGTACCTTCATTAGAGATCCTGGCCCACCTTCCTGCTTTTGTTTTTAACTTAGGCAATTTGGAGGACCTTCCTAGTATGCATATCTGGAGGCCATCAGTGTAGGTGATATCCTGCCCCTAGAAGCAGGTTGTGGGCACCAAGACTGGAACCCTGAGCCCTACAGGATGGGCAGTACCATTCTGGGCCCAATCAGAACAACAGAGCCCCTGCCCTCTGCCATGGTGTCACTGCTCTGTGCCCCCTCACGCATAACTCTCAAACAGGGCGCTTCTTCCCAATCCTTTCATGGCCTGAACACAGTTTGGCTCTGTGACCACACTCTCACCCTTATGCCATATGCTCTGTTATTTGATGTAAGTGTACGAGTGAGGGGAGAACTGGGTGAGGGAAAGAGAGATTGTGGGCAAGCCTCCTGAATAGGGTATACCAGATCCTCTGCAGCCTGGCCAGAACTGACAGGCAGGGAGCCTCTGAGATGTCTAGGAACTAGTTTGTGCACGGACTTGAGTTAATTCTTTTTTTTATTTTTATTTTTTTGAGGGGATGGGGGGATTGAGACAGGGTTTCTCTGTGGCTTTGGAGCCTCTCCTGGAACCAGCTCTTGTAGACCAGACTGGCCTCTAACTCACAAAGATCCACCTGTCTCTGTCTTCTGAGTGCTGCACCACCACTGCCCGGCTTGAGTTAATTCTTTTTTTTTTCTGTCACTTTTATTTTTTTTAATATTTATTTATTTATTATGTATACAATATTCTGTCTGTGTGTATGCCTGAAGACCAGAAGAGGACACCAGACCCCATTACAGATGGTTGTGAGCCACCATGTGGTTGCTGGGAATTGAACTCAGGACCTTTGGAAGAGCAGGCAATGCTCTTAACCTCTGAGCCATCTCTCCAGCGCCCTATTATTTTTTTTTATTGAAAAAAATTTCCGCCTACTCCCAGCCTCCCATTTCCCTCCCACTCCTCTCCCCCTCCCTCTCCAGTCCATAGAGCAGTCAGGGTTCCCTGCCCTGTGGAAAGTCCAAGGTCCTCCCCCTTCCATCCAGGTCTAGGAAGGTGAGAACATCCAAACTGGCTAGGCTCCCACAAAGCCAGAACATGAAGTAGGATCAAAACCCAGTGCCATTGTCCTTGGCTTCTCATCAGCCCTCATTGTCCGTCATGATCAGAGAGTCCAGTTTTATCCCATGCTTTTTTCAGTCCCAGTCCAGCTGACCTTGGTGAGCTCCCAATAGATCAGCCCCACTGTCTCAGTGGGTGGGTGCACCCCTCGCGGTCCTGACTTCCTTGAGTTAATTCTTGATCAGGGCCCTGAGCTGGCTGGTGGGGAGCTGTCTTAGGAAGGTGAAAAGATATTTTTACTGTACTAGCGATAACTATGGGTCCTGTGCACATTGTGGCTGAGGAGGGACAAGCTCCTTGTTCAGCCTCATGGTCCCTTTGTGCTGTATCTCCCCACCAAGTATGGAGTAAGAAAGTTCCAGGTGGTCCTCCCCATGACCCAGGACCAGAGGAATTTCTTTCTCTATGGTATTTCAGGCCACCTGCCTGTCCACCTTCTTCCTAGTTATACTTCAGTAGTCCCTGGTGAAGTTGAATTTGCTGGTCCATCATCACACATGATGAGAAGCAGCAGGGCAGAAGAGTGAGCAAGCCAGGGGTGGCTCCCTTGTAAGTAGAAGGGAAAAACAAAGGGGCTTGGAGCCCAGGACAGAACAGTTTAGGGAGGTGAGGAGTGAGCAGAAAGTTCTTGTTTCCAGATCAGGCACAGGCTGTAGACCTGTGACTGATTCAGGGCTACTAGGAAGGCTGCTTCCTTAGATCTTTAGGTAAACATACAACAGCAGGCAGACTCAAAACTTTCATGCCACCAGGTGTGATGGCATATGCTTTTAATCCCAGTACTTGGGAGGCAGAGACAGGTAGATCTCTAGGGCAGCCAGAATTATATGATGAAACCCTGTCTCAAAAAAACAAAATAAACTGGGCAGTGGTGACTCACGCCTTTAATCTCAGCACTAGGGAGGTAAAGGCAGGTAGATCTCTGAGTTCAAGGCCAGCCTGGTCTACAGATTGAATTCCAAGATAGCCAGGACTACACAGAGAAAAAACCCTGTCTTGAAAAAAATAAGCAAACTTCAATAAAGCATATAAAATGTAAAAAAAAAAAAGAAAGAAAAAATAAGCAAGCAACCAACTAACCAGACAAACAAACAAATATATTGTCAATGTACTAAATTTATTTTTATGAATCTCAAATAAATAAATAAATACATACATAAATACATAAATAAAGCAACAGAACTCTTCTGCCACTGAAACCTCTGTAAAACATTGCCCTGCTCAGGGTTGCTATAGTCTCAGGCCCTGCAGGACATCTGCCTTCTCCTTCGCTGTATTAGGTTTACTTCCCATCTGCAGCCACTGTTTGCCTGATAGGGCTCCTCTGTCTACAGCCAAAGACTTACACTTACGAGGTAGCACTTACCTTGCAGGGCTCCCTGCAGATTGCCGTGGTCGCTGGGAGAGCTTTGTGGAAGAGACTCTGATGGAGACCAACCGCAGGAACACTGTGGACCTGGTGAGGAAGCTGGGGCTACTTCCATGGCACAGCTGCAGCTAAGACCACTGACAGTCCCATGTGCCCCACTCTGCAGCACAGGTGGGGAGGAAAGCACAAGGGCAGCACTGAACTGGGCATGCAGCCCAGCCTTTGGCCTGCAGGGTCACAGCAGAGCTGGCTCCCTGAGGATCTCTTCATCTGTTCCCTCCCACAGCTAGAGCTTATTTGTGAAGGACTCTTTATGCTTGGGACCCAGGATATTACCTGGGTCAGGGAGACTGGGCTTTCTTTCATGGGGCTTTGACCTCACTTGGCATCTCTGCAGTAAGCTGCACAGGCCCACAAGTACCAGGGGGCTGGTGGTGTGGGAGGGTGCTGGGGGTGGGGCCTGGGGCTCTGGCTGGACTGGACAGGGTGGGGTCTGGCTAGCTCACGTGCCCACCCCATCTGGCCTGTGTTTTAGGTGAGCACTCACCACCTTCACTCCTCAAGTGAGGACGAGGACATTGAGGGTACTTTCCCTAACGAGCTGTCCCTTCAGCAGGTGAGGGCATGGCCGGCACTCTGCACCCTGCCGGGCCCTTCTGGAGCCTGTGTCCTTAGTAGTGCTTAGTTTCCATGACACTGCATAGCAAAAAGAGAAAAGTAACTCATCCCCAAGCATATATGGGGGAGAGGGAGGCCTGGGGGGACACCCCCAAAGTCACATCACTTTGGTGAGACTCCTGGGGACACTGAGCTTGAGAGTTGAGTAAGGAGGTGTTCTTCTGTACACAACTGCTCAACCACTCTGAATGTTCAGCCTACGGGAAAATTCACTGCCTGCTTTGCCAGAGCTCCTGAGCACTAGAGCTGTGGGTTCCAAGGAGCAGCCTCCAGGGCTCAGCTTGCTCTGTAACAGCATCCTCTCCTCCCAGGCCTTCTCTGAGTACCAGATCCAGCAGATGACAGCCAACTTTGTGGATCAGTTTGGCTTCAATGATGAGGAATTTGCAGACCAGGATGACAACATCAAGTGAGTGCAGATAGCATGAAGGCCTGTTCTCTAGGCTAGTGATTTCTCTTCCCTAAGTTCCCAGTGATCTTGCCAGCAATGGGGTCTACTGTCCCTGAGGAGGTAGTGAATGTCCCACCTACTGTCTGAGGGCAACCAGGCCCACTGGACCAGAGGAGGTACTGAGGGACCTTGTTCTTGCAGTGCCCCATTTGACCGGATTGCAGAGATCAACTTCAACGTTGAAGCCGATGAGGACAGTGTAAGTGATGGGCTCCTGCAGGGTTACAGGGCTTAGCATCATTTTATTCCCCTTGCTCAGATAGCTCAGGCTATGCCCACAACTTGGTCCTTATCACAGATGGATGGGACCATGGGGCCCCTGGCCAGTCTATTTGTATGTCAGGACTGGGAGGCATCCCCCCATGGGAGCTGAGACCAGAACTTCCTCCCTTCCTCCTCCCATACTGTCTGTCAGCCTTGTTCTGTGAGCTAAGCCCCTCTGGGAGCTATCTGGAACCCAGGCTTTCCCAGGTTCTCTGGAAACCAGCTCTTTATTCCATCTTACAGCCTAGTGCGGCTCTGTTTGAAGCCTGCTGCAGTGATCGAATCCAGCCCTTCGATGATGATGAGGAAGAAGACATCTGGGAGGATGAGGAGACTCGATGCACTGCCCGGGTGATGGCCAGAGCCAGGTGTGGGGTTCACCCATTCTCCCAAAGTCTCCACCAGTGAGGAGCAAGCACAAGATTAAGCACTGGATATCCAGCTTCTATTAAAGTTCTTGGACACCCAGAGAGGCGGGGACCCTTCTTGCAGAGACCAGAAGCTGGTGGGAGCCAAGCAGTGCTTATCTGTATACCTTGTGTCCAACCTTCCCTGGCCCCAATTCCTAAGCTATCATGGGCTCTCCAGTGTCTAGCCAAGGCTCACCAGGCATCTACTACCTTTGTGTCTGCCCAGGTTTGGAGCCCCTCATGTTTTAGAAAATTACTCAAAGAATGCCCTGGAACATGGAGGCCAGGACAGGAAGGCTGGCTTAGCAGCAGCTAGGAATATTCCTGGATTGGCCACTCCTTCATCTCCTACACAGAAAGAAGGTCCTCGCTCAGAGAGTGATTCAGAAGGTAGTATCCAGCAAGGGACATGGGTATTGGGGACATGATTTGACTTGTATATCTTATGAGCTCCCTTTGGAGCCAGTGTGTCTAGCTGTCAGTGACCTACTTCCCCATTTACACGTGGTTTCATTAAATGTTCTGGGAGGTCTGATCATCATGGGTGGGGTTCTGCTCTACAATGAATCAAGAGCAAAGTGTTCTTACTCTCTTCTGTTGTGGTACCTGCATCTGCATTTGCACAGCTGGTATCTATTGTCATTTTAGGGAAGGCAAAAAGGCATACCCCTATGTAATCTGTATGCTGTTGCTTGCCACCCCTTGGATGTACTCAGTAGCATAACCTATCCCATGTACTACCTCTTAAGAGACCCCTTGTTGGGTGATGATGGTGTGTGCCTTTAATTCCAGCACTCAGGAGGCAGAGGCAGGCAGATCTTTGTGAGTTTGAGGCCAGACTGGTCTACAGAGTGAGTTCCAGGACAGCCAAGATGATACAGAGAAACCCTATCTTGAAAAATCAGAGAGAGAGATCCTTTTTATTGCTTCTGCTTTGGGGTGCTGAGATACTCAGGACACGGGCAAGAACCAGCTTTCTGAAGCCAGCTGGAATTTCCAGCAATTTAGCTGGGGCTGACAAGAAGCTGCAAGAACACCTCATCCAGTCTAAGGTTAAGGAGAGAGCAGAGTGCACGTGACCTTGGTTGGGACAGGTGGGACAGTACCTTCTTTGTACCATCAGCTTTCCCGGAGGCCAGATGGGACCTTACAGGTACCTGTGAAGCACGGCATCAGCAAGCACTGATGCCTATACATGTGCTCTGTTGTAGTGGATAATGTATCAGGACCCCGGAGGCCCTCACACCCAAATGTCCCAGGGTCTGAGGCCATACTACCCACTGCAAAGGGCCAGTAGGCACCAGCTAGAGAGCCCTGTCATCTCTGACACTTCAGAAAGGGCTCCTCTGGAGTTTCTTAACTGGGAGCATCTTGTCTCCCTGCTGAGCTGTTGATCCCTCTACCCATCTCCATATGATGCTGCTTCTCCCTTGTCTATCATATACTAGCCCTGTCTGTTCTTGACTGTTGTCTCTCCCCCGGCAGGTACTACATGGACAGCAGTTTTTGATGAGCCAGTGAACCCGATGTCTGCAGCCCCAGGAGCTGCGAGGGATGTGGGTTCTAGTATATGGGCAGCTGGTCCCTCAGCTCCAGAGGAGAAAGGCTGGGCCAAATTCACCGACTTCCAGCCTTTCTGCTGGTAACAAACACATCAGCATATAGAGCTATGCCTGTTGGGTGTCAGGACCAATGTTGCCCCATGGGTTCAGTTTGTCCCTATCTTCTTTTGTAGCTCTGAGTCAGGGCCCCGGTGCAGCTCTCCTGTGGATATGGACCACAGCCATGCCGAGGGTGGCCAGAGTCCAGGCCCAGAGAAAGCCTGTGAGTAGCAGCAGCTCAGACACTTGCCTTGTTTAGTTCTGGGGCTCAATGTAAGGCCAGATCACCTTGGGAAAGTGGGAAGTAGTCAAGGTCCCAGGTGTGACCATGCCTTTGTGGTATCGGGGTCCATACATACTTGCGGAATTTGAATTGTTATGTCTAAATGGAGGTCTTCAAGCTTTAGGGGTACAGGACAGGGCAACATGGCCATTAGACTGCCCTCAGAGCCTGGTGTGATCAGGCTGCACCACCCCGGTCTGAACCCATCTGCATCCTTGAGGCATACTGTCAAGTATGTAGATGAGTCATTGTTGGAAAGCCAGTATGGAACTTGATCAAAAAGTCCTTGGCCTCCATCCCCTTCTTCCTTGGCAACTAGACCAGGTTAGAGAGGGAGGGTGATGGCAGTCTCCTGAAGTGTCTTCCGCCTCTGAGAACAGCACACATATACCCTATCTTGTGGAGGGGGGTACACAGCAATTCGTGTGGTTCCTGTGAACATGCAGATGCACACGTGTAACACTCGTTTCTGCCTCTCATATTTCACCTGGTACATGCAAATTTGGGATCCCTCAAGCCATGGTAGCTGTGCCCTCTGGCCCCTCTGCCCTCACAAATATCGCAGGGTTCCTTCTTTTGCAGCTGGTCCTACCTCGCCTTGTACCTGGAATGTGTGTGTCACCCGGAAGGCCCCACTGGTAGCCTCTGACAGCAGCTCCTCTGGGGGATCTGACAGTGAAGATGACGAGAAGGCAGCTGGTGCTGTGGAAGCCATGCGCACAGGTCATGGTGGGAAAGCCCCCCCACTACCCAGGACAGAGGAAGCTGCTGCCAGCAGGTGTGAAGGGAATGGCAAGTTAGCCTGGGGGCCCAGTGAATACTGTGTGGCTTATACTCTTTCCTATAACTACTATCTAAGAGCCGGGCTCAGTTGCCAGATCTCAGGTCTCTGAGAACAAGTGGCAGCTAAGCTGGAATCCCTTGCTGCTGCCCCAGTGGCTAATGAGCCTGTGAAGCAGCCATCTCTAGAAAAGACAATGCCTCTTTACTATGGGGAAGGCTGGACATAGTGCATGCTTTCTGTTTTAAGTGATTCATAATAGAAGACAGAACCTGGATTCCCAAGAGCTTGCCAAAAACTTGAAAGGACAGCCTCCACTACAGAGGCCAGTTAGAAAAAAAACTGGTTTTCAGGCTCTGGGTTGCTTCAGACAGTGGAGGAAAGGCCTGCAGCCCTTAACTTTCTATATGGCAAGCTCATGACTCTGGAGCTGGCCAGCCCTCCTCTGCTGGTCCTTTGTGGTAGGGCATGTGTGGACTCCAGTCAGGTGCCCTGTACACTCACACAGTAGGATAAAGCATTTCTTAGGGTTGTAGTCTGAGCCCTGGCTGGGAGGTAGAAGCAGGTGTCAAGCCAAAGTTTCCTTGAAGTGTCTGAAGAAAAGACTGTCATAGCCTCCTTACAAAGAGGCCAGCCTCTCCAGCAAACCCAGTCTAGGGGCTTTTGTTTTTTAAAGATTTATTTATTATGTATACAGTATTCTGCCTGCATGGATGCCTGTAGGCCAGAAGAGGGCACCAGATCTCATTACAGATGGCTGTGAGCTACCATGTGGTTGTTGGGAATTAAACTCAGGACCTCTGGAAGAGTGCCAGTGCTCTTAATCTCTGACCACCCCCACCCCCTTTTTTTCCCGTTTTGAGTGGTTAAGATGAGAAGATAGGACCAAGGTGTCCCAGGAGTTGGCTCACTGGGGTCCACCAATGAACTGATGTGCCTCCTGGCATTTAGGGGCTAGTGTGACGGGAGCATAGGAGCTGCCTATTGACCAGGATACTGGAAATGGCTTGCAGCTGTACAAAGGCCCTGAGGCAGAACCTCCACCCTAAGTTCAGGGTGCAGTGGAGGAAGTCCCCATTTTGAACCCTACCGGGAGACAAGTTACTCATCTCACAAGACTCTTGACCTTAGCCCCGTATGTGGAAGGATTTTGTATCTGCTCTGAATATTACCCATGTACTTTCCAGTCTTGTCCCTGTCTACACTTCTTCCAAGGTTGGCTTGTACCTGACAGTTGGGCACCAGCCAGACTGCCTACCTAGCACAAGTCCACCATAATGCATTCAAGCTGTAGATCTTAGCAGCCCTGCCTACTCCTCCTCTACAAGCACAGAGGGCCCTGCCCACCACCCTGTGTGGTTCTAGGGGGCCCTCTGATTTGGGGGCTTAAATGTTTCCCTCAGAAAAGCTGGGAGCTCAACCAGCTGGAATCTGTGGTTGGTATAGCAGTGGTTCTCAACCTTTCCCACTGCTGTGACCCTTCAGTATAGTTTCTCATGTTGTGGTGACCCCAACCACCACAAAATGTTTTCATAACTATAATTTTGCCATTGTTATAAAGTATAATTCTAAAGGGGTCATGGCCCACAGGTTGAGAACCACTGTGTCCGGGTTGGGTTCATAGTCACATATTCTGTGCCCACAGCCCCTTAGCTGTGTATGTCCAAAGCTCATTGAGCCCCCGACCCAATATTCTAAAAAGCCCCAGGCAAGACATAACCCTAAAGCCAACACCATACTAAGCTTTGCGGAAAAGTAGAGCCAAGACTTGGAGAGGGGCTCACACGGTCAAGTGTGACGAGATTAACTAAGAGGACAACCTAGTCTGGAGCTCCCTCCTCCTCCCTTGCCCTGCATCTCATCTGAGCACCCCTGCCTGGGAAAGAACTAGAGATCTTTGCTCTGCAGGCCAGTGGATCCATCTGCTACTTGTGGCTAGACTAGCCTGACCTTGGGTATGAAGACCTTTAGTGCCTATAAGTCCCTCCCCCAACTCTACCCCCACTTTCTAAAGAAGTCTTACTTTATAGCTCTGGCTGGTCTCAAACTCAGTGACCTGCTTGCCTGTGCCTCCTAAGTGCAGGGCTAAAGTCATGCACCACCATGTCCAGCCCTCTGGGAGCCTTTCGATAGAGTAAAGGTGGAGTTGAATTTAAGCAGAAACATTGGGGACTTCAGTAAACAAAGCTCCACAACTGTCAGGATTTGAGTGCTGCTTGTAGGGAGGACTGAGGTCACCGGAGTCATGTTCCTTGGCCCACTGTTTGGGACTCAGAGCCACCTGGCTGTAGCTCCTCAGTCACCCCAGAGGAAAGGGGCAGAAAGGAGCTGTGTGTGCTGCTCCCATGCCCTTTGCTGGATCAAGCCACTTTACCAGTTATTGGGTATATGACACAGGCAGCAATGAAGTTGGGACACCCATAACTGAAGCCTATCTGCCACACAGGACTGAGTGTACGGACAGCACCGTGTTAGCCCCTGCCTGCCCTGCACCTCCAGAAGTGACCATCAGTCCCGCTGTGGCCACCACAGCACCAAGCAAGGCAGGTCCTCCCGCAGCCACCGCAGTTGTCTCTTCCTCAGTGGCTATTGCAGTGCCCCCAGGGCCGGTCATGGCGGTAACCACAGCAGCCCCAGCCATAGTTGCCACCCAGGAGACAATGACAAAGGACAGGTGAGTAGGTTGGCCAAAGAGGGTAGGGTGGGATTGGATGAACACCAAGAGCCCACATGCTTCCAACTCTGCCGTTCCCCATTTATGCAGGAAGACAGATGCCCTGCCAGAAGGAGCTGCCTTAAATGGTCCTGTGTAACTGCTGCCACCAGCTATGGCCCGCCCTGGTCAGGCTGCTTCCTTTATCAAGAAAACTACCTGGTGATGCAATTTTTTTTAATTTAAAATAAATGCTGCATTTGGTAAAGCTGGCAGTTGGAACCAGTTGGATGACCCAACTCCCATCTCTCCTGCCTGCCCTTGGTCCTACTGGAAGACAGGGTGCTCCTGGCCACCCCCAGGTCCAGCCCTTGGTACGGCAATGAAGTCCCTGACATGCAGCTTCCACCTGCAGGAGTTGGGAAGGGAACAAGATCCTGAGGTGCCAGCATGATCAGATGGGCAGGAAGGGTGTGGATCTACAGGCTCTGGTTTCACCTGTATTTTTTAATGAACGCATGGAGGAAAAGCCGTTTTTTGCACTTTGTACCCAGCTATACAGTACAGGGTCTCCCTTGGCTCAGGGCAGATACAAAGGCCTGAGTTGGAGAGACCTGATCCCCACAAATGCATGGGGATCTGGCACTAGTTTGACCACCTAAGGTCAAACCCCAGTTCTAGCTGCCCAGGGTTCCTGGGAGCTGGCACTGAATCAGGCTGCAAATTTTGACTGCCTTAAAAACAAAAGACCCTCTGGACCAGATGGGGTTGTCTCTGTGATCAGCAGGGCAGACTGGCACACTGGAATGGGTGGTTAGAGGTGCCTGGTAGTAGCCAACATCAGCCATGTAAGAGTGAACACAACAGGGCACTGGGAGGCTGAGACAGGGCAGGCCCAGATTGTCCAGGAAGAGTCTCAAAGTCTATGTTGACTTTTTTTTTTTTTTTTAATGTTCTGACCTTCTGACAGGGCATCCAATCCCCAATAAAAAGTATCATTCTTACTGAAAAACTGTGTATTGTTAAGCTGCAGATGTTCAGCCCAGCCTCTGTGGACACCCTTGCTATCCCAAATTCATTCACAGTAGTTGGGTCTCATGTTGAAACAGAAATGAAAAGCTCTACCTGAACAGTCAGACTTAACGACATCCATTTTCTCAAGGCTTCCCCAACCCAACCCCAGGCTCATCCTGGAAGTAAGTGACTCAGCCCCAAGGGTCACATTTCTCCCTCTTCAGCAGCCCCTTCACGTCTGTCTTCAATGGGCCCTGTGGCTCTCCACCAGCATTCACCTGCTCAGGTAGTAGTAGTAGTGTCTCAGATGCGCCCCCATTTCTGTTTTGAAACCTGAAATGTGCAAAAAAGCAGGGCCTTTCCTCCCCAGAATGTGTCCTACTGATAGATGTCCTGAATCCTGGTCCAACTCAGTTCCAGGGAAGAACTAAGATATCCCATGCCCAGCTGTGGGGAATAGAAGTCGTGATGATACAGCACCAGAGCTCATGGGGGCTCAAAGTCACTGGTGGCTTCAACATCCCACCACACAAGGGTCACGCTTCTGGCATCTTCATGGGTCTTCCCCTTTTGCACCTGCTGCTCACCCCTCCACCTTACAGACAGGCAGGGTCCAGATCACCAGTGGTTAGCCCTCAACACCAACAGCCATCCTGGGACATTTCTCCAATCTCTGCAGCACCCATACCTCTCTGCCCACCTCCTTCCCCAGCCCTGGCTGCAAGTACATGGCTAATGATGTCTGGTTTTGGTGGGGATCACAGGCAAGTAGGAAAGGAGAGTAGTAACAAGCCCAGCAATAAAAATCATCAACACAATGTCCTGAGATGGGATGGTCAGGGACCTCCATGGTAACCCCAGAGGAGAAAGAGTAGGCATAGACGGCATAAGACCCATGATCTGCGACCTATAGATCACTATGGGTGTTGCCTCTTAGCCACATTTCTGCTTTCCCAGCTGCCTTGAAGACCTTTTCTCCCTATGAGCCCATGTTCCTTTCTGTCCCAGGTGTATGGCCTTTGTCCTTAGGCTTCAGAATAGTTTTCCAAAGTCTTTCACTCTCCCTCTACAATACCCCGAGCCTCCTTGATGTCAACTGATGCTCCAGAGCTATTTGGGTAGGAAAGACAGCTTTCTTCTCTGGCATGGAGGCCTACAGAAATTGGGTGGCCAAGCACTAGCAAGGGTGTCATGAGGTCCCCTCCTTGCAGCAAAGCTGCTCATGACCACAGGACCTTGGAGGAAGATGGACTCAGGTTCCAGAAGAGGCTTACGAGAAAGATGGCAACCCTCTGCCCACTCAGCAACCTTTTGCCCATTCAGAAAACCCCAAGGTTGGGACAGAGGAGCCTCTGTGGGCAGACCCACGACACACTGGCTGATGCAGGTACAGGAGCGTGTCGTTAGTTCTCTTTATATAGACTCTGGTTCTAGAAACAACAGCACAGCCAGCCGGCCAGGGCCAGCACACTGATGGGCTGGGAAGGGTGGACTATTTACAAGCCCAATGCAGGGCTGTACCATGGCCGCGTCCCTAAACGGCTCAGCCATGACACCACAATAAGTTAGAGCTGGCCAGGTGGGGCGGGGTGGGGGCTGTACACACAAGTGCTGGGGGGCTCAGGGCCTCAAATACTGTCGAGGGCCGGGGCTGTAAACATGGCCGGGGCGGCCCTGCCCACCCCTAGTGGTCTGTAACGACTGGAAGCAGAGCAGCCCGGGCAGGGCCGGGAGGGGTCAGGCATCCGACAGGCAGCTCTGGATCCGGTCCACCCACTGCTGGGCCGAGGGTACATCCTGGGCACAGAAGTTGTAAACGCGACGTGTTGTCTTCACCTGGGAAGAGCAGGTTACTGACTCCACAGACCCCACAACTCCAAGCCCCTTGCCCCAGGTGTTCCCCACCCCTTGGCAGAGGCTCACATCAAAGAAGGCCTTCTCATCAACAGTCTTAGGGGCACCTATGGTGGGTGTGCCAGGTGCCACAGCTTCCACCTCTGCCAGGTCAATGACACCCTTGCATTCTGTGTCCACTCGGTGGTCATAATAACGCAGCTAGGGTGAGGAGTAAGAGGCACAGAGTTAGGACAGGCCTATCTTCCATGGTTTCCCTTGTCCCTGCCACTCATTACTCACCTGGTGTTTGGTCTTGTCTAGGACAAACCAACGGGCCTTCCAGGGCTTCATGAAGGCTCCTTTCTTGTAGAGAGTGCCCTCATAGGACCTGCATTTATAGAATCAGGGCTGAATTAACTCTCAGGTGGGGACTACCTCTAAAAGTTAGATGATGGGTCAGTCCCTCTATAGTCATCATGTGACAGACGCTGGGCCCAAACACCAGAACTTTAAGCAGCCGCATGAGACACATAACACTGCCCATCCCCAAAGAGAAGGAGGAGAAAGAGTCAAATCTATGGAGGTAACCGGAGTAAAATGACCCTTCCAGGCTCAGGGTAGAACGGATCTTGCCTGGCCCCAGTTTCATCTGGTGGTCTTACGGGTACCCTTAGCTCCAGCTCAGCCCTCCTATAGTCACCAGTTCTACAACCCAAACTTCTGATGTTGACCTCTGCTTAGGCAACTGTCATAGCTTCTACAAGTCCTTCTACCTAAAGAAAATACTAAAGCTCCCCAAAGAACCTAGCCCCACTAGAAAGTCATGCATGGGTCCCAGTCCAGAAGTAGCTCTGTAGCAGAAGGAGATGCCTCTCACACCTGTTCTCACTTTCAGCTGTCTGGAATTGGCTGTACAGGGTGCTGGTGCTCCGTCGGGCAGCCTGACGAGAGCTGGATGTGGTTGAGCCGCTACTCTGGTCACTGTCCAGGCTGAGGCTCAGAGTAGAGCCCACAGGTCCCTCCTGTAGATACACACCTAATGACCGGCGGTGGTGGGGCACAGTAGACACCAGTAGTGAGCTAGGGGTACCCTGGAGGAAGCAAGAATGGAGTTTTATCAAGGCTGACCAGCCTCCTGGCAACACACATACTTGGTGTTCCTCGGCCCAGCCTACCATCCCCACCCCACTCACACGTCCATCTTGCCGGCCCTCAAGGCGCTGCGCAGCCTTTACCCGGTCCCAGGTATCTTTCCAGCGTTCAGGTCGGCCTAGCTCTGTCTCCAACCGCTGCAGCTCCTGGGGAGAATTAGTGAACAAAAAGAACATCCAGGAGCTGGAAAGATAGCTCAGCAGTTTAGAACACTTGTTCTTAGAAAGGAGCTGGGTTTGATGCCCAGTATCTATATGGTGGTCACAACTATCTGTGGTTCCAGGGATCCAATAGGTAGCTCTAGGAGATTCGACACCCTCTTCTGACCTTTGTAGGTACCAGGTATAAGTACGGTACATATACATGCACGCAGGCAAAACAATCATACACATAAGAATTTTTTTTAATCTAAAAAATATTTTAAAATGAAACAAAGAACAGTAAAAAACTCCAGACTGGGAGGGCACAATGGCTTACCCAGTAAAGGTGTTTGTCACCAAGCCTGTCAGCTGAAGGACGCACATGATGGAATTTGAGAACTGACTCCTAAAAGCTGACGCTGACCTTCTGCCCGCACACTAAATAAGTAAATGTAAGCCGGGCACTCAGGAGGCAGATACAGGCTAATCTCTGTGAGTTACAGGCCAACCAGGGCTCTACAGCAAGATCCTATCTCAAAAGATAAAAATAAAAATGGTATTATATAGTTCACAAGGATATGAATAAACACTGATTTTAGTGTAAGTGATGCACGCCAGAAAACAATATAATGATATCTTTTTTTTTTTTTTTTGGTTTTTCGAGACAGGGTTTCTCTGTGGCTTTGGAGCCTGTCCTGGCACTAGCTCTGTAGACCAGGCTGGTCTCGAACTCAACAGAGATCCGCGTGCCTCTGCCTCCCGAGTGCTGGGATTAAAGGAATATAATGATATCTTAAAACAGAGTGTAGTGTGTAGGTTTAATCAGTAGTCTCTCAGTGGGGGTGGGGGATAGAGTGGGAGCTTGAATGTAAAAAGTTGCCACATCTGAATTGTGTCTTTAGAGAAAATGCCCTTTAAAAACAGCGACATTTGGGCTAAGTGTAGTAGAGTTCAGTGGGAGAGCACTTGCTTCCCACACACTCAATATCCAGCACCACTAAGTAACTAAAAGGAGAAAGGAGTGGGAAGCAGGTAGGCAAAACCAGGCATTGTGTTTCTTTCCCATGTAGTTCTAGCTACCTGAGAGGTTAAAATAAAAAGAGGGATCACTTGAGCCCAGGAGTTCAAGGTCAGCCTAGGGAAACACAGCAGTGCCCCCTCTTAAAAACCAATGAGAGTTAAGGTGGTAGTTTACAAATGCAACCCTTAAACTAGAGAGGCTGAAGCAAAAGGATCAGGAAGGAGTTCAAGGCCCTCTTTAGCTACCAGACCTGTCTGAAAGAGTAAAATAGTGGAGCACAGTGGCATCTGTTTTAGTTCCATACCTCAGAGCCAACCTGGAATAAAGTGTGAGCTCCAGGTCAACTTGGGCTAGAATGAGACCCTGCCTCAAAACCAACAAACCAAAATAACAGCAAACAGTCTAGATAGATGATAGGTAGATAGATGATAGACAGACGGACGGACGGACGGACGGACGGACAGGCAGGCAGGCAGGCAGGATAAGGTATGTAAACAGCCGTGTACCTTGTATGCACACGGCTCAGAGGCAGAGCACTTCCCATGTACATACAGGGTACTGGACCTGATTCACTCATCTACAACACCACCAAAAGGAAAGGAGGGGTAGGGGACATTTTCAGACAAAAAAAGAAGTTTGAGGGAATGTATGACCAGCAAATCTTTATTATGGGAAATACTATAAGTTTTTAAGACTGAAAGGAACTGGTATTAGACTAGATACAAACAGAAAAAAAGTGATTATTAGAAGCTAGACCGGAATATGCCTGCTCTTCCAGCTACTGAGGAGACTGAGAGAGAAGAATCTCAAACTGTAGCCAGCTAGAACAACTTAGACCTTGTCTCAAAATTAAAAAAAAGAAAACTCAAGTTATAGTTATACCTCAGTTGGTAGAGCACTTGTCTAGCATATATAAGGTTCTGGGTTCAATTCTCAGCACTGGAAAAGAGAGGAGAGGAGAGAAAAGAAAAGATACTGGGAATGTCAAAAAAAAATAGCTTTTCTCTCATTTTAAAAACAAAGTTAACAAAATAAAGTATTATGTGCATTGACGCCATAGAAAAGTTTTTT
>NC_022017.1:21917915-21943602 GCF_000317375.1 Microtus ochrogaster | reverse complement strand
CTCTGCCTCCCGAGTGCTGGGATTAAAGGCGTGCGCCACCACCGCCCGGAGGCCATAGAAAAGTTAAGTGGCTGGGAGCTCACCAACTCCAGCTGGGCTGGGAAGGAACAAGCATAGGACCAAACTAGTCCCTCTGAATGTGGTTGACAGCTGTATGGCTGGGCAGACTGAGGGGCCACTTGCAGTGGCACTGGGAATTGTCTCTGCTGCATGTACTGGCTTTTGGGGATCCTAATTCTCTTTGGAAGGACACCTTGCTCAGCCTAGATGTAGTAAGGAGGGCCTTGGACCTTCCACAAAGCAAAATAATGCTTTACCCTCTCTTAGGATTAGAGGGGGGTGGGATGGGAGGGTGTGTGGAAGGAATGGGAGGAGAGGAGGGAGTGGAAATTTGGATTGGTATTTAAAAAAAAAAAATTCTAAAAAAAAGTTAAATGGCTTCAGTAACAGCAGGTCGAGCTAATTGAACTGACAACAAAAATAAAGGACTCTGCTGATCTCTGTACTATCATTCTCTGTACCTTCATTCACAAAACTCTCTCTCCCCCTCCCTCCCCGTCCCCTCCCTTCCCCCTCCCCCTCCATGTCTCTTCCAGTACTAAGCCCTCTGGACCGGGCCCCTCTAAGGTGCTCACATAGTCTTGAAGGAGACACAGCCAGCACAGAGGAGTGCAAACTCTCTCCTGCTTAGGATCTGAGGCCCACACCCTTCTGACTACTAAGCCTGATGAACCAACGAGGGAGGCCTTGCCACAGACAGGACTTGCCACCCTGTACACTGTCCCAACTACCACACACCAACTACTAACAACTCATTTGGCCCTTTTTCCTTTCAAAAGGTCTCTGCCCTTGTTTGATTCTGATTCCTGAGCAGATATGCCCAGAAAAGGTGGCAAGTGGGAGGTGACAGTGACTCTCTAAGGTCCAGGGCTGGAATTCAGATGAGTTGCTACTCACTGACAACTAAGCAAACACAGAATGGTTCCTGGAGAAACCCTGCCCGCACTAATGCCCTGGTGCTGCCTAAGTTACTTAAAGCAAGGTACTAGAGTGTAGATGTGGTCTATATCACAAAGGTCCATGGGAAAGTAAGATTAGTCCCTGGGTAACAGAACAGGAAGTGATGCAATCTTAAGGGGTGGGGACTGGTGGAAAGTCTTTGGGTCACATAGAGAATTTGGGAGATTCTGCCATGATGTGACATAGCCCAGAGACTTATCAGAACTGCGTAGTATATGCCCTTGAGCCTCCAAAACTGCAAACTAAATAAATTCCTCTACCTTGTAAATTAGCCTATCTCCAGTATTTCCTTACAGTGACCAAAGCTGACTAATACACCAGGTCAAGGGATATACATATGCCAAGAGCAAAAACCAGGTCCTGGGTCTTGAGAGTGTCTGACACATGCTTTCTCACACTGTTATCTGCAAACATCTGTTAGCATGGGACAGAGACCTAGGAACCACAACTACCCCAAGCAAGCAGTTTATATGGTGGCAGAGTCAGAGCCACTCTAGTCCCTAAGGACATATGCACAGACAAGGCTCTGGGGTCTGAACAAGTGGAAGGAGAAAAAAGAAAACCAGGCCCTACTTTGGGGCAGCACACACCTCCAGCAGGCGTGAGATGGCATCAGGCTGGACTCGAGGGCGGCTGTCATAGCATGGCCATACCACACGGCGCCTGCTCTGAGGAGCACCTCCATCAGGCCGTTCCTCTTCTGGAGGCTCAGGGGGCCCCTGGGCCAGCTCCCAGTCATACGGGGGGCCCTCAGCCAGTGTCTCCTCAGTGTAGAAATCCCACACTTTCAGATTGGACACGTTGCTGTAGGGTCGCAGCACCTGGGAGCAAGCTTTATGTTCAGAAGCTGGGCCATGCAGGAGCTGCTGCCCCAGCCAGGCCCCCATTCACCTCTGTGTCCTCGGGTGCATATGTGTAGTTGTAGAACATGGGAGTCCTCTTGCTCAACCGGTCCACATACTCCCACACAGATCTGCATGCCAGCTGGCCCCTGCGTTCACCTTTCTCCTCATACAGCAGCCCTGCACAAGAGCAGCACTGAGTTTAAGCCCCTCTAAGCGAGGGTTGCCCCAGATTTCCTTCTTCCTACATACCCAGCTCAATACGCTCATAGTCAGAGTCCAGCAAGAAGGTCCGAAAACGGCGGGATGCATGGTGGTAACCGAGGAACTTGAGGTAGAACTGACTGAACTCAAACTCCATGGGGAACTGCAAATGGACCTGTATGAAGCAGTGGGTCAGAGGTCAGGTCAGGGAAGCACTGCTCAAGCCTACCCACATGGGAACCTGCCTACCTCAAGCCTCCCTACCCACCTGGTGTACACAGTCTAGGAACTGCAGGAAGACAGGTGTGAAGCCACTGCTCTGCCCAGCTAGGGTGTGGGCCCCACGGTGGCTGAAACGATGACCAAAGGACAGCCACTCCTTTTCCACCAGCAGGCGGAAGCCCTCCAGGGTGCGATAGAAGGGGTCTGAGAGCAACTGCACCAAGGATACCACCTGCGAGCACCACCGGATATCAGAAGGACATCTGAGGACCCTCCCCACCCCTTCCCGGCATCTGCCACACACCTGAGTGGTGATGTCCCAGCCGTCCTCCAGGCTCACCAGGACAGAGGAGCCTGAGTCTAGCAATTCCACTACCAGCACCGATATCTGCAGCAGCTTGTGTATCTACAGGGCCAAACAACCAACCTTTGGACACTACAGCCAATCAGGCACCAGAGGCTCACAATTCACAGAATCCTTGTAAGGCCAGTAGTATCTACAGTACTGGATAGACATGACCTGCTCTGCTCGTCTCAGCTCATGCTTGCATCGTTCCCCCAGCCTGCCCACCCCTCCCAGAACCCCAGTAACAAGGAAGACAGATTCACAAGTCCCTGTCCTTGCTGGGTATGTAGAAGATGCCTATAATCCCAGCACCTACGAGGACTGATTGCCACAGTTCTAGGTCAGCCAGTGCTACATGAGAATAAGTCCCTGCCCTTCAGGTGCCCAGAAGTCTCATCCCTCAGTGCTCTAGTTGTCACAGGGCACCAGTGACATAACACCCATTTCCATTCTCTAAAAAGGACAAAGCAGCAGAGAGCCCTGTCCCACAAGTCGAGTTCCACAATGGACATCAAACCCTCCTGAACACAGCAAACTGGCTCCAACATACCTTTCACTGTCTGCCCAATTTCCTATAGGCCCAGACCTATAGGTGCCTCACAGACACCATGAGACTACAAAGGAAATGCCCATCACCTCCCCCTCCTCCCAGTACCCAACATAACAAATAAGCAAACTCAGACCTAGAGGTAGACCTAGAACTCAGGTGGGCAGAGAGGCAGAGACAGTGCAGAGACCTGAATCAGCCATTCCGACTCCTCCAGTGAGCGCAGAAAGGAGGCTGAGCCGGACTCAACGGCAGGGCAACCAGGTACACAGGCCTTCAGCAATTTCTTGAAGCTGGCTTTTACCTGCCTTGCCTCAAACACCTCAATAGGAACCAGCTCCCACTGTTGCAAGGGATCTGGGCGTACACCCTGGAAGAAGGCCAATGAAAAGCTGTAAGCCAAACCTAGCCCTGGGTTCCCCGCCTAGCCCTGTGCCCCTATCCCAGTTACCTTGAGCTGAGCTTTGTCACCAATGATGTAGAGGGCTGCCCGCTGTGGTCGCAGGAAGCCAGAATCAGGTGGAGTGCCATTGGTGTGGGGGGTGCTGAGGAGATCTCTGCCAGCTAACCTAGAGCCCACGTCAGCACCAAGCACACTGCTGCGACCACTGGCTCGGACACTGCTCCATTTACCTGCAAAGGAGATAACAAGTAAGCACTAGATTGAGGTCTGGGCACCACTTACCTGGGGCTGGCTGGGCCTGGCCTCCAGGGAGGGGACTGAGTTTCCAGGCAGGGCAGAGTGCTCAGCAGGCCATGAGAGGGAGCAGGGCTGGAACATACAGATGCTAAGGCACATGGGGTGTGGCCTATGTTAGTGTCTGGAGTGGGCTCAGGTGCTGGGCAAGTGAATAACTAGGGCTAGGAGGAGGCAGTTGTGCTAGTCTGTCACAAAGGGGGCGTTAGTGCTGGGTGTGGAGGGAGATATTAGTGCCTAAGACATATTCACACTAGGGAGCCATCAGTGCCAGGTAAGGGGAGAGCCCCATTACGGTACCTCGGGACGCAGTCCATCTGGAGGCCGAGGCCGCCATAGGGTTGGACAGCGTGGTGACCCTGGCTCGGGGGCTGGGCACTGAGGGCACAGCAGAGAGAAGGCTCAGGTTTGGTCCCAGGCCTAGGTTGCCAGAAGCTCCCACCAAGCCCCACTCCCAGGGGTCAGCGGCAGGATGTGCCCTTGTCTGGTCCAGGCAAGGGTTCTTCCCACCAGGGGCAGCTAGGCATAGAGGGTCTGTGATGCTGGGAAGGGTCAGGCTTTTCAATACAGGGCTCTTCTTCAAACAGCTCCAAGCAACCTTATCTTCAGATTTTTCCTAGAGCCTCTTCCTTTAGTTTAAGCCAGGGACTGTTTGATAGACAGTTCCTGACAGAAGTGTTTAGCCTTGCCCCCTCTCAAAAAAAAATCACAAGAAGTACCTGAGAGCCTGGAGGAGACCTAGAAGCAACTGGAAGAGGAAGAAAGAAAGGCTAGAGGGCTAGGAGGACAATTTAACCTACAACACGAGCAGATCTGAGTCCTAGGACTGCACCAGGCACAGTTACAGGCTAGGACAATGTGGCAATGTCTGGGAGGAGCCTGAGTCACACCTCAGGTTTACCTATGTAGAGGCCTCATACAGGACACAGAAAAAGGTGTGAGGTAAGACAACATTACCCCATCCAAAGCAAGGATCACTATGGGCAAACTCAAGGCCAGTTCCACGCCCTGACCTCTCTGACAACCAGGCACTACAGATGACAATTACCCAGCTTGCACTGCAGACGGCAACAGACTTCTTAGGTTGCAAGCTGGAAATCCACATAGGGTTGAGGGAAGACAGACTCCTGATCATCACAGGACAGTCAGGGAGGGTGGCCCCATACCCTGAATTTATACCAGAGCTAGCAACAGTAGCACTGGAGAAGGCTAGAGATGTCCAGGGGGACACTTGGGAAGGTGCAGGCTGACACTTTCTGAAAGGAAGATGCTGCCTGAAGGTGTCACTCAGGATTTCTGGCAGAAAAGCAGACTGTAGGACACCTTTAACCACATAGAAACCAGATATTCCCAGGGAACTGCACCATGGGTCAATCTGGCCTGTCCTCAGACTGGTGTCGCCTGGTGACCATGAGAGCAAACCTGCTGCCCTGTCCTCAGCTCCGGTGGCCAGCAAATGTTAACAAGAGATGAAGACAAACACTGGTGGAAACAGATGAGAAGCACGGGTTCAACAGGGAGTGAAGAAGCTAGGGGCAGAGTGGTTACAGACAGGGTTAAGGGCAGAAAGCTGCAGGCAATGATAGACCTAGCCTGGCTCACACTTTTAATCTCATCACTTGGGAGGCAGAGGAAAGATCTCTGTACTCAAGGCCAGCCTGGTCTAAAGAGTGAGTTCCAAGACAGCCAGGGCTATACAAAGAAACTCTGTCTCAAAATAACAACAAAAGAACAACAGACCTGGGAAGTCAGCTTATAGGAACCAGATAGGCAAGACAGACAGACTTAAGGACCCTGGGCTACAAGATGCCTGTGTTCATGTGAGGTGCCACTAGCCTAAAAGCCATCAGAAACACTATGCTTTCAGGAACTAATCCCAGAAGAGAACATGAAGCCCCAAAACTTCAAGGGGGAGGGGGACACAGGGGACTTGAGGTTAAGGCCTGGCATACAGCTACCATCTGTTGCACATACAAGATAGATTGGGGCAACTCACTCCCAAGTGATACTGTCACATTAGCTTGGTAAGATGGACTCTGCAGCTTATGGTTCAAGAGCCTGGCAGACCTATGCTGAGAGATTTCCAAGCACAAAGACCCAGCTTGACACACATTAGGCTTAGTATGCAAGTTAGTGGCTAGAGTTGTACATCAAAGAATCAACTGCTAAGGACCCCCAACATCTACCAGCCAGGCCGTGAGAAGCAGTGCCCATAACCCACAGCTCACACATCAACCAGCACTGGATGCAGGTGATCTGCCCTCATAGATCAGCATCAAGAGCACACACATGGTGCCACTCTTTTAGTGCTGGCACCTAACCCACTATGCAAACAGTCCTGCCCAAAGCTAGTGCTGGGCAGCAAGTCCCAGGCAGCAAAAGAAAGGATTCAACTAATAGCCAGAGGCACACACCTGATCTCTGGGCCTCCTTCAGACAACAGACCCAATTCATAATGACAGAAGACACTGCACACAATTATGATGACAGCAGTTCTCAGGCAGGGAACTGTGTGGGTGCCTCACAAGCAGAGGTCAGCATGGGAAGAAGGTTGGCCTGGTACCCCTTTAAGTGCTTTCAGGCTGCCATGGAGGTATATATTGGAGAGGGGATGGCAATGACAGCAAGAGCAGTGCAGACAAGACCCAAAGAGCCAGGACAGAAAAGCATGAAGGCCAACTAATGGGCAGAGGAACAGTTGGAAGGGGACAGGATAGAGGAAGGATAAGAAAATGACTTTAAGGATGTTCCAAGGGCTGTAGGCAGAAGCAAACATAGCAAGGTATGGATGGAGCATCTGTTGAACCTAGAGGCCTCTGGTAGATGTCCTGGTCTAAGGAAGGAGAGGGAATGGACAGGCTTATGGTCACAGGAGAGAGGGCCTCAGGACACTCACCTGGTCTGGGCAGTATTCCTGCCCTGTCCCAGAATACGGAGAAGGGTCCCTCTCTTTGTCCCATACCCAACACCCACAATCAAGACAATTCTGCCCCTGCTGGTTAGCCCACCATGAACACTGCCACGGCCTCAAAGGCCACCATCCACCCAAAAGCACCCTCTCACCGTGACCACCCATGTGGGCAGAGGAGAAGCTACTAAGAGTGTTTCGTCCTGATGAGTCAGCATAACGAGGCATGGAGCTGACCACAGCCTGCAGGTACTTCTCTTGCTCCAAGCTGCTGGAATCTGTCTGGGCCTGGCCTGAAAAAGGAGGTGAGGCTGCAGCTGCAGATGAAGGAGATGGAGATGGACAGGTAGGGTAGGCAGACACAGGCAAAACAAAGGAGGAGTACCTGGAGAAGGTGTATTCTGGGCCTTGAAGAGACCAACAACACCCTTGCCATGCAGGCCCCCAGAGCGTAGCAACACAGCCTTGGAGCGCCCACTGCGCCAGCAGACCACAGGAAAGCGGTTTTGGCGGTAGCAGCGGGACACACGCTGCAGGGCATTGTCCTGGATGCTCTGGGGAACAATCAGCAATCCTGGATAGCTGCAGGAGTCGGAGGTATCATGAGGGAAGTTCTAAGGACCTGCCCCTTTGCCTACCCACAGAGCCTTACATCTAGTATGTAAGAAGAGTCAACAGGGTAAGCACAATGGAACAGATCCATGGCTCTCAGAATCTGAAGGCCAAAGGCACTTTATACTTATCCGGTGCCTCCAACAAACCTACAGCCCAACCCTCTATCCACCTCCTGCCCATGCTCCTTGTTTCTCCAGGATCCATGGCTAGGACCCATGGCAAGCAGGGAAGATATCCAAGCACGGCCTACCACTCTAGTCAGCCCTGGCAAAATCTTCCTGGCGTGTCCTAGCCAGCCCTCACCTGCGACATATGGCATACATGCGATTAACAGGAGAGATGCGAAAGGGCTCAGACTTGGCCCGGCTCAGGCTGCTGCTCAGGGTACCTAGTCCAAGGCGCTGGTAGTCACGGCAACATGCCCGCTCCACCAGGCTGCTCATGGTCATGCGGTCAGAGGGCTTCAGGGCTGAGGACGGGGTCAGTGTGCTGGGCTCCAGCTCCTCTGACACTACAAACATTATAGTTAGGCGTCCATCTCCTCTGAAGACCCTCAACCCAGCCTAGCCTCCATGGGATCATCTCTAAAGATCCCCCCCCCCAGCCCAGCCCAGCCTCCACGGGATCATCTCTGATAGAGAACACACAGATTTCCCTGACCCTGCTCCCACCTGAGATCTCGTCCTCCTGGTCCTCAGGGGGTGGCTGGCCCCGATTCTCCCAGCCAGGGGGGTTATACTTCTTCCTAGTAACATACTGCCGCCCAATGGTCTTCTTGGCATTCTTCACCAGGTTCCGAGACAGGGTTCTGGGGTATAAAAGTCCAAGAGCAATAAGAAGGCAGGAAGTCCAGAAGACTATACTAGGTGTACAGCGAGCACCTAGCTGCTCTGGGACCCAACTCCATACCTGAGTGAAGGAGTCTTGTCCTTAGTAACCCGTGGCGGCCGGCCAGGTGTGTGGGCTGAGCCAAGTGTGAATGCAAAGGTACCCCTGATATCTGGTGGGTACCGAAGCTTGTGTAGCTGCTTGCGGAAGAGCTCGGCACTGTCAGATCCCACCTCCTCATCAAAGGCCATTTTCAGCAGCTGGGTCAGACAAATAACCCCTCAGGGCTCTAAGTGGCCATTAGGCTCCTCCCCAATCAGATAGCATTCAGTTCATAGACTCCCTTCTTATGGCATGTACACCACAAAGCAGGCAAACTGTGCCTTTTAAGGAAAGACATCATGTCCATGCAACTCAGGGTCCAATGCGTATAAATCGAAAATTTCAGTGGCTACTTGATCAGGTCTCAGCTTAGACAGTTCATGCAAAACTTGGACTCTGCATATTTGTCAGAATAAAGACAAATACGCAGGAGCCACTATTTCAAAAGATCTCATGATACCAGGCTGAGAGCCAATGTGACAGCCCCACGTCAACAACCCACTGGCAGGAACCCACTTATAGAGCTCACACTAGCTGCAGGGGACAAAAGTCTACTCACTTGGAATGTGCAGGAACGGAGCTGCAGACCATCCTGCAGAAGCTGGTCCACAGGGGTCTGGACACTAATGCGCTTCTCTTTGGTCAATGCAGCCACAGGGAAGGAGCGGACTACTACTTGATCCCCCACTTAAACAGGTTAAGCAGTCAGGAGGAGAAAGGAGAAGAAAGGAATACATATCTCAGGGTACCAGATACGGAAGTCTTGGGTGGGTAGGAAAGGAGCACATTGGCCTATCTCCTCAAGGGCTTTGATTCTTTAAGGAAAGGGAAGGGAAAAGGGAGTCTTATCTACTCCAAGAGCTAGGGAGGCACAGAAAAAAGGCTTACCCAGGGGGTCAGTAGGCATCCCTGTGAAGATGACGCGGTATGTGGTAAGGAAGACAGCACCCTCGGCTGGGAGTAGTGCAGGGCCCCCTCCAC
This sequence comes from Microtus ochrogaster, assembly GCF_000317375.1. Taxonomy (NCBI): domain Eukaryota; kingdom Metazoa; phylum Chordata; class Mammalia; order Rodentia; family Cricetidae; genus Microtus; species Microtus ochrogaster. Next base: position 21,934,290 of record NC_022017.1, on the reverse strand, counting down.
TGCCTCCTACACCCTCCTCACGCCCATCTGGCAGCAGGTACACTCGAAGGCCATCTAAGACACACTCCTCACCAGGCAACAGGCGTGGCCTCAGCAGCTTGGGCTGTTCAGGAAACAGCAGAACTTAGAGCATAATCCAGGCCTCGAGTACCCACAGCCTGTCAGCTACTACTCACCTTCTGTATGGGCGGTAACCTCTTGCTCTCTCGGTGTACAGCCTCCAGGGTCTCAATGTGCATCTGGACAATGTCTGGGGGAGAGCAGGTCTCATACCCTGGGCCCCTACAGCCACCCATCTGAGGAGTACTCCCAAGCCCAGTTCCACCATACCTGGTACCATGACATGCAATCCCTTGAGGTGGTCGCTGGTGACCCCACTCTCTGTGCAGACCTTGTCCACAAAGCGGTTGATGAAGCGGACCACAGCCCCAGCTACATCACATGTCTCTGCATCTTCAAAGCCACTCTCTGTGTCATAGCTCTCAGCGACACTGCCCGCCATGCTGGGCCAAGAGGGGGTGTGTGGGCACCAGCACCCCCACACCCCCACCAGAAGCCTTATCCCTGGCCCAGGCCTCACCACTGGCCCCACCCCACCTGTTGGTGACCAGGCTGTTGCTGGCACTCTCCAGGTCTCCCAACCCTGCCCGCTCCCGCAGCAGTCGGCTCTTGCTGCTGTCCAGAGGCAGCAGAAGGTAGCTCATGCGGTTGGCATAGTGGATGGCCTGGCTGAACACAGTGCTTTCCTCCTTCTGTACCAGCTCCTGCTGCTTCTCACGGCTTAGGGTTGGCCACAGGCGCCGCTGCTCTGAAGCCACATCCAGGGCAGATCGCTCATCATCCTGAGACTGTGTTTCCCCAACCTCCTGTCAGGTACCATATGAATAAGCTGGGACCAAAGTATCTGCCCCCAACCCAGCCCAGGCCCAAGAAGTCCTGCACACCTGGGAGGGGCTCACACGGTCATCAGAAGGCTCCAGGTATAGGGCCCGGATATGGGTCTGCACATCCCCATAGAACATGGCCTCCCAGAACTGTGGTGTGCTCCACACTACATGCTCCTGCACACAGCTGTATGCAAACTGTGTCACCCCTGGGCTCAGCTTCTGCAGAAGTGAAGTTGGGAAAGGTTATGTGCACATAGGCAGGAGTAGACTAGAGAGGAAGCCTAAACCCACCACACTCCCAACACTTACCCGGCAAAAGGCTGTGACCAGTGGCAGCAGTGCAGCTGCAATGCCATGCTCATCCAGGGAAGTACAGTCCTGTAAGCAGAGCCATGAGTGATAGGGAGCCCCTCTTAGAGAACACCCACATCAATCCTACCTCTCTGGGCATCACAGACCAGGATTTCCTACCACTGCTGCCTGGAACTGTTGCCTCAGGCTTCAAAGTCAGTTGCAACAAGGACTCCCTTCGGCTCCCATTCTCCATAGACTACAGACCTCCCTCGCATCAGACAGGAGACCCCTGCACCCCTTTTCACTCTCACATCATGATCAGAATCTCTCATAACTGTCAGAGTCACAGAGCCATTAGAGAACCCATGTCTACCCACCATATGACATCACCGGTAGATGAAGGTCAGCCTCACCTGCAGGCAGCAATTCATCATGCGGACGACAAAGTCAAATTGCTGATGGTCTAGAACTGCACGGTTCTGCTGTACATGCAGGTGAAGCTCATGGGCGAGGCAGCGACGGGCAGCTCGCCCCTTCAGGGCCCTGAGTACAGCTGGAAGCAACTGGAAGCAGAGACAGGGGAAATGGAGAAGAGAAGGCAGTACCCAGCGTCAAAGTGGAGGCAGCCAAGCCCAGGTTTCAAGCACAGAAAAGACTGAAAACCAATGTAAGTCAGGTGTGCTCAGGTTCTGGTTTTCACGACTAGTGCAGACTAAATCGTCCAGCAGACCCAGGAGCTCCACAGAGACATTCATGAGGACAGAGACAGAAGGTGTGCATGGTGCTGGCTCCCAAGTAAGTGTGGACATGTGCGCTGGAGGGAGGCCCCACAGGAACACCACACAACTCTTATTAAAACCCCAGACGTGTTCATGAATACAATAAGGGCAGATGGGATGCAAAAAAATTATTAAAGCAACCAAGTCAGGCATGGTTGCTTATGCCTATAATCTCAGCATGGAAGAGGCCGAGACAGAGGAAGAGCAAAGCCAACCGTGCTTATATATTGAATTCCAGGTAGGCTACAAAGAGCCTATCTGAAAAACTCCTCCCCCAAACAAACAAACAAACACCCCAAAACCCCATGGCATGTACAGGTCTACACTGTATAAAAAGCGTACATATACTGCTGTCCACTCAGATGTAGAAGCATCCTCCAATCCACCCAGCCACTGCACAGGCTCAGCCTTTACCACACTAGATAGAAGAACTGAGTCTCCTAAGAGTCTTCCCAAGCCCAGATTAGAGGTTCCATCTGATAAGCCTTACCTTCTTTGCTTCAAGCATTTTCCCTTCAAAGACATAGGAGATGCAATTCCGCACTACCTCCAGGCGACGTGCACTGTTGATATGAGTCCCACTGCATCGCTCTAGTATGGCCGCTAAAGAGACAGGACATGCTTTCTTTAACTCTTGGCCTTGTACTCATCCTATACCAGCTTGTCTTCCCCTTCAAGTTACATACTCATGGGGGGCCCTGAAGGCACTGTGGTCCTCCTCTCAGCTTTAACAGCTGGGGGTGCACCCTGCATCTTGGCTGCAGCCTGGTCCACAATCCACTGAACTGTGCCCTCATCTAGCCGGGGAAATGGCCGGTGGGTCCGCCGCAGGTGACTGGCCTCACCTGGCCTCTGCACTTTGTGCATTGCCACAGCTGGGTATGGGTTTTCCTGAGGGAACATAGACAGGCATTGGCTACTGGGCCAGGGCCAAAGTGGCAGCATGCCCTCCATGTCACCCACCATACATTCTTATAAAGTTGCTCCGCTAGTTCCTGGACATGACGCAGGACGCGGTGGGGATGGTTCTCATCTGCACGCATCCGTGCTACCTCATGAGCCACCAGCTAAGGGGGAAGGAGGCAAGATGATGAGGGTCAGTTGAGTGAGTTGGGGGAGGGACAAGTGGACAGGCAGAGCCAGGGCTGTACCTCATCAAACAGGTCTGTGGAACGGTAAGGGACCCCTCGCTCTGATACGAAGCCTGCAAAGGCCATGCCCTCCAACACCTTCATCAGGAAATCGTCCTCCACCAGCCCACGCTGGCCTAAGAACGCTGCCTGGAGAACACCAATAAGTCAGCTCCTCACAGACTCACGGAGCCAGCTCAGACCCCAGCCCCACAGCCTACCTTATGGAAGCGAATGACGGGTTCTGGGTGGATGCGCACAATGTGCAGGCACCAGCGGTAACCTTGCAGGAGCTGAGCAAAAAGCCGCAAAAAGACAGCACGAAGCTCCTTGTCCTGAAAGAACAAGTCAACGCAAGTGAGTATCAGGTCCATTAAACGACCCTGGGTAATTTTCTCCACACCCATTTATAGCCAGACACAGGGTTTCCCAGGCACCTCTGCTGCCCCCTTTTGCCTCTCCCTACGGTGCTCCTTAGCCAAGTGAGTCCTACAAGTACTGAACAAACAGCTCTTGTCTACGCTGACTTGGGCACAATCACCACACCTAACTATCTGTGTATCTCCTTCCTGCCCAGGCTAGAGAAGCCCAAGGTCAGCTTGGAGGGAGGCTGAGTGTCTGAGCACCATCAGCCTGGCCATTAAAGGCACTGGAATCTCTTCACCAAAACAGTAGTGACCCCCACCTGCATCTTCAGGGAGGAAGCAGATGTTGTAGGGGGTGGGAAGGCAAGGTCAGCCAACTCCAGCTCTGGATCCAGGACCTGTGGAAGCAGAGAGGAGCAGGGACAACTGTATGGTGACCTTAGGCTCTGGGTTCCCTGGTTGTCAGGTGATGGCTCCCACAAGACCAAGGCACCAGCCCCACCCTGGCCCCAACCCTCACCATGCTCAGAACATTGTGGGTCTGGCTTTGTAGTGGCTCTGGCAGGGGTGGAATGTGCACACACTCAGGGACAGTCACCGTCCCTCCATCAAGATCAGCAATAATCACGTCCAGCTGTGCACCAAAGGAAGCAGGTGGTGAGAGAGCAGCAAGCCTAGGCAGTGATGCTGACACAAGGCCCAGGCCTTACCAGCTCCTGAGTCTCTGCCTGGAAGGCTGCATTGACCCCGATAATGAAAGGCGTGGGTGTGCTAAGGACTTCCAGCAGCTGCGCCGGCAGGATGGGCACATAAGTGAAGCTGCAACAGGCCCAGAAGACACTGTCAGCTCCAGAGAACAGAGGGTAGACAGAGGATCAGGGGAGGCCAGGAGGAAAGGCTAGGCAGAAAAGTACCTGTATCTGAGAGGGAATAACAGTGCCAAGAGGCCCCTGCAAGCATCTGCAAGACGTTGGTAGCTCCTGGACAAGAATAGGACTTTGTGCTCAGTGAGGGCAGCACAGAACAAAGACAGCACATTGGTGATGCCTGAAGAAAGAAGACAAGCTTGGTGAGGGCCTGTGTTCCTACTCCAGTACACAGGGGGCACCCTCACCTCTGAGCAGCAGTCCCAAAACAGGAAACTGGGAGTGGGATAAGAGGCAGTCTCACCCAGCTGGCGGAAGAGTAGGGCCACACTACAGCGGCTGACAGGCAGGGAGTCCACCAGTGGAGTCTGAATGACCTGCCGGTCACCAGCCCCCAAAGAGATGGTTCTCTGCAGAAAAAAAATGACCAGAGCTTAGAGCATGGTCAGTCTTGTGTCAAATCTGAGCGCTGACAAATCTTGAGATGGGACTGGCTTAGACGTCTGGAGGGAAAGGTCACACCCTGCCTCTGTTGGCTGAGCAGAGCTGCAGAGAAAACTCAAGGTAAGGGGGGGTGGGGTCTGCCTCTGAACTGAGTGGGGCAGGGCCTGAGTGGGCAGAAGAAACAAAGATTCATACCGCTCCTTCCTCAACAGAGTCCAGCTGCACAGGACAGACAGACAGAGAGACACCATTAGACACAGGGCACAGAGTACGAAACAGATACACTGACAACAGCATCCAGAGACAGGCATACACCCAATGATCAAGAGAACAGAGAGTGAAAAGGCAAGCCCAAATAAGTAGACAGGGCTAAAAAGAGATGACAAAAGATGGCACCAAAAGCAGAAGGGAGTATCTAAGGCCTTGGGTTATGTGTACTCGGCCAGTCAGACTGAGTGCACAACAGGTTCCCCACCACACCCCTTCTGCCTCCTATGGCTGTACCAGGAGGGCCTGTGGCCATCCAGCTGTCTAAGACCTACCTGAGATCCCCCAGCTAAAGGGACGGTACATGTGAGCAGGTTCCCAATCACGTTTTCAAGGCACACATTCAGGCCCTCCACATGGATAGCATAGATGAGACCAAGGCTATTCTGCAACAACCAGATAGGGAACAGTGGTACAGCTGACAGGGCTACCCCACACACTGCCTTGCTGCTATGGTGGCCCTCCTCACCCTGAACACTTCTGTATGGTCCAGTCGAGACACCAGCACCAGAGTCTTTGGAGCAAAAAGCTGGCCAGGCTGGGCTGGTGCTGTGGACGACAGCCGTGCCTGGCCTCCTTCATCTGCCTCTTCCTCCTTCTCTGTGGCATCTTCAGTGCACACCACTTCCTGCAGACAGAAACCCATTCTCCTGGCTCTCATCAGAGTCATTCCATGAGCCCAAGTAGAAGACAGAAGTGACTCAGACCCAGCCTTCCCCAACAGGAACATACCCCCAGAGGTAGAGCAAGCTGGCCATGGCTCAAGGCTCAGCTTCACATGTTGCACACCAGAGCTTACGCTGACCTGTGTGGACTCCACTGGCTCCCAGAAGGTCAAGCAGGCGCAGTAGTGCCTCTCAGAGTTGATGTCAGTAAGGACAGCCACAAAAAAAGTTGGTGGATTCCTCTCGGGACATAGCTGCCACCCACTGGGCTGGCAAAACTGCAGGGAGGGATCAACAGTCAGTGCCTGCACCCATACCTGCAGTAAGAATTAGCCCCCTTACCCCACCACCTACCCCCAAGCATCTGCACTGCCAGGGCCTGGAGTTGCAGGGCATACGAAGCACCTTTTTATTACCCAGGGAATACCTTAACCTCCTAGCCCTCTTGAAGGAGGATTCTGGCCTCACTATCTAGGGTGAAGCTTACAAGGGGCACAGTGACATGAGCAAGACACCCTACCTGTGAGGCCAGCTACCCCAACAGTAGACCTGATAACCTTTATGCTATGCCTCCACACTCACCAGCTCAATGCCCTGGGGGAAAGGGTTGTCCTCCCAGTCCTTCTCCGGGAAGCGCTGTAGGATCTGGCCCTGGCCTTCCCCACTCCCTGAGAACAAGAGCAGGTGGTCAGAGCACCTTCCCACTTCCCACTCCCCATCCCTCACACTATCAAGACTGGCCCAGGATGGAAATAGCTCCTTCTCTTTTGGCAACAGACAAGCCTAGGCTCCCAGATCTACCATTTCTCTAAACAAACTTCTGCACAGATAGACCATTGGATAACTACAGACCTCAAGGCCACCATAAGGAAAATAGAGAAGCCCCTAGATCCCTCCTCCCACCTACAGTCCAGCCTAACCTTTCATTGTATAGGATCCTCTCAGGGAGGAGCAGAGTACTTCCAGTTAATTCAACATCTTCCTTGACTGTCAACCTGCAGCTTTAGCCCTCAGCCCCTGCCAGACAGTGAGCACCACGCAGATAGTGAATACATACTGGGTACTTTGGTGATCCCTGTCACCTGTCTGTTCTGGGCCCATGCTCATGCCTGTTATCTGTGTGCAATTCAAGCCTCAGCTTCTCTTATGCTAAGGGTGGAAACACCAACCATGGCTCCAAATTGCTACCTATGCACAGTACCTGAGAGACAGTTCCTCCTAGAGCACAAGTCTCAGAATTCAAGAGTTTAGCAGGTACCTGCCCTTTTGAACACGGGTGTTCCCAGGCTCCCTCTGTCTGTACCAAGAAGGGATGTACTTCTAACTACAGCCTATGTAGGTGGAGTGAAGGTTCTTGCCTGGGCTCACCCCTATACCACTAAATCAGAAGGCAAAGTAATGGCAACAATGATGACACATGACGACTTCATTTGAAGATGGAATACAGTAGGGCAGTCATTCTCAACCTTCCTAATGCTGCAACTCTTTAATACATTATAGTGACCCTTCAACCATAAAATTATTTCATTGCTACTTCATAACTGTAACTTTGCTACTGTTATGAATCATAATGTAAGTATCTGATATGCAGGATATCTGACATGTGGTCCCCAAAGGGGTCACAACCTACAAGTTGAGAAAGAAAGTCAAGCCTCCTCACTTTTGCCTCTTACATATACAACTTCAAGATCCCCAGGGCATAGTGTTCTCCCACCCTTTACAAGGACCAGCATTCAGGAGGCAGACACAGGCAGATCTCTGAGTTTAAGGCCAGCCTGGTCTACATAGATAGTTACAGGACAGCCAAGGCTATACCAAGAAACCCTGTCCAAAAAAAAAAAAGAAAAGAAAAGAAAAGAAGTTTTCTCATGGATCCTCTTCACCTCAGCCTAAGACCTAGAAAACGTTAATGTGCAATTGGCCTACTAGGATATGAGCTCACAACCACCAATCCTGGTCCACTTGGACAGTTGTGCTGAACCCCTAAGTCCAGCAACAGTACACAATCTCCAGGTCCCCTAAAAGCAAAAGAGCTGCAACCACAGGAGAACACCCATCCCTCTAGAATCATGGAGAAAATATCAAGGATGTGACTACTACGAAGGTCGCTGCTAAGCTGGAGGTGGTGGGGTGCAGGGGCCGATTATGACTCACAAAACCTCAGCTTCCTGCTCCCCTCCTCCCACCACCAACACCCTGCAGGCCTGACAGGCAACAGACAAGGAAGGGACAGGTGTCTGCTGGTGTCATGCCTACCTACACACACCCACGCACCTGTCCACCAAGATAAAACCCCCTAGGGGGTCCCTCAGGTCCAACCCTCAACAAGCAAAGACATGCACACATGTGTACACACACATACACACACAAGCACACGCATGCATGCATGCACACACACACAAACTACTCCCCCAGCCGTGGCTCCTCCCCCCACCCACTCAGGCAAGAGCCTCCTTGTGCTCGGCCCTAAACCACCATCTGGGCCCAGCCCTGGCTGGCACCCAGGGCTCACCCAGTTCTTGCCACGAGGCAGCAGGCAGAGGAAGGAAGGGAGGTGTGCAGACAGGGAAAGCAGCCTCTGCTCTGCAGCCTTCCCTCAAGGCCAAAAAGGCTAGTAGCCTTCTGAGGGTTGTTTTTAGCAGCCTCCCCTCCCAGGGGAACCGGTAGAGAGGATGGTCAACATCCATTACCAGCATCCCTCATCCTGTGAAAGGTTCATTTCCACTTCCTACTAGCCTTCAAGTCTTCTGAGGGTTCTACACTCTGAAGAACTTCTTTCCTGAGACTTCCGACTGCCTCATAAAGGTGGATGGGTAGACAGCCAAGGGCATCCCTCTTGAGCACCTTCTCTGTATCTTCAACAACCCAGGATCAGACCTTCAGGTTTCAGTCTGGTGCCTCCTCCTCTAAGAAGCTGGCTCTCCACTCTCTACCTACATCTGGGGCCTGAAGCAGGACCCTCAAGTTTTCCATCTAAAAAGTATAACCCCCTCTCCAGGAAACTGGTATACTTGTCAGTAGCCTGACCAAACAACAAGTTCCTGTGCATGGCACAGACTACAGCCTAATTAGGGCTTGTTGAATGTATGCAGTCAGCTACATGACCATCCTTCCCCACACCCAACCCAACTCAAACCTCACAAACAAACAGGTTCCTCAGTCAGAAGTGCAGAACAACTTCCGGAGCCCTAAGGCACAGCAGGCCCTCCCAATAAGACCTTGAAGAAGCCTTGTAATTCTCTCCTCTGGCTTCTCTAAGACCCCAGAATGCTAGCTTGCATTACAGTGAGGGGTTTTGCCATGTTTCCTCTATGTCAGTCATCCACTAAAACCTTTTGGCAACTAGAGGAACCTGAAATGGCTATACCTGACCCACCAAAGTACTGCCCGCCTTGGGTAGAAAAGAAAATGAGCACCCTGCCTCCGTGTCCCAACAGAGCTAGGACTAACTCCAACAGCACAACCATACACTGCAAAGCATTGCTCTTTGGGGAGCATATGGGGTAGAGACACCAAGGTCCACTGAAGCAGGAATGGGAAGTGCCTGGCCCACTCTTGATCCCACAGGCTAGGTAGGCCCATACTAGGAAAACATACTGAGATCCCTGTACTCAAAGAACCTCAGCAAGAGCGTCCTCCAGAAACCAGGCTCATGAAGACTGGGGGCCTGAGTGGCAGGCTGGGAGGCGGAACACAGACCATGCATTCTGTCATCTGCTGGCAGCACCCCATCACCAGTGCCAGGCTCCGATGCCTGGAGGGCTAGCCGTAGATAGTGTGGACTGTGGGAAGGCCACAAAAGAAGGGCAGCTTCCCTTGACTGATCCACCACATTACATGCTGGACAGCACCAGGTAGCTAGCTGCTGCATCTAGGGAGCCCAGCTATAGGAAAAGGGAGGGAACAAAAGAGTACTACCTTCCTGCTTTTCTAACTAACAGACCTCAACAGGAAGACAATGCCCCAGGCAAGCTGCAGCAGAGGACACGTGCAGAGGGAACCTACAGCTTTTTCAGTTTTCCTCTCCAACTGTCCCCAGTCCATAAACAGAAGCTTTAATCCAAAACCTTGGACCCTTAAGCTCCCAGGGTGGGGGACTGGGAGGGAACTGCAGCCATCCCAAACAGCTCCAACCTGCTCTAGAGGGAGGGCAGGGCCATGGGTGGGGACAATAGATGGGGCCCAAGAATGTGGCCACCTCATTACCATCAGGGCTGAAGAAGGCCAGGTCATGGAACAGAAGTAGTTTTCTTGGGTGATGGAGATCTAGCTCTTTCCTCCCCAGCAGTAGCAGGAGGGTACCTGCCAGGTTTGGCCAGGTAAAGTGTCTCATACTGAGCACTAGCCAAGCATCACACAATTAACTGACCACTTTTGGAAGCTGAGAAAGGGGTCTCAAGTTAAGCTGTCTGGTCCTTATGCTAAGGAAGGTGTCTAGTTCAGTGACAAGACAAGGCATACACAGGGTGCACCGTGACTCACCTGGTGAGGGGCCTATGCTGTACCAGCTGGCATCCTCTAAACTTTACAGTAGAAAGTGAAAAAGTTACACACAGTCCAGTCATTTACTGTCTGTAATCTTGCCTACTTTCCCCGAGAGGTCACCAACTATAACCATTAGCAACCATGATGCTACCTCAGGTAGGACTCTGGACTCAACCAGCAGCTTTAAAAAGGTATCCAGTACCCAGGTTCTACACCAAGCAGCTCCAAAGTTCTCCTTCAGAACAAAAATAAGGTATCATCTCACCCACACTCCTCAACCTAAAGGACCCTGTGTGCCCGCCCCAATGCCCTTGGGCAACTAGTACAGCGGGTCCTTCATCTTCTTCAGAGGCACTATCTAGCAATGTCCACACATCTGCTACCCAGAGTCTAGGTAGACTAAACTGTTTCCTTGGCCTGTCCTGTGCTGTAGCATCACATGTGGGTGCTCCTGACAGCCTTGTATTAGCTTAGATTAGTGGGAATCATCCCATCTCAAGAAGAGGAAACTGAGGCAGAGAGAGCACCATGACTGGCAACAGAGTGACAACTAATGCAGCAGGCTTTCTTTTGACACACCAACCAGCTCCCAAATCATGACACCAAGACCTCTTATTAGTTATGAACGCTCGGCCTTATCTTATGCTTGTCCCACCAGCTCTTATAACTTAAATTAGCCTGTTCGTCTACACTTTGCCTCGGTGCTTTTTACCTTTCTTTCATTTTGTATGTCCTACTTCATGTCTGGCTGGCAGCTGCCTGGTTGGCTGCCCCTGCCCCCTTCCCCCAGATTCCTCCTCCTATTTATTTTCTCTTCCCACCAGCCCCACATATCCCTACTGCCTAGCTATTGGCCATTCAGCTTTTTATTAGGCCAATCAGGTGCCTTAGGCAGGCAAAGCAACACATCTTTACATCATTAAACAAATGTAGCATAAACAAATATAGCAAATCTTTACATAGTTAAACAAATATTCTGCTACATAAACAAACGAAACACATCTTTACATTGCTAAAGTAATATTCCACAGCAAACTAATTTTCAGTGTGCTCCTCAGCTTTGAGTCTTTAGCTCCCAATACACATAACCCTTGTCTTCAGCCCACACCCAGGGACCCAATTCTGGACTGGTTCCTCAAAGAAATGCCTAAAGGCTCAGTGGTTACCAGTGACAAGTCAACTCTGACCCTAGAAGGCAATGCTTAGAAGGCTCCATGGCCTTCTGTTTCCACAGTGATGGGTAATTTGAGAATGACTCCTTCACACCATTCAGGAAAAGTAGACACCTTTGGACTGAGCCTTCTATTCCGTCCTGATCAGAGGACAGAAGTACCTATCTCATGTGTGGCTCTATGAGTAAGCCCACATGTTCACAGAAAGTGTCTCATGGAGACTACCTATACCTCCTTATATCACCCTTAACTTTCATCCCACCACCACACTTATCTGACCTGGTCTTTGGTTGCAGTCCCTGCCTCGTGGGCCAATTTTTAACACTGCTCTCACCACCATCGAAGTCCATTTTGTTCCTCCAGCCTAGGCCCACATACAGCACTAGACCCTCAAGGGTAAAGCAGCCCTCAGAGAGCTTTTTGGTTCCCTGTTCTCCAGCAGCACAGGGGGAGCCTCGCTGACCTTCACATGTGCCTTGGAGCACAGGCTCTCCCTCTGTGAGCCAGTACAACACCGGTGGCAAGCCTCCTGCTCAAAGAGGAAGGGGGATGAAGACAGTGTGGTCTCTGCTTTTGAGAACTCCCTCTCTGGAGGGAAGACATCTGCTCATGACTGAGTGCCAAATGAGATATACTGGAATACATGAGAACAGAGAGAAATGGGTGCTCAGCGAGAGAGTCCTGAAAAGGGCCTGGAGACAGAGATGATGGTGGTGAAGAGGTTTCCCAGTGGGTGTAGGGTCCAGCATGTGGACATTAAACAGAGGAACTGTCCTAGTGAGGACTTAGCAAGAAGAAAGGCAAAGAGGAAAGTTTAGGTCCTAAATGGTGACAGTGACAGCTGGACTGAGAAGCGGCAGAACTGCGTGGAAGAGATAACTGGAACATGGTAGGAGGCATGACCTCTAGGAATTCAGGGCTGCCTAGTCTGGCCACACAGCTGTCCCTAAGATACTGCCCCTCCGCAGGTGGAATCAGACTGCCAGAGTGCAAATCCCCAGCCTCAGTCCCAGAACCGCACTCGACTTCTCTGTGCCAGATTCTCTCTAAAGACAGGGGCAGCAGCAAAGCAACTTCAGTGGGCTATTGGGAGGAATGAGATCATACACACAAAGGGTTGTGCAGGGCCTGGCACACTGAGGACTCTAGCCAACACCCCAACACTGTTGTTGTCTCCATGGCTGTTGCTGATGTCACTGTCAGGCTCCGTTTTCTCCTACCCCCTGGGCTGAAGGGCTCTCAGACACAGGTGCTAACCCCAGATCAGGGCCTCCTAGACATGAGCACCAATCACCACACTGATCCCCCACTGAGGGCCTGGCTTGCAGGCTTGGACGGCAGGGCAAGCACCAGGAATGCTCTTTTCCAAGTCTGACACTTTCTTCTGAAGTCCAACTCAATACCACCTATCCATTCGGGCAATTTCTGAACCCTTTCCCCCTCCACCGCCCCCCATCAAGCGTGCTTCAGGTTTCAGAACTAGCACAGGATTAGAGAAGCTGGAAAACCAATGTTCCGCCCCCCTCTCTGAAATTCCCAGACACAGCCACCGGCAGTCGGCCAAGGCGGGGTGCGCCCATCCCACCCAACTTGCAATCGGGGAGATTGAACTACAGCAGGGCCCTCCCACCTCCCACGCCCGGGCCACACGCCCCTGCTCACCTAGGCAGACAGACACAGGTGCCCAGGTGTGGGAGGACGGCCCTTAGACAAACCAAACAGTCCGGGGTCCTCGCGGGTTACCCCGGACGTCACGGTGGCCAATAACCTCTGGGACCTCTTTTCGCAGGCCCGGAGAGCTCGGCCCCAAGTCCTAACCCTGCTTCCGGCGGGGTCTTTTCAGCCTCGAGCCCTCAGACCCTGTCCCACAGCCCCTAGCTCGTCCCTAGGCGCTCAGCCTCGGCACTCACCGCGCGGGTGCGGCCCGAACGCCACCAGCACGAAGTAGTCCGCGAGCCGCGCCATGGCAAGGGGCGCAGGCGGGCTCCACGGCTCGAGGATTCGATGGCGGCGCGCTCATGGCCCGGCGCTGGCCCTAAGCTGCACGCTTGGGACGCCCCCGGCCCGCTTCTCTGCAGCGCCGCTGGCCAGGGCTTCCGCCGCCATCTTCCCAGCCAGCCGGCCCGCCCGGGCGCTCGGTGCGCCTGCGCAGTTCTGCCCCTCCCGTGTAGGCGGGGCCTTGTGAAACACGCTTCCATTGGTCCACTCGGCGTAGGGCGGGTCCAAGGGCGCTACTCCGCCCACTACTTCACGCTTAAGGACAAGCTCTACCCTTTGGGCGGGTGAAGCGGACGGCAGCCGGGGCGGGTCAGCTACCCTGCTCCCGCGGCCGACATTTCGACCTGAGACACTGGCGAGAACCAGAGCGTCTTTCCCCCGTCGAGACTGAAGCCCCGAATGAAGAGAAGCCTGGACCTCACCCTTGGAAGCTCCTAATCCCCAGAGTCAGGGGCGTGGTCCCGAGGCTTCAGCTCAGTAAACCGCTGGAGACAGGCCTTGTGCTGCGAGTCTCCCAGACTAGAGGTTCAAGTCAGGGGGCCAGGGCTTCGCCTCAAACGCTGCCAAACTTACAATGGCCTAGGGAAAGGCTTCACTTTTGGGTGGGTGGAATGTCCAATACCTGCATTAAAACAAAATAAAACAGCATTTGCCTCCGGTCCCAACGTGGGTCACCTTCCTGGGAGGTCAGACCACCCTGGAGGTCTGGGATTAACCAGGCCTCTAGCAGTGACACAGAAATGGGTAAAGGTCTGGACACTAGGGAGACAAAGTCCTTGACCAGGGAGGTCCAAGGAGAGAACGGGGCTTTTTTTTTTTTTTTTTCGTAGATGAATTTAGTTTCTGTGGGAACTGAAAGACAAGCTCCCTCCTAGTATCCTGTTCCCTCTAACTGCAGGATCTGAGAGTGAATGAAACCAAACTCAAGGAGAGAGAAGTTCAGCTGGTGGTGTATTATCTAACCCTTGGGAGGCTGAAGCAGGTAGATCATGAGTTCCAATCCAGCCGCCTAGGCTTCACTGGGAAACCTGTCAAAACAGGCATGGGGGCCTGCTGGAGAATTAACTCAGCAGTTAAGGGCACTTGTTCTTGCAGAAAACCTGTGTTGGGTTTCCAGCCTGCAACCATCTTTAACTCTGATTCCAGAGGACCCATCGCCCTCTTCTGACAACCAGGAGCACTGCTTATATCTGGTGCACAGCCGTCCAAAGAGGGGGGAGACACCCATACACATAAAATAAAAATATCTTTTTTAAAAGAGAGGGATGAGGGAAAGACTCTCCCGGAAACGGAGGCATAGCCCTGGTTCTCCCTTGCCACTGCCAGGTGATATGGGGTGTGACATCTTCCTTTCTGCTTAACGTGTCTGAACTTGCTTGAGCTGGTTTCTGTCAATCACCAAAACTTCTCTCTACACCACTGAGTGAAGAAGTGGTGACTGGCACGTTTGACTTGGTGCTTGAACCCCAGGCTGACTCTCTTAGAAACTAGTGGGGCCCTGCCACCCATGGCCATGATCACCAGGCTAAGTGTCCTTAACGAAAAGAACCCTGATCCTAGCAAGGTCGTTTCCAATCTATCCTCAGGTGCCTTGCCACTAAGTTGAATACCCTGGCCATTTGCATTTCCCTGGTCACCTACCTCTTTTCAAGGGCCTGAGTCTCCTCAGATGCTCCCTTCTCCAACCAGTTCGGTCTCCTTCAAGAAGATACTCTCTCCTTGGTCTCCTTGGCTCCCTCTGTCTGTTCTTTGACCTGACCACTACACTTTTGCATGTCTCCAAATGCCTGTCTTCCTGCAAACTGCTGCCTCGACGTTTCACTATTCACGGCTAACCCAGCCATGTATTATCTTAACCATCTGTATCCTGCAGACAGACCTAAGAAGGCAGAGTGACCCATGGTGACACCACTGCCTCAACTTGAGAAGGATAGATGCCCCTATAGAGCAGAGTGACCCACAGGGACACAATGTCCTAGTCTGTGATGGATGGGCACTCCCCAAATATACTTCCTGGCCTGCTGATATGGACAGTTCTCTTTCAGTCTTTATCTTCTGAGTCTACTTCTATCTCATGGATGGTCACTGCTTGAGTTGACTTTTCCTAGAAAAAAAAAGCATACCAATCATATGATAGACCCCAAACCTGCCGATCTACACCCACCCTCCTTCCCTCCTTCCAGAGACACCTGCCCCTCCTACCTATCTACCCATGTCCCACTGCTCCCTATGAGTTCTCCTGCCATGCCCAACCTTTCCCTATCTTCAAAACCCTTCCCATCAGAATCAAACCTCAAATTTATACCTTAAAACCATATCTTTAGCCGGGCGGTGGTGGCGCATGCCTTTAATCCCAGCACTCGGGAGGCAGAGGCAGGCGGATCTCTGTGAGTTCGAGACCAGCCTGATCTACAGAGCTAGTTCCAGGACAGGCTCCAAAGCCACAGAGAAACCCTGTCTCGAAAAAACAAAAAAAACCATATCTTTTGATGAAGTTGCCACCCTTTTTGCCCCAAGAAAATTTCTCTAAAGCAGCAATTCTCAACCTGTGGGTTGCAACCCCTTTAGGCGTTGAATGACCCTTTCTCTGAGATTACCTAAAACCATCAAAAACACGAGTTTTTAAGATTTATAGCAGTAGCAAAATTGCAGTTATGAAGTAGCAAGGAAAATAATTTTTTGGTTGGGGTCACCACAACATAAGGAACTGTATTAAAAGGGTCGCAGCATTAGAAAGGTTGGGAACCATTGGTCTAAAGTCTTCCCCAATGTCACCAACACCAAACACTCTTTGAGCCCAGTGCCGACTTCCCCAGCAAACTCGTGTCTGCTTTCCCTGCTCCTGCCAGAAAGCACATTCTCCCAAAGGCAGCTTCTCCAATTAAAGGTAAATTTAAGGCTGGGCGATGGTGGCGCACGCCTTTAATTCCAGCACTCGGGAGGCAGAGGCAGGAGGATCTCTATGAGTTCGAGTCCAGCCTGGTCTACAGACCAGGCTCCAAAGCCACAGAGAAACCCTGTCT
>NC_022017.1:21914650-21917815 GCF_000317375.1 Microtus ochrogaster | reverse complement strand
AAAAAAAAAAAAAAAAAAAAGGTAAATTTAAAAGGTGCTAGTGTCTCCCCTCGAGTTGACATGGGCAGTTGTATACAACAGGTGTCAAATATGGAGTGTATAGCTGGGACCACAAGGGGAGGAAAAGGAGCAGAATAAGCACAGAGGCCTAAACTCAAGGGTCAGAGACTATCCCCATCCTCACCTGCTGCCATGGGTTTGGGGAAAGACAGGATACGCTCAAGGGGACAGCGATTGTTTGAAAGGAAAAACAGAGAGAGCTTTGGTCCCATCTCTTTCTCCAAGGCTTACTTCCAGCTATCCAAACGAAGAACATATGAAGCTAGGTGTCTTGATGCACTGCAGGAATCCCAGCACTTGGGAGACCGAGGCAGAAGGATTTCATAGTAAAGCCAGTTTGGGGTACATAACATACTGAGACCCTACTGCAGAAAAGAAAAAGAAAGGAAATCTGGGACAAGTGAGATGGCTCAGTGGACAAAGGTGCTCCCTACCAAGCATGATGCCCTGAGTTCTTGAAGTTCAGTTCCTGGGACCCACATGGTACAGGAGATAGCTCGTTCCTACAAGTTAGTTTCTGACTTTTGGATGCTCATACCCACAAGCTAGCACATAAATAAATGTCATGTTTCTAAATTTTAAATCTGATTGAGGAGGAAAGATGCTTCAGTGGTTAAGGACACTCACTGGCTGCTCTTCCAGAGGATTTGATTCCTGGTACCTGCAAGGTACCTTACAACCTCCTGTAACTCAAACTCCAGGGGATCTGATGCTCTCTTCTGTCCTCAGAGCGCACCAGCTGTATACATACACTCACTGATACACATGCAGGCAAAATCTCTACATACATAAAACAATTTTTCAAAACTGGTAAAGGGCAGCCAGGCGGCGGTAGCACACACCTTTAGTCCCAGCACTTGGGAGGCAGAGGCAGGTGGTGGATCTCAGTGAGTCTGAGGCCAATCTGGTCTATAAAGCAAGTTCCAAGACAGCCAGGACTGTTACACAGAGAAACCCTGTCTCAAAAAAACAAAGCAAAACAAAACAAAAAGTTGATAAAAAGGTTTGTGAGTTGGTTCAGCAGGTAAAAATACTTGCTCACAAGCCTTGTGACCCGAGTTTGATCCCCAGGAACTACATGGTAGAAGGAGAGAGTTAAGCAGATTCCTGCCAGTTGTCCTCTGACCTCTGCATACAGCTCACAACTGTCTGTAACTCCAGTTCCAGGGGATCCAATACCCTCATATATACCCACAGACAAAACACCAATGCACATAAAATAAAACAAACCATTAAAAAAAGGGGGGAAGCCTTAAGCTATCTCAAGGCCTATTATTAACTTTGCTGTCAGGTCCAACAAAAGTTCAGCCTCTTTGAATACAAGAGATACTTTCCAAAAATTGTACTACTGTAAAATTTTTTATTTTGTGTGCCATGGCAAGTGTGTAGAGGTCAGAGGAGAACAGTCAGTTCTCCCATTGTCTGTCAAGTTGTTAGGCTTGGTGGCAAGTACCTTTATCCAGTAAGTCATCTTGCCAGCTCAGCGAATGCATATTGTACTCACTGGTGGGTGACTAACATGCAGGCAGTGCCATCAGCAGTGTGGAGACACAACATAAGCTGGAGGCGGGCTAGAGAAAGGGGGCACAGCTGAAGAACTGAGCCTGTCTCAGCATCCTCCCCTCTCCTCTCCCCGCTGCCCCTTGGACTTGGCACAGTGATTCTGAACTCTGCCGCATTGTCTCTTCATCCTCTTAGATGGTGCTTACAATAGTTCTCAGACCTAACGATCTCTGAAGGCCCCAATCTGTTCCAGCCTTCCCTCCAGCACTGGTCCTGGACAGACACCTCTAGCCACCGGCGTGTCCTGGGCATGACCACACTGCAGCCTCTTCCATGTGCTCTTCAACAGCGTCCTGCACCACCAGATAGAAAGACTGTGTACAGATCCTCCAACCTTCTTGTCCCTTTCTTTCCTGCCTACTGACCTGTTCTCTCTCCTCTGACCTGCTATTCTGTTACCCAGCACCCAGTCCTTCTAGATGCTCTAATGCCTGCCTCAGCCTCATGTTCCCTAGCTTTCAGAGTCACCATTTTATTTTATTTTATTTTATTTTATTTTATTTTCTTCCAAGACAGGGAACTCACTATGTAGACCAGGCTGGCCTCAAATTCAGAGATCCACCTGCCTCTGCCTCCACAGTGCTGGGATTAAAGACGTGTGCCGTCACCACCTGGCCACCTTTTTATTTTATTTTTGAAGGTGTTGTAGATGAAACCCAGGACCTTGCACACAAAGGTACATTTCCAGGTCTCAGTTTGTTTCTTTTTTTGGTGGGGGCAGAGTCTTGCTATGTAGTCCAGGCTGGTCCTAAACTAGTGACTCCCCCTACCTCTTTCTTGAGTGCTAGGGTTACAGAGAGGCACCACCACCATGCCTAGCATTGTTCTTTTGTAACATAAACAAAATCCCTCTCCCTACATCTGATAAAGACAGGCAAATGGGTGATTATCTGCTAAACTTTTCCTCAGGAGGTAAAGCAAGCTCTTCAGCATGGCCTACATTCAACACTCTTCAACTGCGTCATCTGGCAAATGCTTACTGAGCACCCACGAGTGTTCAGCAGGAGGGACAGAGTGACCAAGTCCTGGGGACTCCCACAGAGGGACAGGATGAGATAGAAGAAGAAACACAGATGGACACCGAAATAAGAGAAATGCTTATGGCAGTGATGGGGTGTTTAAGAAAAAAAAAAAAAAAGGCCATCAGGCTGACAAAAATCAGTGGCCCAGAATCCGTGGGTGGATGGTGAACTGGCACAAGCATTGTGAAGAGCAACTCGGTATATACAGTATATAAATGAGCTCAATGGTGGGGCTTTTAGCTGTGGAAAGACTGAAAATCACCGAAATTTAGATTATCGAAGGACTGATGGGGTGGAGAGGAACAAAATACAATTATAAGTTTATGAACATGTCATAATAAAATCCATGATTTTGTACTATAAAGTCTTTTAAAAATAAGTAAATAGGGGGGCTAGAGAGATGGCTCAGTGGTTAAGAGCATTGCCTGCTCTTTCAAAGGTCCTGAGTTTAATTCCCGGCAACCACAAGGTGCCTCACAACCATCTGTAATGAGGTCTGGTGCCCTCTTCTGGCCTGCAG
>NC_022017.1:21912727-21914370 GCF_000317375.1 Microtus ochrogaster | reverse complement strand
AAAAAAGTAAATAGAAGATACACAAAATAAAAAAAGGGGGGGGGGACCACTTCCTGGCGCAGACTTGTAATCCCAGCTGTTCAAGAGACAGGGACAGGAAGACTTCAAGTTGAAGTCCTCCCTAGGCTACAGAGGGTACTGGGCAGCTTAGGGAGACCCTACCTCAACACTCAAAGGCAAACAAGGTAATTGAGGATGTAGCTCAGCGGTAGGTGCTTGCCTGGTTCACTTCCCAGTACCACAATGGGGGGAGGGGGAGGGGAAGAGGCTGATTTTTTTTTTTTAAAAAGCAATTCATAGAGTACCGGCATATTCAAGTATTCCCACCCATGAATGCCTTTATGGTCACACATATTCATATATATTACTCGTTTGCGCATGTGTGTGTAACCCGTACAGAGATTGTTGCATGCAGAGAAGAGGAATGTGTCTCTCACCCAGAATACTGCTGTGGTGGGGGCTCAATTCGTACTTGAGAATGAGAAGCCACCAGTCTGGAAAACAGGTAAGCAGGCATGGAGAATCTACCATTACCTCCTGGGGATGCTGGGCGACCAAGTCACGCGCCTACTTTTCACGAAGAGGTGACAGGTCAATGCCTTTGCGGTCAGAACACAACTCTACCCCAGCACTCACCGTTCAGCCTGGTGGGTATTTGGGCCCCACTAGTCTCTTAGATTTGGTAGCACACCAGAATTAGGTAATAGAAGTGAGGGTGGTAGACACCTCCCCTGCCGAGGGGTGGGGGCGCGTTCCTGTCCAGCTCTTAAGCATTTCCCAGGAGGGATGGACCCCTCGAAGTGACCCCCTGTGGCTCTACCGCTTCTTGCTGGGCAGAAGCGGCTACCAGGAGAGCTCAGCTCCAGCAGCCCACCCGGGTGGAGAACGCCCCGCCCCATCAGCGGCGGGCCCCGCCTTCAGCTCCAAAGACTACTTAGCGTTGGAAGTACCTCCCAAACTGGTCTTCCGCTGGACCCCAGAAGGCGAGCTAACCCAGAAGGCGAACTAACCCAGGAGACCACAACCTGACCCTCAAGACCGACTGAGTGCTCTCGGAACTCGCAACAGACCCCAGCCCCGCCTGCTGTCTCTAGATCCGAGACCTGTGACCCGACAGACAACAGACGCAGGTACCAATCTTCCCACGTCCCGAGACCCCCGGCTGAGAAGGACTTCCCCAACTGGTGGGTGAAGAGGATTGGCTCCAGGCCAGAATTGCCCTCCTCCACCCCATTTGCCGACTTGACCGCATTTTTCCACAGCCCAGCCCGCCATGGCCCAGTTCCTGATGGTCACGGTAACCCTCGGTTGCATCAGCCTCCTCTACCTGCTCCCGGGCACGCAGTCTGGCGGCCTAGGCAAAGGGCTGAAGCTTTTGAGACCCAGGTGAGTACAAAGTTTGGACCAGCCATGGTCCATGGGAACATAAGTTTTCTAGAGCTCATCTCCCAGATCAGGGGCCACCTTCCCATCTTCAGTGTTGCCTGAGGAAGGCACGAGGACTTTTTCTTCTTTGAATCTTTCTACTTAGCATAGTTATTCTGACCACACACACAAACACACACACACACACACACACACACACACACACACACACGAGAGAGAGAGAGAGAGAGAGAGAGAGAGAGAGAGAGAGAGAGAGA
>NC_022017.1:21909090-21912627 GCF_000317375.1 Microtus ochrogaster | reverse complement strand
AGAGAGAAGAGAGAAGAGAGAAGGAGAGGAGAGAAGGGCAGGGAGAGAGAATAAACTCTTACACAAAAGGTTTCCTGGAGCAAGGGAGTCTAGAAGAAGCATTCTCAGGGAAGAACCCGGGGAGGTCTTTTGAATTCTAAGAGCCGTGGCCCACAGAGCCTATGTGACTTGGAGACCTTTGCCCAGAGTGGTGCTGATAATGGTACATGTGACTTGGGCTACGTGGATGGCCCGGCCGCCAGTAAGCTCAGCGGGCTACTTGGCTTCCCCTCCTAGTCTTCAGGTCGGAGACAGGGTCAGGCTTTGGGTTTCCCCTGGTCTGAGGCCAGGCTTTTAGGGAAGCTGTGGGCTTCCTCTGTCAGTGCTCTCAGACTGTACAGAGAAGTAGATGGGATTAAGTGCCTTTGGAAGGCTATGCCAGGCCTCTGAGTTTGCATCTTTCTTTTCCTTCTGCAGAGACTCCCCAGCAAAGGCTTCATCCAGTGACCTGCAGCCTGGACACTCTTCCCTCCGGTCAGCAGCCTGGAAGCCTCTTCGTGCTCCCCAGCCACAGGGAAGGGGCAACCCGACCCTTGCTATGGTTCATCTGCTTCAGAATGGTGGCTCACGACACCCAGGTCCCCAGCGACACTTGGGACCCCGAAGACCCCACGCCCAGCTTCTGCGTGTGGGCTGTGTCCTGGGCACCTGCCAAGTGCAGAATCTCAGCCACCGCCTATGGCAGCTGGTCCGACCAGCGGGCCAGCGAGACTCAGCTCCCGTCGATCCCAGCAGCCCCCACAGTTATGGCTGAGGTGGGTCCTAACTGGTCCACTGGAGGGCTGTACTCTCATCCCAGAGCTGCAGCTGAGCTCCACACTCTGGCCCAGTTCTCTGGAGGTCCTGCGGGCAGCAAGTCCTCATGGCTTTGGAGACTGTAAACCTAAACCTATAAGGATGTATGGATCCAGGCTGTAGAATCTGCACCGCCAGGGACCTGTGTGTCCCAGAACTGTGCACACTTGGGGAACAGGTGCTTGGCAGAAGTGTTGGCAGTATCACACGCCACAAAGAACTCGAAAGGAGTGTGCCTAAAGAAATACAGCAAAGCCAGAGCCTTAAACACAGCCCCATCTATGACCAAGCAGGAGAAAAAGGCTAGAGTGGCCCCTGGGACCCCCACCCAACTGGGAATTAAAGCCTCTCTGTGGGCTGAAGCTGTGGTCACTCTGTTGTGCAGTTTGCTCTTCTGTGACTGACCTGGAATTGTGACTTTTCCTTGTTCGCATCCTGAGTCAGGAGGGGCAGAAAGAGGGGCTATATCCTGGGGTAGAGGAAAGAGATCTCCCGCGGCTGTCGCCAACCTGGAGCCCAGGCCACGGTGGTGATGGAGACTCCTGGGACATTCTGGAACAAAGAACAGCAGAGCAACCCTTCTCATCCTCAGGCCAGGGCAGGGGATAAGGCAAAGTGTCCCATCTCCAAAAGTCTTAGTATGATCTACCCCTGAGCAAGAGATGGTGGGTGGCACATACTTGCAGTCCCAGAAGACTGAGGCAGGGGGATGACAATCATGACCAGCTTAGCCAGTATAGCAAGACCCTGTCTCAGACAATAAAACTACCCCAAATTAGGAAGAAAAAAAAAAAAAGAAGGCCCCAAGCCTATCTCAGGAAAGCTGGAGGCATTATTTAAACAAAGGTGTCTCCGCATCCTACCCATTCCCAGTCCCGGAAGGACACCCAGCAGGATCAGAAGTAGGGACAGTGGAGTTTGACAGGCTTATTCCTTTGCTCCTAGCCAAGAAGGGGAGAGGGACCACAAATGACAAGGAGAACCAAACCGACCAGAATTACAAGTTCAAGACCAGCCTTTGCTACAGAGACTCTGAAAAAAAAAAAACTGGGGGTGGGGTAGAGTGGGCATCAATCACAACCTGGAAATAGGTACTCGGTACAGGTTCTTCGCACATGTGATTTCGCCCAAACCTTGACAATTGTCCGGTCAGAACACAGGGTTCCGAAAGAGTTGTTTGTCCCTTGGCAACTGTTCACAGCACTGGCCTGTGCTTTCCAGCACCGCCCTCCTACTGCCCCGGAGGAACGCTTCATTACTCCAGATGTATAGGCACTCACACAGGGGTCAGCGACACGCCCCGGTGACTACAGTAAGAATGCTGCTCAGAGACACCTTTTGAGTGACCAGAGATGATCCCCAGTTAGCAGCATCCTGAAAGTGCCCCCGTGGGCCCCCATCCTTGTCCTTACTCAGGGTTTGTATAATTCAGGCAATTCATCTTCCTTCCAAGATGAACCCGGTGGACACCGTTTGGCTCAGTCCCTTCACTGCTAGAATAGAGACCTTCGTGCTTAGAGAAGCCAAAACAGGAACCGTAATAGGAGGTGGTATAATAGAAGCCTAGCAAGACAGAAAGGCAGGCTGCCTGGAAGAAACCAAGCAGGTCCAGGATAGGTCTGGGCACAGCAGGGGCTCACCAGGGTCAGGACTTAGAAGCACCAAGTCCCTGTGTTCACAGAAGGTCTGGGCTGCGGTGGTCAAAGCTGGCAGGCATATGAATGGGAACTAGAGAGGCCCCTGATGCAAGCCCCTGAATCATGTGTCCTGGGACCCCTGAAAGGCAGTAGGAAAGGTGGGTGGGCAGTGAAGACAAACCATGAGATCTGGAGCAAAGATGAGGAGTCAGACCCAAATTTCCAAGGACCCTTCTTGGTACCCCGGATCCTGGGCAAGGTCCAACCTTGCACTTCTCTTGAGCCCGCGTGGTCTTCAGCTCAAGAGGTCTTCTCTTCCACCTGCCGTTGCCCCCATACGTCTTTTCACTGACACTCTGCATTCTTCCAGCGTGGACTCCCAGACCTCCTGCAGGTTGATCTCTAGAATCCCACAGATAGTCTAGGCCCCTGAGCCTCAGAACTTTGCCGTGAAGGGGGAGGACCACTGGCATCTTTGTACCGTGTCAGGAGGTTGCCAGTTATGACCCTTGTATCTGGTGTGATGCCAGCCCCACACTGCGCTTGGCTACACTTGACTACCTCGCAATGCCCCCATGCAGAGGTTCAGGGGCAGTGCAGCCCTCCCCACCCCACCCCTTCCTAGCTGTTTTTACACTTAAAAGTCGTTCTTTCCTCCAGAACCTAGCCAGGCACCACTACCCACCCTTGATGGCTTTGAAGGTCATGACTCTAGCCTTCTCCAGGGAACCTTCACCCTCATCTGAGCATAGAGCACACGGGACATACTGGAGAGAATGTGCAGCCTCCTAGAGCTGACTTTCCCTGGGAAGAGAGAGAGGGAAACACATCAGAGGGGTAGCTAAAAAAAGGCTTGTGGCAGCTTACCTTTATCTATCTATCTATCTATCTATCTATCTATCTATCTATCTATCTATCTATTCATTAAAGATTTCTGTCTCTTTCCCGCCATTTCCCTCCCCCTCCCCCAATCAAACCCCCCTCCCTCGTCAGCCCAAAGAGCAATCAGGGTTCCCTGCCCTGTGGGAAGTCCAAGGACCACCCACCTCCATCCAGGTCTAGTAAG
>NC_022017.1:21900767-21901272 GCF_000317375.1 Microtus ochrogaster | reverse complement strand
GTCCTGGAACTAGCTCTGTAGACCAGGCTGGTCTCGAACTCACAGAGATCTGCCTGCCTCTGCCTCCCGAGTGCTGGGATTAAAGGCGTGCGCTAATTATTACAGTTTTGTAATCAGTAATAAATTATTTCTATGAGCCACCGATTTAGCAGTCGCATTATTTAATTAGCTAATAACCCGATTCTGTTTCAGGTGTTACAGTTTTATAGAATTTAATGGAGAGTTTCCAGACAACTTACAGAGTCAAATCATCAGTAGTGATAAAAAGGTAAGACGACACTCAATGACATAGATCAAAATTATGAATTTTGCTCTTTCAGTTTACTTGCTGTGAAAATTTCGCATTCATTTAAGCATTCACTAGACTGTCAGGAGAGGAGAACATCCTTCATACAATGAATGACCAATAAATACCTCTGGAAAGTCAAACAGCATTGACTTAGTGATTTATGCAATAGTTGGGATTGTTTCCATACTAGAAGCCGGGCTTGTTTTGATTTTTTTT
>NC_022017.1:21895469-21900047 GCF_000317375.1 Microtus ochrogaster | reverse complement strand
CGAGTGCTGGGATTAAAGGCGTCCACCACCACTGTCTGAATTCTTCCTTCGGATCTTAACAAATACTGTAATAATTGTACAACATGTCTCAGAGCACGGAGAAGACCTCAAAATCAGCTCCGCCCTCTCATTTTAAAGTCGAGACCCCTTTGGCAGTGACAGGACCAAGTTTCCCTAACCCTCAACTTCTACTGAAAGAAAACTTTCCTTACCTTCTCTGAGGGTCACGTGCCCCATGTTTTTGGTGCCAGTTGGAGGGGAACCCTGCAGGTGTCAATGCAGGCAGTGATCCAAGAAGACTGGGTTCAGACTGACTTTGTCAAGGGGTCCCTGGTCAGCAGCTTCACTGTCAGCATCTTTAAAACACAGAACAACTTGGGGAAAGGTTTCCAGGCAACCATCAATCCCGTCATCCAATTCCAGGTGCGCCATAAAGCTTAAGTGTGACTATATAGAGTACCTGTGACCCATGAGGGTGGGCGCTACAGCTAAAAGGCCTAGAATCTAGTGTGGTCTCTGACCGATAGCAGGATCTATAAAAGTACACGTGACGTCTCTAAGGATGGATAACAGCCTAGGATAATTATTCTGGAATTTGGGCGAGGCCAGCCTCTATAGCAAAAGGTGGGTGAGGTGAGTCTCCACAGATAACGAAAGGGTCACCAGGTTACTAACAAGACCTGCTCTCAGCTTTCCGGAAGGAGTGAAAGTATTTGGTTTCTATCTCCTCTGTTGAGGAGACACCCCTGCGCGATTAACATTCCTGGTTCTCTTACAAGGACCTCTGTGCCCCAACAAGGGGGAATCAGAGGTCTGGCTACAGTCTCTCTGAGGGATCAAAAACTCTAGGACAGAGGAGGCACAAATAATAGGCAAAGGGAACTGGGCTAGGGGGTTCTGTGTTCGGAGCTGATATATTAACTTGCTGAGGCCAGGGGGAGGGTGGATGGTCACTTATTACCAAATGTCAAGGCCAAAGAGATAGGTATTATCCGGTTGGTTACGTAACCTGTGAGTATATAAAAGGCGCCTTGGCCTAAGACCTCACCGACCTGCAAGCTTTGCCATCTGATTGCTGCTTCCTCTCAGGATGAAGGTGGATGTGGTAAGTACCTTATGATCATACAGGAGTGGCGTCATCAACCTCTCTCCACGGGCTCCACTGACCGCAGTGGAAGAGCTGCAGTACTGCCCTCTTAGGCTGGTTCCTCAAGGTCACAGAGCTAATTCCTTTTTGCTACACAGTCCTGCTGGGGTAGGGGTGAAGCTCCCTGCACAGCCCCCACCTACAGCCTCCCGGTGGAGTCAGGTCTCCTCCTAAAATTACCTTTTCTCTGCAAGGGTGTCAAGCAGGTGAGGTCTGTTGTCTCTCTCTTTCTTTTATCAGAGACAAGGTTTCTCTGTAGCTTTAGACTAGCTCTTGTAAACTAGTCTGGCTTCGCACTCAGAGATTCGCCTGTGTCTTCCTCCCGAGTGGTGGGAACCACCACTGCCCAGCATGTTGGGTCTTTTTGTTCGTTTGTTTGTTTTTGTTTTTCGAGACAGGGTTTCTCTGTAGCTTTGGAGCCTGTCCTGGAACTAGCTCTTGTAGCCCAGGTTGGCCTCGAACTCACAGAGGTCCACCTGCCTCTGCCTCCCGAGTGCTGAGATTAAAGACGTGTGCCACCACTGCCCGGCTGGTTGTGTCTTAATTAGTATCTTCTCACACTGGGAGTAGATATCAGCTGACCCTGGCTGGCTGGTGCGGGGCTGATGCGTGCATGGGATGAGGTGTTTTAGTATCCAGCCCCTTGGGGCTGTAATGTCCTCCCTTCCTTATAAACCCGGCTGGCAGTGAGATGGGTCAAACTCCTATCCAACCAGGGCCCAGACCCTTCCCTGGTCTATCGACCTGATGTGGACCTAGAGTTGGCCAAAGACAAGGACAGCTTCCGAAACTACACCGTGAGTAAGCCCCAGTTCCACCCCCACTCACTCTCCCTGCCCAGTCTCTGGTTCCCACAGCTCTAAGGGGGTTTTGTCGGAAGTCCCATTACACTTTTTACTTGTGCAGTCTGGCCTGCAGGAGGGGAGGCCACGGCCCCCAGAGTGCTGAGTCAGTTTGGCACAAATCCTGCGCTGATTGGCTTGCAGGCAGGCCCGCTGCTGGATCGCGTCTTTACCACGTACAAGCTCATGCACACACACCAGACAGTGGACTTCGTCAGCAGAAAGGTACTAGTTTTTGCTTCTAATGCGGGCTCTGAGGGTGGGAGCTTCCTTGCCCAGGGCCTGAGTGACGGAGTGTCCAGTGACCGTGCTCTGTAGTCCGCCCCCTCTTGGGGAATGACTGATTTTTGCCTCTCACCAGCATATCCAGTTTGGAAGCTTCTCACATAAGAAAATGACAGTCATGGAGGTTGTGAACTTGCTGGATGATCTAGTGGATGAATCGGACCCTGATGTGGACTTCCCCAACTCCTTTCACGCCTTCCAGACAGCGGAGGGCATCCGGAAAGCCCACCCAGACAAAGGTGTGCTCTAGGACTGGTGGGGGAGGAGCTATCATTGCCCTAGAAAGCGACCCCAGAGGCTTGGTCCTCTCCCACAGGCCTCGCCTTAAAAGAAGCAGACCCCTGGGCTCCTTGCTTTCTAGCCCAGAACCTGCTCTGCCTACCTCAATCCCTGCAGTTTCTGACTAATATGTCCCTTTTCCACAGACTGGTTCCACCTGGTCGGACTTCTGCATGATCTGGGGAAGATCCTGGCTCTGTGGGGGGAACCTCAGGTGAAGGCCAGGTGTGGGGAGAGGGCAGTTTCACTCAGCACAGGGCTTGGGGCCCTATGAGAGGGAGCAGACCTCTGCTTGAGCCCTCACCCACAGCCGCCTGTCCTTTCCTAGTGGGCTGTTGTTGGAGACACTTTTCCCGTGGGCTGCCGTCCCCAGGCCTCTGTGGTGTTCCGTGAGTCTACTTTCCAGGACAACCCTGACCTCCGGGACCCTCGATACAGGTAGTTTGAAATAGTACCTCACCTTCCTGCAATATTACAGGACCCCGGGGGTCTTCCCTGTATTGTCCAGGCCCTCTCATGCTCCTCTCTTGATCGTTGCAGCACGGAACTCGGCATGTACCAGCCCCACTGTGGACTTGAGAATGTCCTTATGTCCTGGGGCCACGATGGTGAGGAAAAATAGAGCGCACAGGGGACGGTGGGGATGGTGGTAAGGGCTGTCCCTCTGGGCACCTGGCTACATCACCCCCTCTCCTGCAGAGTACCTCTACCGGATGATGAAGTTCAACAAGTTCTCCCTACCCCCTGAGGTAGGTCGAGGGAGGGCCCAAGCAGGAGCCTAGCCCAGAGGGGTCCATCTGGCAGATCTGAGCATGCTCATTGTGGTCTCACACAGGCCTTCTACATGATCCGATTCCACTCCTTCTATCCATGGCACACGGGGGGTGACTACCTACAGCTGTGCAGTCAGCAGGACCTGGATATGCTGCCCTGGGTGCAAGAGTTCAAGTACGTAGTCCCCAATGGGTGTGGGCCGTGAAAGGGGACTTGGGGATGAAGGATCCGACCTGATGCTCATTGTTGGTCCCCCACGTCTACAGCAAGTTTGACCTCTACACCAAGAGCCCTGAGCTGCCAGATGTGGACAGCCTGCGGCCCTACTATCAGGGGCTGATCGACAAGTACTGCCCGGGCATCTTGAGCTGGTGAATGGTTTCCAATACCCTCCCACCGTTGAAACCGCACCTAAGCTAGACACCATTGGGCACAATACAGCCCACTTCAGCCTTGCTCAGGGCCCCATACACCTGTCCACAGTCCCCACCTGCTGTGGTTGAGGCCACTTGTGCCAGGTATCAATAAAGACTGAAAGAGTTTACAAAGCTGATTGATCACCAGGGCCCAGGTTGTGGTAGCAGTGGTGGTCCCAGCACAGGATACCACTATCATGAACATGCTGCTTATCCTCTTGACTCGGTGTTATCCAACCCACCGCCAGTCTAGAAAGTAGGTCACTAAGGGGGAGGGAAAAGTCGGGCGGTGGTACCTTTAATCCAAGCACTCAGGAGGTAGAGGTAGGTGGAGCTCTGTGAGTTTGAAGCCAGCCTGGTCTACAACAGGAGTTCCAGGACAGCCAAGGTTATACAGAGAAACCCTTTCTTGGAAAAAAAAAAAAACAGGGGCTGGAGAGATGGCTCAGTGGTTTAAGAGCACTGCCTGCTCTTCCAAAGGTCCTGAGTTCAAATCCCAGCAACTACATGGTGGCTCACAACCATCTGTAATGAGGTCTAGTGCCCTCTTATGGCCTGCAGACATACAAGCAGACAGAATACTGTATAAATAAATAAATAGATAGATAGATAAATAAATAGGAAAAAAAACCCAAAGAATTAGCTTTTTATATATTGGGAATGCTTCAGCTCCTTGATGGTCCCATCTCTACTGGAGGCAGAGAGGCTTTCAGGATGGGGTCCTTTTGATGTCTTCATGAGGTTCTGGGGAATATGTTGCTATTTAGTTGACAAGACCCCTGAGTTAGGCCTAGTGGCACAGGATTATAACTCCAGCACTCCAGAGCTAGACTTT
>NC_022017.1:21893457-21895308 GCF_000317375.1 Microtus ochrogaster | reverse complement strand
CTCTGCCTCCCTGAGTGCTGGTATTAAAGGCATGCACCACCACCGCCCGGCTAAGCAAGACTTTCTTAAACAAAAATAAACTAGCATGCAAAGTTAGTGGCGGGCTGGGGATGCAGCTCAGTGGGGAATGCCTTTTGTACGAGGTCCTGGGTTCAGTTCCCAACACAGAGAGAAATCAGTGGCCAGCTGGACAGCCTTCTTTCCTTCCTTTTTTCTTGTGTTGCTGGGGACTGAACCTAGAGCCTCACACATAAGCAAGCACCCTATCTCTCAGTCCTCAGTTTTTGTACACTAATAAACTTATAAAAAAAGAAAAGGAAAACAAGACAACTCATGCCCGTAATCTCAACACTTAGGTAACAGAGGCAGGAAATCCATCCCATCTTCCCCCTCCCAGACAGGGTTTCTCTGTGTAACAGCCCTGGAAGTCCTGGAATCTGCTTTGCAGACCAGGCTGGCCTTGAACAGAGATCGCCTGCCTCTACCTCCCAAGTGCTGGGATCAAAGGCCCATACCACCACCACTCAGCCAGAGGCAAAATTTGAGGCCCACTTGAGCTACAGACACTGAGGCTCTGTCTCAAAACAAAAGCCTCTTACAGTAGGTACAAAAATAGTGGAAAATAAATTTAACCAAGGAGATAAGGGTATTTACACAGAAAAATATAAAGCAATGAAATGAACTTTAGAATGCACAAATGGAAAGATAGCCCATGTTTCCAGATGAAATAATAAAGTAAACCAGTCATTGCATATCTATGATCCCAGCATTTGGGAGGTGTATACAGGAGGGTCAAAAGTCACACACATAGCCTGGGGTGGTTGCGCACAACTTTAATCCCAGCAGGGGGCGGTGTACAGGGGAGGGGGGGGACGGGACAGAGGCAGACCTCTGAGTTCAAGGCCGCCAGCCTGACCAGAGAAATCCTGTCTTGAAAAACAAAACAATAAAAAGAAGCTGCACATCAAATTTGAGAAAACTTGGGTTACTTGACATCCTGCCTCGGAAAACAAGCCGAAAGGTGCATGTGCGTGCTTGAATGTGTCTGTGCTGAGATGATCCCGTGGCTAAGGTGCTCCTGCCAGGTCGAACACCCTGAATTTGAACCCCAGAGCCACCTGGTAGAAGGAGAGAACCCAACTCCCAGAAACTGTCCTCTGACCGCCACGTGCAAGTCAAGAGTACACAAGTTTGCACTCTGCTGTGTACATGTGCAAGCACTCACACTTACATTAGAATATATCTAAAATATCTGTAAATGCAATTACAACTGACTAAGATCTTCCCACGCAAAGGAAACAATTTAGAAAAGTGATAACCTACAGAACGGAGAAAAACACATTTCTGAAGAGGATTAATATCCAAAACTTATAGAGCTTCCTAAGGAGTAGAAAAATAAATAACTCAATAAAACACAGACAGAGATAGGGCTGGAGAGGTAGCTCAATGTTTGAGAGCATTTGCTCTTCCAGAGGACCTGAGTTTGGCTTCTAGAACCCACACGGCAGCTCACAACTACCTGTAACTCTAGTTCTTTTGTTTTTTTTTTTTTATTTTTTTGATTTTCGAGATAGGGTTTCTCTGTAGTTTTTGGTGCCTGTCCTGGAACTAACTCTTGTAGACCATGCTGGCCTCGAATTTACAGAGATCTGCCTGCCTCTGCCTCCTGAGTGCTGGGATTAAAGGCGTGCGCCACCACTGCCCGGCTGTAACTCTAGTTCTAGGGGAGCTGATGCCCTCTTCCAACATCTGGGGCAGCCGGGCGATGGTGGCGCACGCCTTTAATCCCAGCACTCGGGAGGCAGAGGCAGGTGGATCTCTGTGAGTTCGAGACCAGCCTGGTCTATAGAG
>NC_022017.1:21892255-21893357 GCF_000317375.1 Microtus ochrogaster | reverse complement strand
AAACCCTGTCTCGAAAAAAAAAAAAAAAAAAAAAACCAACATCTGGGGCACCTGCAGGCTTGTGATACACATGAAAAAATCATTTTCTATTCTTCTGTCGCGTATCCCAACCACAGTTTCACCTTTCTCCACTCCTCCCAGTGCCCCCTTACCTCCAATTTTCCCCAGATCCATTCCTCCTCTCTTTCCCTTTAGAAAAGAGCAGGCTTGGGGGCTGGAAAGATGACTCCTCAGTGGTTAAGAGCATTGGCTGCTCTTCCAGAGGTCCCGAGTTCAATTCCCAGCAACGACATGATGGCTCACAACCATCTGTAACTGGATCAGATTCCTTCTTCTGGTGTGCACGAAGACAAAGCACTCATATACACAAAATGCGTGAATAAATAAATCTTTAAAAAAGAAAAAAAAAAGAGCAGGCCTTTCAGGAATATCAACTGAGCATAGCACAGCAAGTTACAGTAAGACCAGACACAAACCCTCATATCAAGGCTGGATGAGACAACCTAACCCACTATGAGAAACAGGGCCCCACGAACAGGCACAAGATCTGGAAACACCCCCACTCCCACCGTTAGGAGTCCCAGAAGGAGACAAAGCTATGCAGCTATAACATATGTGCAGAGACCCTAGCTCAGAACCTTACCGGCTCTGTGATTGTCCTGTCCTGTCAGTCTCTGTGAGTCCCTAGGAGCCCCACATAGTTGATTCTGTGGGCCATGTTCTCATGGTGTCCTCGACCTCCCCGGCTCCTACAACCCTCCCCCCTCTTCTGTGGGGCTCCCTGAGCTCTGCCTCATGCTGGGTAAAGCTCTCTGATGATGATTGGCCTGATCTATGAGTATAGCAGGATAATCATCAGGAATAATTTCATTAACTTTCTTTTTCAGTAGTGTTTGGTTCTATCTTAGGTCTCTGGGCTGTCCAGCCTCTGGCTCCTGGCCATCCAGGCAGTGTTAGATGTGGGCTCCCTCTCTTGGCGTGGACCTCAAGTTGGAGCAGTCAGTCATTGGTTGGCCACTCCCACAAGTTCTACACCTCCTTTACCCCAGCACTTTTTTTTTTTTTTTTGTTTTTTGGGAACAGGGTTTTTCTGTGGTTTTGG
>NC_022017.1:21887317-21891361 GCF_000317375.1 Microtus ochrogaster | reverse complement strand
AAAAAACTATGACGAGGCACTGGGAAGCGTCGTTAATGGTACAGAGGTTTCCATACATGGAGGAGGCCCTGGGCTGTTGCTCCAGCACCACCAACATAACAAAACAAAATGCACTGGAATTTCACCTCCCCCTTGTTAGGATGGCTATTAGAGAAAAAGATGTTACAAGGGCTGGAGAGATGGCTCCAGATGGTTGAGAGCACTGGCTGTTCTTCAGAGGACTCGATTCAGTTCTCAGCACCCCTAGGCAGCTCACAACTGTCTATAATTCCAGCTCTAGGGGATCTGGAACACTCTCTTCTGGCCTTCTAAGGCAGCAGGTAGGTCACATGTGGTACACAGACATACATGCAGACAAATCATGCATACACATAAGCAAAAAAAAATTAATTAAAAAATGTTGTTACAAAGCCCCCTCAACCAATGAAAATGCAGAATGATGGAGCCCAGTCTCGACTGATGACCACTCCTGTACGTATGACTCAGGGTTGTAGAAGAAGAGGCTACAGAATGAGGGTAAGAACTGATGGAGCCGGGCAGTGGTGGTGCACATCTTTAATCCCAGCACCCAGGAGGCAGAGGCAGGCGGATCTCTGTGAGTTTAAGGCTAGACTGGTCTACGAGGCAAGTTCCAAGACAGGCTCCAAAGCTACAGAGAAACCTTGTCTTGAAATTGAAATAAATAAATAAATAAATAAATAAATACCCAAACAAACAAAAAAAGTTTTATGTATAGTTCAGGCTAGCCTTGAACTCTCTATGTAGACTGTAATCATACTGTCACAACTTAGTTTTCAGAGTTCTGGGACTATATGAACTTGCCACCATGCCTGGCTCTTGAAAGTATTGTGTGTATGTCTGCCTGCTTGCCTGTCTAAGTGGTGTGTGCATGCATGTTTCTTTTTTTCTTTTCATTTATTTCACACACCGACCACAGTTTTTCCTCCCTCCTTTCCTCCTGTTCCCTCCCCTCTAACATCTACCCCCACCTCCCACCCCATCCCCTTCTCCTCTGTCTCCCTCCCAAGGGCTTGAACAAAGCCTGGCACAAGAACGAGCTCCTCCCCCTGCATGGAGGCTGGGGGAGGTAATCCAGCATGGGGAACAGGTTCCCCAAACCCAGCTATGTGCCAGGGACAGGTCCTGATCTCTCTGCTAGTAGCCTTACAAACAGAAACATGGATGTGTCTATGTGTATGGGCATGCCTGTGTTTGGGTACATATGTGCACATGTATATAGATGCCCAAGGTTGATGGGTGTCTTCTTGCATATTGCTGAACCAGAGACTACCCTTCCTTCCTTCCTCTCTCTCTCTCTCTCTCTCTCTCTCTCTCTCTCTCTCTCTCCCTCCCTCCCTCCCTTCCTTTCTTTTTCTTTTTTTTTTTTCTTGCTTTTTTCGAGACAGGGTTTCTCTGTAGCTTTGGAGCCTGTCCCTGAACTAGCTCTTATAGACCAGGACCAGGCTGGCCTCAAACTCACAGAGATCTGCCTGCCTCTGCCTCCTGAGTGCTGGGATTAAAGGCATGCGCTAGTACCACCCAGCTGAGACTGCCTTTTCAACTAGTTTGGCTAGCCACCTTCTCTGGGGAGTCCTTGTTTCTGTGTTAGACTAGAAGTGGCTGTCATACTCTTAAAACTTTTCCATGATTTCTGAGAATCTAAACTCTGGTCTTCAAGCTTGTGCAGGAAGGGCTTTTCTTGCTCAACTATCTCCCCAGCCCAGAACAAATAATTTTTTTTTTTTGAGACAGGGATTCTCTTTGTAGCCCTGCTTGTGTTGGAAATTGCTCTGTGGACCAGGCTAGCTTCAAACTCAGATCCCACTGCCTGCCTTTTTTTTTTCTTTTCTTTTTCTTTTTTCATATAACTTTTAATAGGGGTAGTGAGATGGCTCATCTGGTAAAGTGTTTGCCAGCAAGCCAGAAGACCTGAGTTTGATTTTTTTTTTTTTTTTTTTTTGGTTTTTCGAGACAGGGTTTCTCTGTGGCTTTGGAGCCTGTCCTGGAACTAGCTCTTGTAGACCAGGCTGGTCTCGAACTCACAGAGATCCGCCTGCCTCTGCCTCCCGAGTGCTGGGATCAAAGGCATGCGCCACCACCGCCCGGCTCTGAGTTTGATTGTTGAAACCAACATGGTGGAGAACCAACTCCCATTAGCTGTCTCTGACCTCTATAAGCATCGTGGTGCATGTACGACGTACTATAAATATATAAATCTAATAAAAACTTAAGTGGGGGCTGGAGAGATGGCTCAGAGGTTAAGAGCATTGCCTGCTCTTCCAAAGGTCCTGAGTTCAATTTACAGCAACCACATGGTGGCTAATAGCCATCTGTAATGGGGTCTGGTGCCTCTTCTGGCCTGCAGGCATACACACAGACAGAATGTTGTATATATATTAAATAAATAAATAAAAAACCCCAAAACTTAAGTGTCTTTAATGCACATGCACAAACTATATAAGAATGTTAACTAATCCACATGGTGAACACACATCATAAATGTAAACAACTTTCACCAGTTTAAGAGACAAGACAGTGTTAGTCCCAGACCTCAGGACACAGCCGCCAGAGGATCAAGTGGGTGATAGAGACCAATGTCAGCTACAAGGTGAATTCAAGGCCAGCCTGGGCCTGTCTCAAATAAAAACAAAGAAGGAAAAGGAAGAAATAATGATCCCAAGGAAATAGTTCAGTGGCCTAGAACTGACTAGTGTGTTCCCAGTCCTGGATGTCATTCCCAGAGCCAGAAAATAAACAAACAACATCAACAAAACTCCCCTAACTGGAAAATGAGTATTTGGGAAGAACCAGTGGTTTGTAGTGTTTGTTTTTCCCCATTTCTCCCAGCTCCCTGGTGGCCGTGTCTTTGCACTGACTTTAGGTCTTCTGGGTGTGGACAAGGACTATGTGCTGCTGTGACATTTTGGGGATGGCATTTAGGGACCACTCGAGACGATCCAGGATGATCTAATCTCATCTGACTCTTAGTCCCTGCTGCAAATATGCTTTTTCTAAACAGCACAACTCACAAGTTCCGGGGACTTCATTTGGTTTGTAGGCCGGGCTTGGTGCATTCTGAGAATTTCATGTGAGGAAATTTTGGGGGCTTTTTTTCGACTTACCTCAAAGGATTTATACCAGGCCTCCTAGCACGGGCCATTTCTCCAAGGGTCTTTTATTCCTCAGGTTGGAAATCATGCTTCAAATCTACATGTAGGGGCTGAATGCTATGATTTAGTGCGGACAAACGGCAGATATGACTTACTATCCCCACTTCCACACCTCTCTACTTGGTATGTAATCCAGGCTGCTTTGAAATTTGAGAACCTTCTGCCTCAGCCTCCTGAGTTCAGGGATGACAAGTATGAGCCACTATATCTGAGCTGATCATCTCTTGAACATCCATTCCCAGTCTGGTTGTAGTCACTGGACAGTGTTGCTTTTACTATCCTCCTGACTACTGCCCTCAGAACCTGCACCCCTTGTAGACTCTTTCCAAGACCTGTCTCCCTAAAAAGGTCGAAGGTGTGCATGCGAGGATAGCAATGCTTCAGGTTGTCCACTCAAAAGGGATGTCAAGCCTTTCTGGGGACCCTAAAAAGGCCCAAAGTGTCATGGGAGGATGGCAGGGCCCCAGGTTCTGTCCACTCAAGGGGAATGTCAGCTTTCTGGGGACTCAGTTTGCAGGGACTGCTATGGGGTCTGAAGGAAGGAATAGGGACTTGGCTTTTTCTTGACCCCTTCTAGCCTCGCCTCCGCCCTTGAAGTTGCGTTCTGTAGCTCTTCTGGCCTTCCTGTGTAGACTCTGGCAGCAGAAAATAGCCCCTGGTTTCTGCTTACTTCCTCTCGGGGGTTGCAAGGCCAAAGCTATTTTGACAGGATACTGAAACACCATCACAATGGTGTTCCTCCTCCCTTCAGTCACAACCACGACACTGTGCAGAAACTGACACAGTGACACTGTCTTTGTTGGCCATGTTTTTCTTTTCCTTCCTTCCTTCCTTCCTTCCTTCCTTCCTTCCTTCCTTCCTTCCTTCCTTCCTT
>NC_022017.1:21877832-21885332 GCF_000317375.1 Microtus ochrogaster | reverse complement strand
CAACAGTCACACCTGGGGCTTCTCAACGTTTGTAGCTCCAGGGGATCTGATGCTTCTGGCATGTGCTTACATGTGCATAAATGCAATTAAAACCAATAAAAGTAAAATCTTTAAAAATGGTTAAGGCGATGGGAAGATGGTCTAGTCAGGAAAGTGCTCACCACTCAAGAATGAGAACCCAATTTTGGATCTCCACAACACATGTAAAAGAAATGAACATGGCCAGGCAGGCATGGTGGTGCATGCCTTTAATCCCAGCACTAGGGAAGCAGAGGCAGGCGGATCTCTGACAGCCACAGCTACCCAGAGAAAACTCATCTTGGAAAAAGAACAAAACACCCCATCAAAACAAAATAATAAACAAACAAAAATTGGCTTGGTAGTACAAGCCAACAATCCCAGTGTTGGGGATGAACAGACAGGAGGATCCTTTGGGCTTGCCGGCCAGTTAATGTGTCTGAATCTGGGAGAACAAAAGGTGTGGATCAACAATTGAGCTGGGATAAAGGCCGCTGTGCTACAGGTGCCCAGGGAAGGAGGGACTGACAGCTTGACCCTGGAGAAATGGACTCCAGCTCCCCTCTGACCTCTTCCCAGGACAGAAGTACAGGTGACACATGCACCTTCTTTCTCCCGTCCAAGGTCTGGCATCTCTGCTAATACAACCATCTATTATTCTTCCCCTCTATCACCCTTTTCACACTCTGACCTTTCTGAAGACCAGGAGGAAGTGGAGAGGGATGTGTTCTGGAAAGTTCCCCGGCCCTTAGGTGGTTCTAGCTTCATCTTCCTCCATTGGTCTCACAGCCCTCATTGTATAGGTCTGCCAGGCTGTGCCACACCAAGGCTTCTTGTAAGCAGGCCTTTTGGTTTAGCTTAGGGAGAAGAGTGAGTGATAAGGAGGGAGCCCATTTAGCTGTGTCAGTAACCAGTCTAGGCTGTGCCAACTGTCCTCAGGTCTCTCTAGAAGGAAGAAACCACTAGCAAAGGGGTATGTACAAAACGGTGTCTTTATTGGTACAGTCTCAGGGGCAGGTAGGCACCATCCCATGGGCCCACTTCCCTTGGCTCCTAGCCTCAGCAAATCCAGCTCATCCCCTCCAGTGGGGTTGGATAGGGCTCCAGACTCAGGCCTCTACATCCACAGGTGCACTGATTACAGTGTTCCAGGAAAGTCCTGAGCGAGGCCACCTGCCCGTTTCCGGGCTGTCTGCCAACACAGTGGAAAGTGACTAGAGGAAGACGTGGCGGCTGGTGCAGAGGGACAGCAGGGTTCAAGGTAACACCAGCGGTCCTCAGGGGTGGCACTTCAAGCTGCATCTGCCCTGGCAGGCCTGCCTAAGTCACAGTGGCTGTGCGGTGACATGAGATGGGCTGGGATGCTGAGATCTGACTATCAGGACAAGTGGCTGACAGCACATCAAGCTATTTTTTCCTCCGGGAGGCCCCAGCGTCACTGCTGTTGCTGTTGGGAGCTACCGCAGCCCGCTCAGAGGCAGCTCTGGGATCCTTTTTGGAAGTCTGCTTACGTTTTTCCTCTCTAGATGGTTTTGAGAACTGGAGTGGGCGGGGGGCAAGCAGAGTCTGTACAACCCTGACAGTCGCCACAGCTCCCAAAAGCCCCCATAGCAGGATGGGAGGCTCCAGAGGAGACAGCTGTGTGCGCACCCAGCTCAGTGTCTTAGCCAGAGCATTGCCTGAACTTCGGGCCCGGATTGGACTCTTATCCTATGGAGATAAAACCAAGAAAAGCCCATAAGATTTACTCCTGCAACGGGCAAGCACCCTGCTACCTCCCACAGTCCAGCTGACTCCTTCACACCTTAAGTCCAAACTGTTGGAGCAGCGTTTCCAGCGTTGGGTGCCCCAGGGATACAGGTGGGAAGAATTCTTCTACCCACTGGCGGTGCCACCATTGGCTGTAACAGAACTGGATAGTCAGCATGTGGCTACAGCCCAGGCCTGGCACCCCACCCATTACCCCAGCCTTACCTCTGCTCCCCAGGCTTTGAGAACCAGTACTTATAGCGCTGGGCCCGCACGTAGGTGGGTGGCTGCTCATGAAAGGGGTACTTGGCAACATGGTTCTGCACCAGGCGGATTACTGTGGCAGGGGACGAGAGGTTAACATGGTTCTGAGCTTGTCCTTCCATACCCAGCCCCTCTCCCAGCCTATCCCTCACCTGGCTCTTTGCCCTGCAGGAGACGTAGCACCAGGCTGGTGAACCAGGGACTGTGTGTATGTGGGCCAAGGGCTGCAAACCACATCTGCCAATCAAGGCGTGGCTGGTGGGGTATCACGATAGGGGGTGGTCGGCTCACATTCCCAGGTTTGTACATGAATTCTATCTCCTGAAAGATGGACATGTGGTTAGCTGGCATGGTTGGACTTGGTCCCTTTACCCCAGCATCCTTTGGGAAGGCTCACGGTCCAGTGCTGTCCATCATAGCTGCCCTCCAGCACCACTTCAGGCCGCCCACCCAGACCAGTCATCCGACGGAAGAGGCCATACGAGCTGGCCAGCTGTAGATGCTCCACAGAACTGAACAGACGACGAGCTCCAGTCCAGAGATGCCCATGGGTCCCAGGCTCCATATAGGAGTAAGGTACCTGCAAGCAAGTAGGCAACAGCTCAGTGCCGCCCCATCGTCCCACAGCCCCATTTTCCATAGGGGTACCTACTAGGCTTATCAAGAACATGGCCACTGTGGCGGTGCCCAGGATGGAGAGCTGGATGCTGGCCAAGATCTTCCGTAGCCATCCTTGTACCTGGATCCACCTGGGGACAGGGGGCCCAAGTATTGTCAGGCCACGCCTGAGCTGAAAGCAGCATCTTCCCCCTGCCTCTTCAGGTACATACATACCTCCAGAGGGCAATAAGCAATTCCCAGGCCAGGGAGGCTGCCCCCAGCCACACCGTAGGCAGAGTTACCATCTTCAGCCATTGGGAAAACTGGTGGAAGGTGAAGGCTGCCAAGGGAGGAGATTGTGATTAGGGGCTGACCCAGTCCTTCTCTTTAGATCCCCAAGCCGGCACTTACTGGTTTTAGAGAGGATGATACGCTGCTGCCAGTCAACCTCCAGGCCAAAGTAGAGCACGGTGCCATAGGCCAGCAGCCCATAAGCAGTCAGTTCCAGCAGTATGGAGAGCATGGTCAGCAGGGCCTTAGGCCAGGCTAGGGGCAGGACAGTCACAGGTTGGCTGAGGATCTGCAGCCAAGGGGCTGGGGCGGAGGAACTCTTTGGGAGTACTAGGCGGATGACATCCATTTGGTTGTAAGGACAGGATGACACTCACAGGTAGGCATCTTCTTGTGGCTCCTGAGGTCAGGCTCAGCAGACAGGTGCCGGTCATCCAGGAGGGAAGTGGTAAGCACCAAGGTTAGCAGATTGAAGAAATTGTAGTTACCAGTAATGATGATCAGGACTTGCAATAGTACCTGCAGGGAAGATCGGCAATCAGCTCTACGGCGGGCTGGTCTTCCTGCGCCCTGCTAACCCGCAGGCTGACATTTTCACAAAGGCTACATGCAGCCTTGATCTGAGTAACACATCCCTCTGCCTGCAATGCTTTCCCAACGGCACCCTTGTCAGACGACCATTCCCAGGGCTTGTCCCAGGAAGACTCGCTGGCCAGCGGTGAAGGCCACGCTCTCTTCTACCCACCTGAGCATAAAAGGCGGTCAACCGTAGGCGGCGAACAGGAGCAAAGAACAGGGGAGGCACTGCGATCTCAATGAGGAAGGTGGCCACCACACTGAGCTTGTGCAGCCAGACTGGCAGGTGGTGGGCAAACCAGGCAGCTGGCGTGGGCAGGCACTGTGTCTCATAGTGGTAGGTGAGAGCTGCAGGTAACGGGTTGGGGTCAGGGTTGATTAGAGCCTCCAGACCATCCCGGCTTCAGGCCCAGGCTCTCACCGGTAAGTCCCCACCACGCAGGGCAGCGGCTGGTCAGCTTGACCACACCAGAGGCAAACATGAGTCGAAACAGCAGCCAGCGCACGAGCCAGAATGGGAGGTTTTCGTGGGGTAAGGCTCCTGCTAGTCCACCCTGGGGGGCCTTGTGGTTGGAAGGCTTCTTCAATGGGGCTACTAGTATAGCCAGGAAGCCTGTCTCCAGCAGCAGGGAATCCCTATGGGGAGAAGAAAGATCATGAACAGTTCTTCTCCAGTAAAGCTGTTGCCCTCACAGGGTCCTCCCAGGAGACACAAACATCCCCAGCCCAGGCTCAGGCAGGAGTCACTCACCACTGGAAATAAAGGAACACTTGGCCCACCTGTAGGGAGAGGAGCTGTTAGGCTTCGTGTGTCTGCGGCACCGGGTGAGGCAGCGGGTGGGTTAGACAGAGGCTGAGGTTCTAAGGGTCTCACTTGCCTGGCAGGTTGATAAGTAGGCAACCCAGAGCAGCAGGTAGGTGAGGGGGTGTCTCAGAGAGTTCAGGAGCAGGGCACCCAGTGCTACCACGGTGCCCACTAGGGTCAGTAGATCCAGACCCTGGGCAGTATCCAGCCCCAATCTTGGTGCCTCCCAGAGCAGGGTTGGTGTTTCCCACAGCTGCTGCCACCGACCCTTGCCTTGGGGTCGCAGTGTTCTTCGAGCAGGAAGGATGCCCTCTGGGCCATACAGGCCTGTGGGAGGGCATGTCAGAGTCTTCCCAGACAAAATTCAGCCCAAGTTAAGCCCTGAAGGTGTCCTACCACCAGCTCCAGGCGTGCAGATGCCCTATAGTCAGGGCCTCCAAATGCGCTCTACTCCCTCCCCCGCCCCCAACCCCCTCAACGCCACCCTCCGCATCCTGAGTTGTGCCTGCGGATGTTCCCGCCCCAGGTAGGGCTTGCTCTACCAGATTAACTCTCTCAGGTTAGAAACTGTTGACCTCAACCCCAGGTTCAGAAGACCTAACTCTCGGTCACCACCTTCCGCGGGAGTCCAGGTAGAAATCTGTCTCCTTCTCCCTTCGGGGTTCTGCCCTAATCCCAGATGAGAATCCGAACAGTCACGGGAAACCGACCCTTGCACACCTTCTCCCTCCAAACTCTTGGGGCCCGCAGTACCCAAACTACTGTCCCCTAGTCCCACGTAGAGAGGCCTGAACCTCACACCCGCCGCCGAGAGATCGTACTCGGGGTGAAGGAAGGGATGATACCACGTGTGTGTGTTCCACTCTCGGCGCCCTCACCTGGGATCTGGGTGTAGAGGGACGCAAAGGCAAACGTGTAGACAGCGGCCACACCCTGCAGGAAAAGCTGCTGTGGGACCCGGGAGCTCGCCATGTCCGCTACGCGGTCCGCCAGATCAGTGCCCGCTGGTCCCCGCCCCCCCAGCCCCGCCTCTGACACACGCCCCAGCTGGAATCCGGCGGGTTTGTCACAGCGCTCCACCCCGTGCCGAGGAACTCACCGCTAACTGGCCGGTAAACTTAAGTCTCAGCGGGTCCTTCAGGGCTCCGCCCCGGAGCGTAACCACGCCCCCTGTCGTAGACCTGCCCCCGTCAGGCCCGCCTCTTTCCCCCACCCCGGGCGCCTTCCACTTTGAAACTGGGGCCCGCGTTACGTCATCGATGTGCGCGCCGCGTCCCTGTACGTACTTCCTGGGTGGGAACGGCAAAATGGCGCCAGAACCGGTGGCGGGTTGATTCTGCTGGCCCTATCCGGAGCCAGTGTACGGTCCGGGGGTTCTTGTCCCTTTCTGGACATGGAGGATGTGGAGGTGCGCTTCGCTCACCTCTTGCAGCCCATCCGAGATCTCACTAAGAACTGGGAGGTGGACGTAGCGGCACAGCTGGGCGAATATCTGGAGGAGGTGAGGGCGGCGGGGGAATGGTACGAGCCTGGGAGTCAGGCGTCGCTGCCACCCCCGCCTCCAGGTCTGTAGCCGTCTGGTGTTTTGCTCTCAGCTTCTCGTGTTCTTTTTCCTCCCCTTACTCCAGCCTGCCTTTCGAAACTTTCTTCAGATAGATTACCCTGGAGCTGTCATTTTCAGGTCTCTACCCGTTAGCGAGCTGTGAAATCGATTTGGTTGGACTATAACCATTTCTTCAACAAATACGTTACTTATATTTTCTTTTCGGGGCGCAATATATTAAGCATCACTTTTCTTTTTTTCGGTGCTTGGGATTTAACGTAGGGCTGTACGAGCTTGGCAAGCGCTCTACTGCTGAACTTAAAAAAAAATCCCTTTTTTCTTCCTAAGGCAGGCCTTAAATTCGAAATCTTGCTGTCTCAGTCTCCTGATTATTTGCGAGTACTAATCGACCCTTCAATGTCTGGGCTCTTAATTGTATTTGAGAGATTTGGATCACGAAGGGAAAGGGATTTCTTACCTTAGACCTCAAGCTCCGCCCATGTCTTCTCCCCAGGAGTCAAGTTAAGCTAGCTCTTAACTTGAGCTAGCTTGTCCAGAAGGACCTGCCTCCCAGTGTGTGGCCCTGCCCTCGCTGTAATCTAGCCTATCCGCATTCCATACCTCCTTTTTTAGCACTAGTGTCTAGATCTCTTCAGGCTCTGGCTGCTCCATTTCCGCCTTTTCACACCTCAGCTCAATTCCATCGGATTCCACTACCTGTCTTTGAACGGTAGTGGTCTTCATCTTACACAATCCAGAAGACGCTCGAAATGTCCTGTAATTCAGTTGAGGAGCATTTGTTGGTCTGACAGTTTCCTTTCTGAAACAGTGCTTATTAGGATTTCTATTTCACTGCTTCTTTTTACTCTCCTAAATGTTGAGCTTCTCCGGGTGAAGCCTTCTTTCCCTTAAAAATAGAACATCTTGCTTGTGTGCTTTAAAATACGGGCGTTAACTCTATGTGGTGGGAGACGCCCATACATCCACTTGTAGGCTGTCCCAGTGCTGCCTCCAGATCTGTTTGTTCTCGCCACTCTCTTGCCTTTTTCTGGGATGGTACATGATCTCTTGGGTCTTATTTAAAGTGGAGCTTTTGATTTTTGGTTCAAATTCTAGTCCTCTATTTTTGGTGAAGAGTTTTACTGTGCAACTAAAGATGGAAATTAAGAGATATAAAAAGGCCCACACCATGTTTACCTATGAATTCTGTCCATTATACTGCCAGATTGTCACTTCAGTTCATGTGATCTGCATTATGTCTGGTCTGGGCCTATTATACCTAGTTATTTAAAACCTCCTCATCCAAGGTCCCAGATTGGACATTATCCAGTAGCTAGTGCGAGTCTTCAAGTCTTCAAAATTAAAATGAGACAGGGTTAGAAGTGCAGGGAACTGGAGAGAAAGTTCATCAGTTAAGAGCACTGGTTGTTCTTCCAGAGGACCTAGGTTCAAGCTAAGCATCCATGTGACAGCTCACAACTAACTATAACTCCAGGTCCAGGAGATCCAGTGCCTTCATGTGGCCTCCACCAGCACCAAACACACTAGTGGTGCACAAGTACATGTAGGAAAAATACCCACAGAATTTTTTTTTTTTTTTTTTTTTTTGGTTTTTTCGAGACAGAGTTTCTCTGTGGCTTTGGAGTCTGTCCTG
>NC_022017.1:21877221-21877732 GCF_000317375.1 Microtus ochrogaster | reverse complement strand
CAGGCTGGTCTCGAACTCACAGAAATCCGCCTGCCTCTGCCTCCCGAGTGCTGGGATTAAAGGCGTGCGGCACCATCGCCCGGCCCCCACAGAATTTTTTTTAGAAAGTTAAAATCAGGCTAAAAAGATGAATCTCGAAGAAGATTGTGTGCTGCTCTTGCAGAAGACCTGGGTTTGGTTCTCAGAACCCAGATGAAGCTCACAATGGCTTGTAACTCGCTTTGAGGGGTTCCAGGGCCAGCTT
Source organism: Microtus ochrogaster (assembly GCF_000317375.1). Taxonomy (NCBI): domain Eukaryota; kingdom Metazoa; phylum Chordata; class Mammalia; order Rodentia; family Cricetidae; genus Microtus; species Microtus ochrogaster. The sequence goes on along the minus strand of NC_022017.1, from coordinate 21,877,488 downwards.
CTGTTTCCATGGACACCTGCAAGCACATAGTACACACACATACAAATGCAAGCAGACACACATCTTAGAAAAAATATATAGCCACGCCACAACACTGCTTAGTTTAAAGCTTTCAGGTTTTCATTACGGTTCATTGCTCAGCAATTTTAGCCGTATCCATGGTTCTGTACCTTGTGACTTTTTAAAAAAATTTATTTTAGGGCTGGAGAGATGGCTCAGTGGTTAAGAGCATTGCCTGCTCTTCCAAAGGTCCTGAGTTCAATTCCC
>NC_022017.1:21866650-21876253 GCF_000317375.1 Microtus ochrogaster | reverse complement strand
TCTTGTAGACCAGGCTGGCCTCGAACTCACAGAGATCCGCCTGCCTCTGCTTCCCGAGTGCTGGGATTAAAGGCGTGCGCCACCACCGCCTTTAATGTCACAAGGTATTCTTCAACTTGCTTGTCTGTGGTCTGTCTCTACCCTACAATGTAAGTTCTAAAAGGGCAGAGACTTTATATATAATTTCTTCGGCTTTGTAGAATGTCTTACACATAGTAGATGCAGGATAAATGCTTAATAAGTGAACTTGTGATCTGATGATTAACCTGAACTGCACAGTTGGCTGAAGAGTGTCAAGAACAGTGGTAAGAGGTCATACTGGCTGGGTGGTGGTGGCGCTTGTGAGGCAGAGGCAGGCAGGCAGGCGAATCTGGCTCAAGGCCAGTCTGGTCTTCAGAGCTATGAGCAAATTTCACAGCCAAGCTACATAGAAAAACCCTGTCTCAAAGAACAAAACAAAAGCAAACAAACAAACCTGATGGCAAAGCAAACAGTAATTTATGCTTTGAGATAGAATTTCTGCTCTCTAGGGAGAAATTCTAAATACCAAGGTAGGAGATACATTATTTAGTATTAGGGGCCTACTTGGCCTAAGCACTGTTTCTTTGTATTTTATATAAAGCAATGTAATCAAAACTGATAGTACAAAAACTGATACAGTCACTAGAGAGATTAAGTGATATACTGGATGTTACAGCTGGTAGTGGACAAAGCAGATCTGTTTCTCCCCCGACTCTGTCTGTGTGTTGTCACAAATGGGTGATAGATTGGAAAGAAAGGGTTAGGATATTATGACCGCTTTGACTGAGGGACCTGATTTTGTTTGAGGTGAAAGGACTTGCCATGTCTGATAAGCTGAAAAAATGTGTAGAGGGAACATGGTGCTTGCCTCAGTGGAAGGTGCGAAAGTGCAGCTCCTAGGGGAAGCCTGGTAGCTGGAGGAGACCGGATTTAGAGACCTGCCTTGGAGGCTCTGCTTAGTGTTTTAGGTCTTTCCCTCTGAGGGACAGAAAGCCTGCAAAGCACATACAGGAGAAGACTGGGGGTGAGGTGGAGTCCTGTTAGAGGGGAGGCTGGGCCAGAGCTGTAGTCATTAGAGAGGACCCCGGAAGTGGTAAGGAACTGATCCTAGATTGAACTGGCAGGTGAGTAAAAGAGAGGAGATGAGGTCCTTTAGTTTCTGGGAATCCAGCATGGACTTGCTCGTTTGGCTCTAGATTATAAACTATCTAGATAGTTGAGCAAGACAGTTGGATGTATGGGTTTGAGCTGTAGTAAAAGTGTCTGCAAGATCTTGAGTTAATCCCTAAAACTTTGAACATTTCTGTGGGGTATCTTGGGGTTTTTTGTTTTTTTATGCTTCTTAGTAGGTGCCTGTAAATGGAACCTCAGGGAGAAAACTGTTCTGAGGATAGATTTGGCAATTGTTGATGTGTGTGGCTGGTCACTTGAACAGGGATGGACAGATGGCACTTGGCAGAAGGTGTTCAATAGGAAAAAAGAGCCCAAACACTGGTTAAGAGCCAAGGTTCACAGAGACCAAGGAGGGCTGCAGAGGGAGAACTCCTTATAGCACCAATCAGGATAGAGAGTGCTGTATCCTGGCCGGTGGGATATGAATGGGGGTCCTTGATAAACCTGGAGGGGAGGAATAGAAGGGCAAGAGACACGAGAACTGACAGCAAGACAGGATTTCTGATCAAGCTGTGCTTTATTAATTCTCAAAAGCTGTTATATAACAAAACGGGCAAGGGGGAGGGTGTCAGGTCTGCTGGAATTCAGGTCTGGAGACTTCCCTAGCTGAGAAGGAAATACTGAGGGTCTGTGATTGTTGACTAACAAAGGAAATGCTAATTGTTTCTGAAGCCTGGGGCCTGCAGGTCTCACTAGGAGAAGATACCAGGTTGATTTCCTAGGCCCTGCAGAGGGGATAGAGGTAAATATTTTACTTAACTTGTTAGCTTAAGATGGCTGTAAACAAAAATACAGATCTCAAAATACAGGTCTTTGCTTCCCGCCATGCTGTATTCTTCTCCTTTTCCTTATCTCAGGGTAAAGGGTCTTTCTGCTTCAGTCTGTCCTGGTTGGTTTTAATGTAGGTGGATACAATGTGAAGTGCTGATGAGGACTGGTATGCAACTTTAGCCATCGTGGTCAGTGTCCTTTGGGGACCTCTCTTCCAAAACACTTGATCTCACAGGATCCGAGAACTAGGGGGAGTTGCAAAGATCTAACCTCCCTCTAGAAATACCCAAAGGCAACTGGCAAACTCTAGTAGACTTAGAGCTATCTATGTTTGTGGGTGGTGGCTTGAGCTGTTCCGGAAGAAGTGAACATAGGCTTCTCTTGCATGGGCATCTTACTCTTTGAAACTGACCAACTGTTTAGCCTAGGTGGACCTTGAATCCCGCCTCAGTGTCCCAACTGCTGGGATCATAGGCATGCCCACCAATCTAGCTTACTAATGTTCTCTCTTGCAGCTGGACCAGATCTGCATTTCTTTTGATGAAGGCAAAACCACTATGAACTTCATTGAGGCAGCACTGTTAATCCAGGGCTCAGCTTGTGTCTACAGTAAAAAGGTGGGTTCCACAGACTGCCAACCTTTGTGCTTTAGTGTTGAGCGGGAGTAGCCTGATTATCTCCTTCTGGGACAGCAGCAGTGTGCATCTGTCTGTAGCCTGCTTTCATTGTGGGTCACACTTAGGATCCCTTCATGACTTCCAATACCAAAGAAAAACTGGAGTTTATTGTTTGATTTTGTTTATGGTTTTTTTTTTTTTTTCCCTGAGATAGGGTTTCTCTGTAGCTTTGGAGCCTGTCCTAGAACTAGCTCTTGTAGACCAGGCTGGCCTCAAACTCCTGAAGATCCACCTGCCTCTGCCTCCTGAGTGCTGGGATTAAAGTTGTGTGCCACCACTGCCCCGGCATATTGTTTGCTTTTTTTTTTTTTTTAATTTATTTATTACGTATACAATGTGCCTCCTGCATGTACACCTCCATGCCAGAAGAGGGCACCAGATCTCATTACAGATGGTTGTCAGCCATCATGTGGTTGCTGGGAATTGAACTCAGGACCTCTGGAAGAGCAGCCAGTGCTCTTAACCTCTGAGCCATCTCTCCAGCCCATGCTTCTTCTTTTTTTTAAAGACATATGCATCCCAGGCTGATCTCTAATGCTGTGTCTACCTGAGGAAGATGACCTTGAACTTCTGTTCCATTTGCCTCTATCACCTGGAGTGGTAGTAGGACAGGTGTCAATCACCATATCTGATTTTTATGGTCCTGTGGTCAGGGGTCAAAGCTAGGGATTCATGCATGCTAGGTGAGTGCGCCACCAACTGAACTATATTCCCAACCTGCTTGTTTTGGAGGCAGGATTTTATTAGCAAAAACTGACCTTGAGCTTGCTCTGTAGCTGAGGCTTGCCTTGAACCCCTGATATGTCTGCCTTTGCATCTCGAGCTGTTTGAATAATAAACATGTTCTCCAATATCCAGGTAAACTGGAGTTTAAAATGCCACTACCAGGAGATGGTTCAGTTGGCAAAAGTTTGCTGTATAAGCATGAGGGCTTGAGTTTGGATCCTCAGCACCCACATAAAAAGGCAGGTGTAACCCTAGCACTTGTCGGCCCTAGATCTCACTAGCCAGTCAGCCTAGCTAATCACTGGTCTTCTCAGGTCCAGCCTAAAAATAAGGTAGAGAGCAGTCAGAGAAAATATCTGAGGTTAACCTATAGCTTCCATAATCATTTATACAATATACACGCACATCTGCATACACCCCCACATAAACACAAATATATAACACATATCAAAATGGTATGGCTAAGCTAGAAGTATAGTTCAATTGTATAGCACTTGTCTAGCATCCATGAGGCCCTGGTTGTGATCCCTAACATCACAGTCAATAAATAAAATGACCAGGAAGAGAGGGTCAGGTGTGCTGTGAGCTCTGTTGTCCCTCAGGTACATAATTATCTGTAGCTCAGTGTGTATAAGCTCTACCTTCTCTGCTTCCACATGTGGCTACTATGCAGTTGTGTACATCATCTAGGAAAACTGCTGGTCTCACGCTATGGTGGGGCCTCTGGTTTTGTGTAGGAGACCAATAAGAAGCAAATGAAATTTGTCAGGCAGGCCCATCATGGCTTACATTTTGACAGGGCCATTGGAGTCTGCACCTTCCTGTGGACTGAGCAGTGTAGCTAGGAGAAGGAGCTGCAGCTGGCCCGGGGGCACTGGGCAAATGAACAGTGGGTACCATGTGTGAGGGTTCTGGGCCTACAGAGCATGTGCCAAGGGCCGTCTGAAGCCTTGTGGGCACCCATCGAGCCATGGCCATGCCCTGTGTCAAGGAGGCTGTGCTTGAGAGTGTGTGGAGTATGGGACAGAGAAGTAGAAACTCAATTGTCAAAAGTAATTCTGACGAGACTGATCTGACTTGAGAATTATTATTGCTATTATTTTTGCTGTTGTATATGTGTTCTGTGCATATGTATGCCCAGGAATGTGAAACCCTGAGGTTAATGTCTGTCTCTTTACTTGATCCCTCTCCTCTTATTTTTTGAGATAGGGTCTTTCACTTAACCTGAAGCCACTGGTTTGTTTGGCCAACTGGCCAGTGACCTCCAGGGCTACTTCTCTCTCTGCTCCCCAGTCTTCTCCAAGGCTGGGGTCACAAGTGTACAGTGCTATGTTTGGATTTTTAACATGGATTCTGGGGATCCAAACTCAGCTTCATGTGTTTGCACGTCAGGTACTTAAGTGTGTGGGTGTGTGCCTGTTAGTGTAGTTTCTCTTGGAGACCCGAGGCATCTGATTCCCCTGGAGGTGGAGTTACAAAGTTGTTGTGAGTAGCTAATGTGGGTGTGGGAACCTAACTCAGGTCCTCTGGAAGAACAGCAAGGACTCTTAACTGCTACACCATCTCTTCCGGCCCCAGAGAACTATTTTTGTGTTCATATTTCAGTGTGTGTGTGTGTGTGTGTGTGTGTGTGTGTGTGTGTGTGTGTGTATGCATGCGATAAGTGTAATGTGTATGTGGGTGGACATGTGTGGTCACCTAAATATGCAGGTCAGAAGTTGATAGAGGAATTGTTTGCCTTTTTTTTGTTTATTAAGATTTATTAATTTTTGTAAGTGTTTTGGCACATGCCTTTAATCATAGCACTCTTTGAGGCAGAGAGTTCCTGAGTTCAAGGCCAGTCTGGTTTACAGAGTAAGTTCCAGAAAGCCAAGGTTACATAGAAACCCTGTCTCAAAACAAAACAATATTATTAATTTTACTTTATGCTATGAGTGCCTTACCTGCTTATTTTTATGTTCACCATGTGTGCTTGGTGACCTCAGAGGTAAGATCATTGGATCCCCTGGAACTAGAGTTATAGTTGTGAACTGCCATCTGGATGCTAGGAACAGAACTTGGGTCTTCTGTAAGGGCAACAAATGCTTTTGATTGCTGAGCCATCTATTTTTCTAGCTCTCCACCTTATTCTTCGACAAAACCTCTAGCTGAACCTGGAGCTTACTGTTGTAGGAGGCTGTTCGTTCGTTCCCTGCTGCCCAGACTCAAAATGATCACTCAGAAACTATATTATTTAGAACACTGCTTGACCTATTAGCTCTAGCTTCTTATTGGCTAGCTCTTACATTATTAATTTAACCCATTTTTATTAATCTATGTATCACCATGAGGCTGTGGCTTACTGGGTAAAGTTCTAGTGTCTGTCTCTAGTGGGGCTACATGGCTTTCCCCTGACTGCCTTCTTTCTCCCAGCATTCTGTATACTTTTCCCTGCCTACCTCTGTTCTGCCCTGCTACAGGCTCAAGCCAGCTTTCTTTATTCATTAATGGTAATCATAGCATACAGAGGGGAATCTCACATAAGCTTACTGTTACAGTTGGACTGGCTAGCCAGCAAGTGCCCAGAATTTGCTGTCCCATCCCAGGGCTGGGGTTTCAAATGCATGTCACCTACTCTACTTATGTGGATGCTCGGAATCTGAACATAGTAAGCATTTTACTCACTGAGCAGTTTACTTAGTCCGTTTGTTTGTTTTCAGACAATAGCTTAGTGTGTAGCCCAGGCTGGCTTTGAATCTAAGATTTATAATTTTTAGTTAATCTCAGCCTTTCAGTGCTGGAGCAGGCTTGTCAATTTTTTTTTTTTTTTTTAAGAGATTGGGTCTTATACCAAAACTTACTCTACACTTTAGACTGGCTTCAAACTCATGATAATGTTCCTCCTTCAGCCTCCTCTATGTACTGAGGTTACGTGCATATGCCACTACCCTGGGTAATGAGAATTACTTGATAGTAGTAAAACTGTCTGGGCTTGTATGGAGGTTTGGAAATGATGGCCAGATGTTGATATGTACGTGCCTAATAAGAGGTTCCTCCCCCTGCAAGGGGTATTTCCAAGCACCATTTCAGATAGTCCTCTCCTTTCCCTGTCCTTATTGCTTGTCTCTGCTTGCCAGGTGGAGTACCTCTATTCGCTGGTCTACCAGGCTCTTGATTTTATTTCTGGCAAGAGGTGAGTATTAGAAGTGAGCCAGGAGGAAGAGACCTTCATCTTCTTAGCTGAGCCCTGTTTGCAGCTTGGGAGGCTCCTGAAGTCTCCCAGGATGCTCTTGGTATGTTTTACTTTCTCAGGCAAGCCAAGCAGCTCTCCTTAGCACAGGAAGATGGGAGCAACAGGGCTGTCAACTCAGGAACTCCCTATGAAACAGAGGATGAGGTGAGTTGGGGCATGCGGACTCTGCCCGAGGTGCTCGCTTGGCCCTGCTTCCATGACTACTTGCTTTCTCCTGCAGTTCCTGTCACTGGATGACTTCCCTGACTCCCGGGCTAATGTGGATCTGAAAAATGACCAGACATCCAGTGTGAGTGTCTTGGCCTTTGTGAGGTGGGGATAGCAGTCTTTTAGTGTTGCTCCTTGTAGAATCAGAACTCTCCTTCCTCCACCCACAGGAGCTGCTTATCATACCCCTTGTGCCCATGGCTCTGGTGGCCCCTGATGAAGTGGAGAAGAACAGCAGCCCCTTGTATAGGTAGAACACAGCTAGCAGGGGAAAGAAGGGCAGGAAGCCTGCCCGAGAAAGGTCTCTGTAGCAAGCTTGTTTTTCTGCCAACACAGCTGTCAGGGTGAGATCTTGGCCAGCCGGAAGGATTTCAGGATGAACACATGTACCCCCGACCCCAGAGGTTCATTTATGTTGGATCCAGTGGGAATGTGTCCTGTGGAGCCTGCAGATCTGTGCCCCATGCCAGGGAGCCAGAAAGGTAAGGGTTTGGATGTTGAGGCTTAGTGGGAAGTAGCTCTTTTGAGGGACTACTGCTGGGTACCTTAAGCCTGCCACCTCTAGTCTTAGCGGCTGCCTCATACCACATCATACCTTTCCCACTGTAGGTAGCTTGGCTAGAGCTTCTCTCCCTCATCTTTTTTTGTACCTTGATTTCCAGTCAACAAGTTCCTAGCTCGCTTAGGGTGGGGTCTGGTATCTATGTCCTCCTTAGTCTCAGACTTGGGGCCTGCTGGGTTCTACTTTCTGCTGGCTAGAGAGGCTCCTTTGACACCAGTGGGGACCTTCTGGGAACGAGCTGACCAAGTCTAATCTGTCTCCAAGATGCTGAGGATGCTGAGGAGCTGATGGAAGTCTCTGGGAATGGGAGTCATGTTTCTGTACTCAACATCTCCCAAGAGCCAGGTGAGAAGAGAGCACCAGGGAGGGTGATCTCGGTATAACTCTGACCTTGGATGCTCTCAATCTCCTTAGCGTCTTGTTTGCCTCCTGTTCACTGGCTTTTGGGGAACAGGCCTAATGATAGCAGATGAAGTCTTATGTTGACTCTCTGTACTGTGGTGTAATCAGTGAGATTTGCTTTCCTAGGTCTTCTCTGGGTAAATGTAAATGGTAACAAAGACTATCTGGGTTGGGACTGTAGCTTGGTTGGAGCACTTGCATATACAAAGCCCAGGGTTCAGCCCACAGCATAGATGGATGGATGGATGGATGGATGGATGGATGGATGGATGGATGGATGGATGGATGGACGGATGGATGGATGGACGGACGGACGGATGGATGGGTGGATGGGTGGATGGATAGATGATATATAGATAATCAAATACATAAATGTTTGCCAAGAGATAAGGTAAACCAACCAAAGCATGCCAGTATGAGGAAGAGAATATAAAGCCTTGTTTAGTTTTTCAAATGCTAAAGTGTGAAGCTGAGAAGAGAGGCTGGCCTGTCCTGCTCTTCTAAGAGCTGGCCATGAGCCGCCTACATGGGAGCTTTACCTGCTGCCTGACCTCCAGCCTCTTTAGGCTAACTAGTTTCTTGGTTCCTACCCAAACACTTTTCTAGAAGGCCCAATGCTCAGCGGTGGTGATGAGGATGCAGAGGATGCAGCAGAGCCTCAGGAGGTTGCTCTAGAGCCTGCAGAGCCCAGGACCTCACAGCAGGTGGGACGACAGTGACTCCCAGAGCTCAAGCTGTCAACAGAGCGAGCTCTGGTTCTGGGGTAGAATCAACGTTACATGGGGACAGCGGTGCGGTGGTCTTGGTTCCTGTCTGTCACACTGATGTTGTCCCATCACTCTTCTGTCTGTCTGTCTGTCTGTCTGTCTGTCTGTCTGTCTGTCTGTCTCTCTCTCTCTCTCTCTCTCCACTCAGAGGGAGTGTCTGCTCAGAAGCCTGGCATCCTTCAGCCAGACTGTTTAATAGCAGCTTCCATTACCTTTCCCTCTTTAAGCAGAACTGCAGTTGCTCCCTGAGAATGGACTGGCATCCAAGGCCCTGAGTCCTGTGGAGCTCATTGTATCTGCACTGTCAGCTGATCAGTCTGGAGGACTTTGCTACCTCTTTCAGCCCCCACAGGAGTAGTCTATCCAGAGAAATCAAGAAATCCTTATTTATTGAACACAAACAAGCCACACAAAAAAAACAAAAGCCTTGAGGCTGGGGATGTAGTAGAATGGTGAAATTCTTGACTAGCCTATGGGAAGCCTCGAGTTTAATCCCCAGCATTGTAATACAGTACATTAAAAAAATGAGGGGGCTGTAGAGATGGCTTAGATGTTGAGACTGTGTACTTTTTAAAAATATTTATTTATTTATTTATTATGTATACAATATTCTGTCTGTGTATAGGCCAGAAGAGGGCACCAGACCTCACCGCATGTGGTTGCTGGGAATTGAACTCAGGACCTTTGGAAGAGCAGGCAATGCTCTTAACCATTGAGCCATCTCTCCAGCCCCCTATGTACTGTTTTTTAGAGGATCCAAGTTCGGTTCCCAGCCTCCACATCAGGCAGCTGCTAACCATCTGTAGCTCCAGCTCCATTGGGGATCTAGTGCTTCTGCCTCCACAGACAGACATCTACACTCCTATGTGAATTGACTGTCTCTCTCCCCACACATAAACAATTTCAATTTTTAAACTTTTTTTTTTTTTTTGAGAAAATGTTGACTGTTCTGGAACTCAGTCTGTAGACCAGAGTGGCCACGAACGCACAGAGATCTGCCTGTCTCTGCCTCCTGAGTGTGGAATTAAAGGCATGTGCCACCACTGCATGGCTTTTCTTTCTTTC
>NC_022017.1:21864979-21866140 GCF_000317375.1 Microtus ochrogaster | reverse complement strand
AGACCAGGCTGGTCTCGAACTCACAGAGATCTGCCTGCCTCTGCCTCCCGAGTGCTGGGATTAAAGGCGTGCGCCACCATCGCCCGGCTTGAAGATGCTTCTTAACATCCAGCTCCTACATGCACTCATACACATGTGCACTCACACAAGCAAAAAAAAAAGTTATAAACACAAAAAATGGGGAAATTACTCCTGCCCAAGCCAACTTGATGTATTTAGAAGGAAATATTAACAATTATGAAATTTGGATGGATGTTATAGTCTATAACATATAGCTTTGGTTTTGTTTGGTTATTGGAGACAGGGTCTCAATTTATAGCCCAAGCTAATCTTGACTTTGTGATCCTCCTGCCTCAGCTTCCCAAGTGTTGGGCCAAATATGAGCCAGCATGCTAGTTTGTCTTGTTCTTTCCTTGTTTATTTACTTATTTATATTCCTGATGCTAGGATTGTCCCCAGTAATTGTACATGCTAGGTAAGCACTCTACTAGGGAGTCACACGCTCCCAGAAATATTGTGAGTTTTAATAGCAATCCAAATCCCCACTCCCTTCCCTCCTCCCATTCCTTCCACAGCCCCTCTAATCCTAAGAGAGAGTAAGGCACTTTGCTATGTGGAAAGTCCAAGGCCCTCCCTACTACATCTAGGCTGAGCAAGGTATCCTTCCAAAGAGAATAGGATCCCAAAATGCCAGTATATGCAGTAGAGATAAATCCCAGTACCACTGCCAGTGGCCCCTCAATCTGCCCCAGCCATATAACTGTCAATTATATTCAGAGGGACTAGTTTGGTCCTATGCTTGTTCCTTCCCAGTCCAGCTGGAGTTGGTGAGCTCCCATTAACTCAGGTAAACTGTTTCAGTGGATGCACCCTATTGTGGTTTTAAAGGAAAAATTTCCCTGATGACTGGTTCTCTTCAGGATTGTTTGTGTTTGTGTGTATGTGGAGGCTAGAGGTCCACCTGGGGTTTCATTCCTCAAGAGCTGTGACAGGTTCTTCCATTGATTGTCTAAAGTATTCCCCACTTCCAGCAGTTTAAGTGCCAAGTACCACAGTTCCTTGTACTAAGTTATAGTTAGTCCCTCCATCTGCATGCGGGGCCATATATTTTCCCCTTTTTATTATTATTATTATTATTATTATTTTTTTGGTTTTTCGAGA
>NC_022017.1:21852491-21864875 GCF_000317375.1 Microtus ochrogaster | reverse complement strand
GCTCTGTAGACCAGGCTGGTCTCGAACTCACAGAGATCCGCCTGCCTCTGCCTCCCGAGTGCTGGGATTAAAGGCGTGCGCCACCACCGCCCTGCTTCCCCTTTTTATTATTAAAGGTCAGACCCGAGAGGTATTTTCTATCACTTTATCATGTTCTCTTCCTCACACTTTATTCCCATCGGTTGCAAGTTTTAGATCCCAGGAAGGGCTTTTGAACATGAATCTAATTTGTACCTTAGTTTCCTTTCAGCCTCCAAGCCCTAAGAAATGGCAAGGCAGCACCCCTATCTCGTTCTCTCATTTATCTGATTTACTTGCCAGATTAGTGAGAGGCTAGCACGAAAGATGCTAACTGCATCTCCCTTTATTGCATTTTCTCCTTTTTTACAAAAAGTTCTTGGTTGGCTGCCGTCTCAGGCTCCGGGGCATTTCTCACTACACAGCAATTGTGAAACAACCTCCTCCACTTCTTGCCAATGATCTCTACCCTGGTGCGCTGTCAGAGACTGCAGAATTTCTTCTAAACCCTTTAGCTGTCTTCAGAGCATCTCCATATTCATGTGGTGGACCCCACTCACCAGGCATGCTACCTATACCTTGTGGATAAACTGTCATCCTGGAATTCCCTTCACAGACACTCTGGGCCTGATGGCTTAGCCTTAGTTGCATGTCTCATTACCTGTAGTAAGAATCACGCCATTGCTGCCATAACAAGACGACACTGTCACACTGTGCAATGGAGGGCATAGCTGTATTTGGACATCTCCCCATTCATAGAGGCTTCTCAGCTTCAGTTACCTGACTTGCTATGCTGTATGTCCAGGACCATACACTTCTCTCCATTTCGTCTTTTGTTCTGTTGTGTCCCTTGGTGTTCTTTTTTCGGGGAGGTATGAACAAATGTCTATTTACCTTAGATAGAGAACTGAAGACAGATCAAAGTCCAACTTGGTGAACCAATGAGCGTTTTTTTGGGGTGGGGGGTGGGGGATTACTTGGAGGAATATGGGTGAGGTGTTACCTGTAGGAGCAGAAATGACTCAGAGACGCCTGCATTGCCAAAGACCCAACCAAGCATTTGTGAAAGCTCACAGAGCTGGAAACCTGGAGCACGCTGCACAACTCGGAGGCGAGTGTCTTCATGGGGGCTTGGTTGGGCCTCAGCCTCTTCTATGCAGCTCAGCTTATCCGAGTCTTCACTGAAGCTTGGCTGGTATCTACTTCTAAGCCTTCTATGTAGTTGGGCTGTTGGGAGAATCTTCTCAGCAGTCTTTACTGTTTACGTATTCTTGGGGAAATAGGGACCTAGTGAATCTAGTCAGTTTTAGGAATTTCCTGAAACTGTTGAGTTTACTTGATATGTTAATGACCATCCTGTAGAATGGAGTGTTTCACCTCATCTTAGAACAGCAGTTCTTAACCTGTAGGTTGCGACCCTTTTTTGGGGGGCGGTGTCCCATATCAAATATGTTTACATTATGATTCGTAACTGCAGCAGAATTACAGTTATGAAGTAGCAATGAAATTGTATGGTTGGGGTCACCACAACATGAGGAACTGTGTTAAAGGGTTGCAGCATTAGGGAGGCTGAGAGTGCTGTCTTAGAACATCCTGCTGTTCATTGCCCTGCTCACATCCTGTGTCATAGTTTTACTCTAGGAGGAAACTGTTCACCACCACAGTGAGCACCACCACACCTGGCTGACTTTATTTTATGTAAATGCTGGGGACTGAACTTAGGTCCTCAGGCTTGCAGGGCGAGCACTTGCTCAACTTTTACTGGCCCCTCCTTAAGGTTTTTTTTTTTTTTTTTTTTGGTTTTTCGAGACAGGGTTTCTCTGTGGCTTTGGAGCCTGTCCTGGAACTAGCTCTGTAGACCAGGCTGGCCTCCTTAAGGTTTTTACTTTTGGTCCCTAAGAGGGCCCTTGAACCATGTTTTTGCTGTGACACTAAGCAGAATTTCTGGGCTCTTGAGAGCTTTTGGTGGACAAGAGCCAAGAGAGGAGAGCCTGTGAGCGATTTCTTTGCAGACTGCTCCCTTGCCCAGGAGATACATGCTGCGGGAGCGACAAGGGAACCCGGAGCCTGCCTCCCGGCTACAGGTGAGAAATGCCAGGTCCCTGGCAGGGCAGGTATATTCAAAGGTATGTCTTTGCCCTGTTGCCCTTCAGACTCTCAGCACTTCTTCCAGAAACTTAAGTCCTCTCCCATGTAGCTTTGGGCCTCTCGAATCCTGGGCTATCACCACTTTGTGAGCTCTGGTGGGGAGGGCTCCTGCTCTTCCCTCAACTTCTGCTTGTTTGTACTCAGGAGACCCCAGATCCCTGGCAGAGCCTGGACCCTTTTGACTCCTTGGACTCTAAGGTCTTCCAGAAAGGTCAGTAGAATTGGTGGCCTCATTTATTTTCCCCTGCCTAGGGCTACTGAGTTACAAGATAGTGGATTGGAGGGGCCTTTGTATCCCCTTTCCTTGGCTACTCCTGAGGCAGTCTCTCTGTCTCCAGGTAAGCCCTTTTCTGTGCCGCCTGGTATGGAGGAGCCTCCAGGACATAAACGCAAGAGGAAACGTGCCACCAAGCTGCAGGACTTCCACCAGTGGTACCTGGCTGCCTGTGAGTGAGTGTGGGTTAAGGCAGCACATCCCTTTGCCTGGGTACTGTGATTTTGGCCCGGTTCTTGCTAACTGCTCTCTCACAGATGCTGACCATGCTGACAGCAGGAGGCCTCGGCGAAAGGGCCCAACCTTTGCAGGTGAGGCTGGAGTCCTACCTGTTCGGGGAAGGTAGTCTTTGCCTTCCCCAGTTCCACTGCCATCCTCCCTGCCAGGGTCACTTGACATCCTGGGTGGACAAGGGTGAGCTTGGTCTGGATGGGGAAGCCCCTCATAAGGCCTTTGTCTGCAGACATGGAAGTGCTGTACTGGAAACACGTAAAAGAACAGCTAGAGAGCCTTCAGAAGCTGCAGAGGCAGAAGGCAAGTGCCCATAGTACTCGAGTCTGAGACCCACAGGGCCTGGAAGATGAGTCTCCTCACAGATATTCTCTGGACAGATGACGGAGAGATGGCTGCCTGGGGCCAAGGAGGATCTGTGGCCTGTAGAGGAGGAACGCTTGGAAGAATCCCTAGAAGACCTTGGGGAAGCGGGTAGGTGCCGTTTGATGTGGGGTGGGATGGGAGGAGTCCGTGCTCTCAGCACCTACTGCTGTCTGAGCAGCTGCCTCTGGTCACTTCTCCCACGTCTCAGCAGATGACTTTCTAGAGCCTGAGGAGTATGCAGAGCGGGAGGAGGTGATGCCTGGGGAAGCTGCTGACCTAGGTAGGTAATGGGAGCACCTGCGATGTGCTGAGGGAGCAAGAGCTGCCTGAGATGAGGGTTTGCAGCCTCATAGCTGCAGCAGCTCATGGTTGGGTCTTTCTAGATGCAGAGGCTATGCCAGAGTCCCTGAGATATGAAGAGCTAGTCCGAAGAAATGTGGTAGGCCTGGGTCACGGGTGGAGCAGTGGGGCATCCTGGGCCCTTACGTGCAGGAAGAACACACTGGTCCTTCCATAGGAACTCTTCATCGCCACCTCCCAGAAGTTTGTCCAGGAGACAGAGCTTAGCCAGCGCATCAGGGACTGGGAAGATACTATCCAGCCCCTGCTCCAGGAGCAGGTTAGGATGCTGTTGGGAACTCCGGCCTTCTGCCACCAGCTTGGGGTTATCCGAGCTGTCTCTCCACTTGAAGCTAACATGGCCTTTCCCTGTGCAGGAGCAGCATGTGCCCTTTGATATCCACACCTATGGGGACCAGTTGGTTTCACGGTTCCCCCGGCTCAATGAGTGGTGTCCCTTTGCGGAGCTTGTAGCTGGGCAGCCTGCTTTTGAGGTGTGCCGCTCCATGCTGGCCTCCTTACAGCTGGTGAGTGGCCTGGGACACATGGGATGGGGAAACCCCCTTGGACTCTGCTGATGCCTCGTCTCCACAGGCTAATGACTATACGGTGGAGATCACCCAGCAGCCAGGCCTGGAGGCAGCTGTGGATACCATGTCTCTGAGACTGCTCACACACCAGCGAGCCCATACACGCTTCCAGACCTATGCTGCCCCCTCCATGGTCCAGCCTTGAGTGGAGAGTACTGAGGCGCAGGGGTGGAAGGTAGTGTATACCTGGAAATCTTGTGCCCCTAATGTACCATGGGGCCATTTATTCCAGTGCTGCCTCCAGGCTGGCCTAGCCTATTAAGTGATACTGCTACCCCCTCCCTGTTCACTCAACAAGCCATTTAAATGGACTGCGGAGAGAGAGCACCCACACACTGACTAAGTACATTCATTTATTTACCGACAGGGCCTAGGTAGGATGTTTAGGGCAGGATGCTTTGGAAGGCAGCTATGTGCCGACGTACACTGTCTACAATCTGCTCTGCTGACCGGCTTCGACCATAGTAGTCCGTGAAAAGACCGTCTGGGTTGAGCAAGTAAATAGCAATGGAGTGGTCCACAATATAGTCCTGGTCCTCATCCTTGGGACCAGCACTGTAGTATACACGGTAGTTGCGACTAGCTTGGGCCACTTGTTCTTTCGAACCAGTCAGACCCAGCAGTCTTGGGTGGAAGTCCTTCACATACCGGGCCATGGCTGCCACATCATCCCGTTCTGGGTCCACAGTGATGAAGACAGGCTGCACCAGGGGCAGGTCAGGCTCTGCCTCCAGCTTCTGGACCACTTGGACCAGTTTTTCCAGCTCATCAGGGCAGATATCAGGGCAGTGAGTGAAGCCAAAGTACATCAGTACCCACTGGCCTCGAAAGTCGGCTTTACATCGCGGCTGGCCTTTGTGGTCTAGTAGGCTGAAGTCACCCTGGCCCACAGCAGCCTGGCGCAGGGCCTCTGTCCGTTGCTGTTGGTGCCTCTTTTCCTTCTCAGCTCTTGCTGCCAGCCAGGCCCAGCCCAGCCCAGCTCCAAACACAGCAGTGATCAGCAGCCTGGTTCTTAGCCCAGGGCCTTTGGGTTGGCCCTGCCCTGACCAGTGTCGGGACTTTACATACAGAGTTTCGCTTCCTGGGATCCGGAGAAGGACTCGAGGTTTGAACTGAGAGAGCCTGGACCAGGCTTTGGGCCCTAGAGCCTGTAGCACCATGGACCTGAAGCTCCTGAAAAAGAACAGAGATGCCAGCAGTTGGAAAAGAACAGACAAGGTGCCTGGGCCCCCACTGCTGGAGAAACTTGTCACCCCATATCCATGCAGGTTAGCTGCCTGTCGGGGCTCATCTGAACACAGAACTGCTTCGCCTTAAGCTTGAGCTTAGGCAACGCCAATTGTTCATAGCTGGTTCGCTCCTAGTTCTTTAACTAGGGAGCCTCAGCCTCATTACCGCAATCTGTCCTTAACCTGCCCCTCAACCACCACGCTTCCTTCATTACCGCAATCTGTCCATTATCTGCCCCTCAACCACCAGGCTTCCTTCTGGATGCCTAGAAGCATTCAGAACATGCTTTGCCTGGGCACCAGAACACACGCCTATTTACAATAAATTTTTTTTAAAGGAAGGATGTCGCTGATACTCTGGTTTACTACCTTAAAGGGGTAATCCTTCCTAGCCTCAGGTGGTCTGGGGCTCAGGAGAAATCCAGTACCACTAGTGTCACACAGAATAGCCCATTCGTGCTCAGGGCACCTTTGGCCCGTGTGTCCCTGAGGTCTCTGGCATCACCCGGAGAAGATGGGATTGACAAATATTCACAACATACCCCCTTTCTGGGCTGCACCACTCGGACCTCACACCAGGTCTCTACCTCACCCTCAAAGGACAGGACGAGGTAGTGGCAGCACCCTCAGACAAACCACAGAGGTCATTTGTTTCACCTAGTCCCATCCAGTCCCGCCCTGGTGGGTAGGGGGTTTGCTCAAATGCGGGACCCACCCACCTGCTTGCGGTGGGGTCGGATTTAGGGCTGAACGACGGTCGGTGGGAGGACTAGCTCAGCGAAAGGTGAAGGGGCCTTGAAGGGTGCGCGGTCAGACAGCACGAGCGCCCCCTGCAGAGCGCGGCGCTGCTGGTCGCTGAGCGTCGGGCCGTCCAGGTGTACGCGGAGCCAGGGTGTACCTGCGCGAGCGACGGAGCGGTTACCTAGGCCACACGGCGACCGGGAGTGGAGGACTGCTTGCCGGTCCCGAACGGCGCTCACCGCGGTACAGCCACTGACCCACGTCGACCAGCAGCTCGGCACCCACTCCCGGCTTGATCGGCTGTCCCGCTCGGCTGCGTCCGGCCCCGAGCTCGTGCAGCACACGGGCCAGCGGCAACGCCAAGACGTTCTCCACGGTGCCTGGGGCGTGGAGGAGAGGCGGTCGCGGAGAAGCTAGGGAGCTGCAGGCGGACGCACGAGGACGGGACCAGGAAGGAAAAGACGCGGAGAGGAAGTGGGCGGGGCCTGGCGCCGGGGATATCCGTTCTCACCGTCTGCAGGGGCGAGCAGCTCCTCTTGCACTCTCGCGTGGGGCAGCAGCTGGCGGCGTTGCGCGGGGCTCCCGGAGCACAGTGCTCTGGCTAGGCCTGGCTCCACGCCCTGCGCCGAAAGCATCAGCTGGAAGCGACCCAACGCAGAGCCGTCATCCAACGCCGCGGCCACTCGGGCAACGCCCTGGTCTTGGGTTTCCGCCTGTCCGCTAAGCCAAAGGATGGCGCCCCCTGCTGGCGGGAGGGACGGAGCTCAGGAACCGCAGGGTTGAGAGCCCTGACACATAGATAGGTGATCTTAACTTCAGCCCTCTCACCTAGCCTAATGACCAGGTCCCGTAGGTCCGGCGGCCCCGCACCGTCCAGGCAAAGCAACGCTTCTTCCACTTCCAGGGTATGGCCCACGCTGCGGCCCAGAGGGCTATCCATGGCGGTGAGGGCTGCGGCGACCCGCAGCCCCAGGCCCACTCCCGCCCTAACCTGGGGAGGCACTACTCAGTGTCCAGTTGGCATTACCTAATTCCATGCCTACTGCACCTGGGTTGGGATGTCAGGAAATACTCGGGGTGCAGATCGGAAACCAACACTGCCAGGGCTTCACTGCCAGGTGTTGGTGGGGTGGTCTTGTTCGCTCTAGTGGAGGGGTTCTGTGGAGGATTGCCCCAGTCCCAAGCTCAGGACAGCCTTGATTAGATACGGTAGGAGGGCTGGAAAGGGGGATTGCCAGTTGGTTCTACAGGGATTGTTGAGTGGGCAGAGGCAGGGATGCGACCGAAGGTGAGGTTCACATTTCTTCTCAGAAAGGGCACAGAGGCCGGGCGGTGGTGGTGCACACCTTTAATCCCAGCACTCTGGAGGCAGAGGCAGGCGGATCTCTGTGAGTTCGAGGCTAGCCTGGTCTACAGAGCAAGTCCAGGACAGCCAGGGCTACATAGAGAAACCCTATTTCGAAAAACAAAACAAAAAAGAAAGGCCATAGAGGCCCAGCATGGGCTCACCAATGTGTTTGCCAGCTCTCGGGCCTGCTCCTGGTCTGGGAAGACTGCAGCCCCCCCAAACTTGACATCCACCACCAGAGTGGACAGTCCTTCCACGACCTTCTTACTGAGGATTGAGGCTGTGGAGAACAGAAACATCATCCCAGGGGATGATACCTGGAGACGGAGGGTATTGCCTCTGTGATAAAGATCGTATGTCAGTCAGGGTACCCCGTATCAGGTCACCTGTAATGAGTGGTACACTGTCCACAGTAGCTGTCACATCTCGTGCAGCGTACAGGATTCCATCAGCAGGGACCAGCTTCTCACTCTGGCCAACAATGCAGCAGCCCACCTCCTCCAGTAAGCGCAATATCTGTTCAGACACCTGCAGTGACCTTGGAGGAAGGGCCCTCTCACTGGCCCTGGCCACGGACCCAGCAAGAGTTCAAAACATGGCCCAAGTGCCAATAATCTGATTCTGATGCCTGACCTGATTATCTTATGACACATTAATGATTACCAGCCCATGGGTGTTTCTACCTACTCCCGAGTAATAATCCAGATCAAAGTTCTCTTACAACTCTGGCCCATCTACAATGGATGACCTTTAGAATAGTCAACACTCTCACTAGTGACCCGTATAAATAACCTATCAGTTGGTTGTCCCGTGATTCTGGCCAGTGATTCTCCCTCAACCCAGATCAGTGATGGATTTTGTGGCCCACCTGTACCTGCTCTGGGCTCTGGGTGACATTGAACCCAGGAATAGACTCCAGCTTATCCAGTGTGCCCCCTGTGTGTCCCAGACCACGTCCGCTGATCATTGGCACCTGGTGGATAGGATTCCTGTCTGCCCCGGCACCACTCCCCTTAGCCCCATTTTCTCGCTCCCTTAGTGAGAGCTTCAGCTGAAATTACTTTAAGCAGTTGTACTATTTTCAAATATTTTAAACAGTTCATGTGGGTGCCCAATTGCTGGAAAGGAAATCGTACTTGGCGGGGAGCAATTTGTCAGTAGGGCAGGAACTGGCGCTCATATATGTCTGGGACCCAAGTCCATGGGACAAGAGAAAGACCCAGCTCTTTCTCTGAGGGTGCTGTTAGGTACTGAGGCAGCTGTATTCCATGGTCTGTATTGGGGGACAGGACAACCCTGGATTTTGTCTTTGAGAGCTTTGAGCCTGGCTTGAGGGTAGGAGGTGCTTGTGAGTGGGTCAGAGATTCGTGGAGATAGCAGTTACTAACCTTACAGCCACACGCAGCCAGGGCAGGTGCCAGAACCAGGCTGACCTTGTCCCCCACACCTCCCGTGGAGTGTTTATCCACAAGCTGCTGGTGCCAGGCCTTGGGCCACTCTAGTTGCTGCCCAGAGTCTGCCAGGGCCTGCGTCAGCACGGTTGTCTCTTCTGGGTCCATGCCCTGCAGCCGAATGGCCATCAGCATAGCCCCTGTGTGTGGACATAGGAGTGGGGTGTTCACAGCGCATGGGTTTTCTGCGGCCTGGGGTGGTGATGAGGTACTGGGGATCTTTGAGGTGCGAATGGGGAAGTTAGGGGTCAAGGTCCAATTAGGGCTTGCCACACACCAATTTGTGTGTCCTGTGCGCTTCCATCCATCACTGCTTGCACGAAATCCCTGATATCTGCCTCACTCAGATGCCCTCCATCTCGTTTGAGGCGGATCAGCTCAGGCAGCTTCTTGGGTTCCCTCCCCCCTCCCCCTGAGACGGCACCAGCTGTCTCTGGGGTTGAGGGAGATGGTGTCCCCGGAGCTGCCATTGCTTCAGCCTGCAGAGGATATTGAGACACCGCTGGAACCCGCCTCCCCGGCCATATCCCCGAAGCCACCATGGTCTCTTGTCCCAACCTTGCTCCTAAATGTGTTTCTGGTGCCCCTCATTGACCCATGTTTTCCTCAGCACCCAGCACCTTTCACCCCCAAGTCTGGCTTCCTTTTCTCGATCTCACAACTAGACCCCAGTCCAGTACCTAGTCAGTTTAGGGGTCTTTACCAGTTTTCTGGCTCTGTCCCGGTTCCGCCCTGGTATGCCTCAACCCGTCGTGGAGTTAGGTGCAGAACAAAGCCACAGAAAGAGGTAGTCTAGGGACAGCGGGCAGATGGGGCGGTCCCAGGAGGTGGCACTTGTCAGGCCAATCACCACTTCAGCTGCTCCCTAACTGCTACTTTATGGCCAATTGGGGATGTTTCCGGGACCCTAAGGGCCAGGAGGATGTGGTACTCTCTGGACTGGCTTCCGCTCTGCCCAGTTCTCTGGGGTCTTGATATCTATGGGTCCGGGCACTGCTGTCTTTCCGACTACTAGTCTCTGGGTTCAGACACTTCCAAAGTTCAGACGCCACTAGGACCATCGACGCTCGCGCTCATCTGCCCCACCCCTCACCCGCCGAACCACGCAGAGAGCGAAGCACACACACACAGCGCCGGCTTGAAAAGCTTTAAGAAAACAACCGAGGGCCAATGCGCGCCTGCTAGAGTCAGTCTTCCACGTGGTACGGTATCATGGGGGCCAGGTAGTCTGAGTGCCTGATCCCGAAGCTCCAGCCACGAGGCTTCCGGTGCTGCGGGCCAGGAGATGCTGCTGATCTTACCAAGCCAGCTGTTCGGCTTCATACAGGAACCCCTGTACCCCAGGGACCCCGTCCACAGACCCTCATCCCCTGCCCCTTGACCCTGGACTCCAGACCACCTCTTCCACGCTGTAGGTTGCGGGTCCTGGCTTCGGAGTGCTTTCCTGGGGTGGCGAAGTCCGTGCCAGCATCGTGAACTGCGGGGCTCGAGTCTTGTAGACCCCCGGGTTCACAACGTGGTAGGCACAGGGGCCTGGGGTCTAGGACAGGAGCAGGGTGTTGAGTCTAGCCTCAATTCCTTGTGGACTACTCATCCTTTTTTTCCCCCTCCCTCAGGCTAGACTTTCACTATGTACCCCAGGCTGACTTTGAACTCACAATCCTCCTGCCTCAGTTTCCTAAGTGGTAGAACGCCAGGTGTTTTTCACCGCCCCCAGTTCTACTGACTCTCTTGATTACTAGAGGCTTTCAGCTAGCTGGCAGCTCTTTCCCCGACCTTGCTGAGGTCCTCGAAGCAGCTGCCCACAGCGCTGCGGCCATAGATGGAGTAGGTTGGGGCTGAGACTTTGCCTATGACACGAGGACCCAAGAGCGAAGGCACAGTGTAGGACGCAGGGCCTAGGGAGGAGCCAACAAGAGGTTATGTTGGACCAATCTCCTTGTATTTATGGCAGACTGCAGGTTGGAGTGCGGGAAGGTCCCTAGTGCTGGATATAGCCCTCTGGCCTCACCTGGGGTTTGCTGCTTCGAGAGGATGCCCCAGTTTCTGGAAGCCATGGTATGCCGGGGAGCACTGGGGTACGTTGCGTTTCCCGCGCGTTCTGGGAAGTATCTACCTATGGGATGGACCAAGAGTGTGGGCCAGAACTGGGGCGGGGTGGGGGTGGGGTATGGGGAGCTTAGCCTGGGGGTCTTGGCACTTGAGAGAAATTGGAGCCACATTGAGGTTCGGGTTTCTGGGTATGGGTAGAAGGTTCCCGGGATTCTGGGTTTGGGTGAGGAGTTTCCCAGTGGGCTTCCTTAGAGGCAGTTCCATTTTGGGGAGACCCGTGCCCCAGGGTGCTGACCCGGTCCCGGAGTGAGGACAGGCGCAGTGTGGCGTAAGCGACCATAGATGGAGAAGGCTGGGGTGCCATCGGTTCCGCGCACGGTCATGCGGGCGGGCACCAGGTGGCTCGGTCCCGGCCCGCAGGTTGTGTGCTGCAAGGGCAGGCGCGAGCCGAAGGTGAAGGCGGGCGCGCGCGGCCGAGATGGGTCGTGCAGGATGTAACCTGCGGGAGCATCCCCGCGTCACCTTCCGCAGCGCCCTGCGGCTGCCAGCTTTACTCCTTTCCCTCCCCCACTTCACCAAGGCAGTCCCAGCACAGAACCCCTTATCTTTTTGCCTCCCTTTCTGCTCCGGGCAGAGTCCTCCGGTTCTTGGATTCCTGGCACCAATGTAGACCGCCCACAGTCCCACCTTCCCCTACTTCCTCCCCGGGTATCCGCCCTTGCTACCGGTGTTCGGTGGCAGCTTGTATTTGGGCCCTGGGCCT
Organism: Microtus ochrogaster; assembly: GCF_000317375.1. Classification (NCBI taxonomy): domain Eukaryota; kingdom Metazoa; phylum Chordata; class Mammalia; order Rodentia; family Cricetidae; genus Microtus; species Microtus ochrogaster. The sequence goes on along the minus strand of NC_022017.1, from coordinate 21,853,325 downwards.
CTGTGGAGTGCCGCGATGGGGCCGCGGGGCCGATGGGGCCGCCAAGTGCCGACCCAGACCTCTGAGCCCATGGCGCAGGCGGGGCTGCTCAGGGCTTGCAGCACCTGTGGACAGAATTCGGAGGAGACGCGCTTCCCTAGCTCCACTCGGGAGCCAGCACGACCGACGGCAAGGCCGAACACGTATCCCATGACACCCGGAAAACAAACAGTAGTTTCCCAGGCTGGGAGGCGGGTGCACTGGGGCAGGAACGAGCTTCAAAGCCATCTCTGGCCTCCTATCCCAGGGCCTTCTGTACCAGTGTTCAACTACAGGCCAAGTTTGGACCCAGACACTGGAAAGAGAATGGTCTGGAGTTCCTGGGTGGGAGAGGTGTTTTAGAGGTGTGGGGAAAGGGTGTCCTGAGGAGGGGTCTTGTCGGGGCACAGGATGCTCCGAGGGAAGGTCTGGAGATGCACTAACCTGCTACGATGGTTACCCTCTTGAGAAAGCAAAGCCGGGCAGTTTGACAAACTCCCATCAAACTCTCAGACCCATTATGTCCCATCTTGCTTCCTGGCAACCAGATCAAGTGTCTGGCCCCACCCTCCGGGGACTTCAGCCCTATCATCTCCTGCGACTGCCGAGACTGTGTGCTGGATGGACATTCCACAATTAGATAAATCTGCGGACAAAAACAAGTTTAGAAAAAAAAAAGGGCCCCCCCCCAGTTTAAGAAAAAATGAATAATACAGAAAGTTCAATTTATTTACATATCTATGTAAGCCCACGAAATATTTGCAAAACCTAATGTTTTGGGCCAGAAAATAATACCAGTTGAATAGAGGGGCAGCA
>NC_022017.1:21850502-21851656 GCF_000317375.1 Microtus ochrogaster | reverse complement strand
ACTCAATTAGCTGTTAATAGAGAGCTATCTGTTAGCGGAACCCGCCCCACATTCCAAACTATCTAGAGAACTAGGTGTGTCAACCTGTGAACTCCTGGCCTACAGGTAACTTCCTGGCCTACGTGACCGTGAACCACGCGGCAAGATTACATGCCCCTGCCCCCATCCCAAGCCAAACTCCTTATCCTATATAAACTGTAACCTGTCTCTAATAAACGGAGGCTTTGACAAGAACCCCGCTTAGCCTCCTTCTTCTCTCTCAGCCCATTATCTTCCAGATAGTGCCTCTCCGTGACCCTGGAATAACTGACTGCAGGGTGGGTTACAACCCCTAGACTAAGCAACCCACCAAAGCGGTTTACAAAGAAGAAGAAAAAGAAAAGAAAGAAAGAAAAGAAAACAGTGGTGGAGTTAGCCTGTAGTTCCAACCCTCAGAGCTGGAGCAGGAAGGTCTCAAGTTCAAGGCCAGCCTTGGATACATAGAGAGATCACATCTCAATTAAAATAAAATGCAACAAAAAGATACTAACAAAATTATAGGCGAACTTGTAAATATCTATTTGTAAAAAAATGACAGTTGAGGGAGCTTGGTAAAGGCAAAAATAATAGCCAACAAAACTAGACACCAGGCCAGGTGTGATGGAGCATACCTGAAATCCTAGCACTTGGGATGTTGGCTCTCTGAGTTCAAGGCCAGCCTGGTCTATCTGATAAATCCCTAGGGTCTTATGTATATAGAATCTGCAAATGAGGGTTCTTTGTCTTTTCCTATTTGTGTCCATTTTTATTCCTTTTGTTTTATCGCTGTAGCTAAGACTTCAAGGAATATGTTGAACAAAAGTGGAGAAAGTAATCATTTTGTCTTGTTCCTGGTTTTCGTGGAATGCTTTTATGTTTTTTCTCTTTGGTATGATGTTGGCTGTATGTTTGTCATATATAGTCTTTTTGTGTTAAAATATGTCTGTTTTGTTCCTAGTTTCCTAGGGTATTTTATCAAAAAAGGATATTGGATTTTGCCAAAAGCCTTTTCTGCATCTATTGAGACGGTCATGTGATTTCTGTCTTTGTGGCCAGTTATGTTTGTATTATATTAATTGATTTACATATGTTGCTGAGCCATTGCTCCAGCTTATTTTTTTTTACATTTTGTTGTT
>NC_022017.1:21840144-21850402 GCF_000317375.1 Microtus ochrogaster | reverse complement strand
TTTCTCTGTGTAACAGTCCTGAATGTTCTGGAACTCACTCTGTAGACCAGGCTGGCCTTGAACTGGCTGAGATCTGCCTCCCTCTACCTCCCAAGTGCTGGAATTAAAAGTGTGAGTCACCACCGCCCAGCTATATTTTACATTTTTATTTTATTAGTTTTCGTTATGGTAGATCTTGATTCTCTCTTTCCCTCCCTTCCTCCTTTTTTTTTTTTATTAAAATGTGTAGCCCAGGCTGGCCTCGAACTCATGATCCTCCTGCCTCTGCCTCCTTCAACAAATCCTACCGGCGTGTGCCAGCACAACCGGCGCTCTCTTCTTCCTTCCTTCCTTCCTTCCTTCCTTCCTTCCTTCCTTCCTTCCTTCCTTCCTTTCTTCCTTCCAGGGTCTTACTACATAGCTCTGGTTCTCCTGGAGCTCACTGCCTAGACCAGACTGGCCAAAAATGCTCAAGAAATCTCCTTACCTCTCCTTCCTGAGCCCCCTACATGACCCTCATTCATTGTGGTTTGCGTGATTTCTACATTCACCTTCCCTGTGGGACCTTCCTCTCTCTTTAACTGCCCTGGATCTTCGGAAGCTGTGCGGAGCTGCCAAGGTACTGGCTAGCCCATAAAGAGGGACTGGGAAAGTGGCAGCTCTATCTATCGAAGGCCCAGGATCTCAAACTTAACCACAAACCAAACTTAACTACAGAGCCTGAGTCAGGGACAGGGAATAATGGCAAGAAAGGCCTCTGCCAGCTGAAGTCCACCTTAAGGTGTAGGGCTCACCCAACCTCTCACTGTTACCTAATAGTTCTATGGGAAGCTGGGATGGGACCAGGCCAGATGAGATATTTGAGGCTCGGCCGAGCCCAGGCTAGGTGCCAGGGACACTCTTGCCACCTCCTCGATGCCCGAGTCAAGGAGTGGTTGGGTCCATTGTGTTCCAGAGGAAGAACAGGACCACTTCCTGTTGGGGGAGCTACCTTTATTGTGGGGACTCCAGTCTCTTTTTCTATGTGTCTGGGTCATTCCTGGTAAATGTTAAGACTCACTCCTCATATAGAGTCCAGCGATGAGCAGACTGAGAAGGGCCCTCCCAAAAATACCAAGTGCTTATGCCTAGTAGAGTATCCACATGGCAGCCCCTGAGAACCAAACTGGGCCAAGAGGTGGGGTGGAGTGTGACTTGGTTCAGATGGGAACGGCTTAGGAGTGAGAGGAGTCCTAGGGACTGGACTGGTAGGGCACCGGGCCAGAGAGGGTTTCTGAAGGCTCTGGGTACAGTTTAATGACGTGACTGCAGGAGAGGTAGGCTATGCCCTGAGCTTCAATGAGGGACCCTGGGGCAGTACCCGAACAGGGTAGTAAAAGGAGCCAGGAGGATTTAAGTTAGGGTGGAATAATACTGGCCACAGAGAGGGAGATAGAATGCTTAGGTTTTCTTCATTCTTTCTCACTTTTATTTTTCCCTCCTGACTGGAAAGTGACTTTATCTCTTTATTGGAGCAATGTTTGGTAGCTGATGGAGGAGGGAGGATGAGACCTTCGCTTGTCTCACACCCAGAAGGTAACTCTTATAACCCTCATCCCAGGCTCTCTGTTTTCAGCCTGAAAACCCACCAAAACAACCCCCCCACACCCTTCCCTGGTGGCCATGGTGGAATTGGCCTCTCCAGTTTCTGGTAATTTCATCGGGGCAGCATCATGTTGCTAAGCCCCGAGATAGCATCTCCCTGTGTGGTAACCCTTCCCTGTCAGAGCTCTTACATAGCTTATAGAGTGTAGGGTGAATTGAGAGGGAAGTATGAGGGTCTTTAAGGCAGAAGATAGCTGGGTGAAATGTTGGCAGTGTGTCTAGGAATACTTTCATTTGTCCCTAGGACCCTGAGCAAAGAAGGAAGGGGAAGGGGCGGAATTGGGGTACACAGCCAAGGGCAGGCTGCTGTAGATCACGGACTTTCCTGATAGGGCCAGTTCGGTTTACTGACAAGCCTGCAAACCTGACTGTCGAGGGCCCGGAGAGTCAGTCCACCTTAACAGGGCTGTCTCTAGGTGAGCTGCCTGCAGTGTCATCTGCCCAGCCTGCAGCCCAGGCTGGGTGTGGGGCATGCATAGCTGTCAGCCAGAACAGGCTCTTCCCAGCGCATCTGCGGTCTGCACCATGCTCCAGGGTGCGGGCGAGGTTAGTGGGCCCCTCTGGGGCTGGGATGGTGATGGAGAGGAGGACTGGGATGGGGCTGTGCTCACCTTGCTGGCGCTAGCTGTGGTAGCCACCATAGCACTGACTTTGCAGTGGTTTGGCTCCAGGCAGGACCAGGAGACAGACAGATCAGCACCCACACCTGCGGGTGTGCAACGGGTTGAGGCTGAAGGAAACAAGCTGGCCCTGCACCCGAAGTCCAAGGACAGTGATGCCAGTGAGGGGCAGAGCAAAGGGCAGGAGAAATCAGAGGCTCCTGGAGACGGCCAGAGAAGACCAGCTACAGCGAGGGCCCAGGACCCAGAGCCATCACGAGGCAGAAGTGCGGAATCAGACGCTTGGCTTTCACTCAAGACACCTGGAGAGGTGGCCAGCAGAGGGATCATCCCAGCAACCATGGGAAAGAAAAGAAGGGAGCCACTCAGGCCAGAAACTTCCTTCCAGGGCCACAGCAAAGCAAGGGATATTCCTGTCCCCATCACGATCCGCTTTACTCCTCGAAGTCCTGATTGCCAAACAGAGATGCAGGTGGTGGCAGCTGACACCTGTGGTAAGGGGGCAGCTCAGCAGGGTCCCGTCCATACAGAGCAACAGGATACCAGCCCGTGGCACCTGGCTGTGGAGACTCCTGGGCCCCTGGGGAGAAGCCTAGGCAGCTTGCGCAGACGTCGGCGGCCCGGTGCCAGATCAGGAGACCGACCCTGCCGTCCTCTAAAGCTGGACCCCCTCCGCCTGGGCACTGTGGTGAGTGTGTGGGATGCTGTGGATTTGGCAACTGCGGCCACTCAGGACATCTTCACCAGCAGTTCCCTTGCAGGTCCCTCACCGCACCACTCACGCAGGGGGCTTAAGGGTCCTGAGGAGATGGGCCTAGCTGATGCCGTGGAGAGTCGACCTCGGGTGGACTCCGGGGACGTGTGTGGGAGGAGCGGCCTTCAGCTTGCTCCCGCCAGCATTGCAGGCTCAGGGGCTAAGGACAGGGAGAACAGGGAGCCTGGGTCCCCTGCCCCTCGGGAGACTCAGGGGATCCTGACTGATGAGGAAGCCTGGTCCCGGGAGAGTGGGGCATCTGTTGTCACCAGCAACTTCACATCCTCCCAGGGCCCCTTGCCAGAAAAGCTGCGCCCTGAGGCCTGTGAAGAGGACCAAGTTGCTGACCAGAGCAAGATGGAGAAATCAGGAGAGGGCCAAGGGAGAGGCTCCCGTCAGGGCAAGGAAAGTGAGCAGATAGCTGGAGGTTCAGATGCTGGCCAGAGGGCTGTGCTTATCCCGGACAAGACCAAGTCCACTGGTGGCTTCAGCTGCACCCCCTCTCACAATCTTCCAGCATCTCCTCTGACCCGGAACACAGAGCTGGTTCCATCCTCTGCCACGGCAGTACATCGCAGCCCTGGGTTTCCACACGCAGTCTCTACCCTTGCTCCTTTAAACAGTTTGTCTCTGGAGGTTAACCAGGGTGGTGAAAATCTCAGAGCAGGACCAGCCTCCCTTCCAACACAGACTTTAGCCTCAGCAGGAGCCCCAACTTCAGCCCCAGAAGCAATCCTAGCATCATCCTCAATATCACCCCCATCCTTAACCTCAGCCCCAGTTAAAGCCTTAAGCTCAATTTCAACACCAGCCCTATCTCTAACATCATCCTCAACCCCATCCCCAACTCCAGTTACAACCCTAATTTCAACACCAGCCGCATCCCCAACATCACCCCCAACCCCAGCCTCTGCCCTAGTTGTAGCTCAGGTTCCTGCAGTCGACAGTGAACCAAGACCTATGTCTAGGGAGTCAAGTGTGGGCCTCTCCAAGCGCTCCCTGGATGGACGAATCTCAGCTAGCTGGGGAAACCTTATTACCATGGTTCTTAAAAGTCACCCCTTCCCTAGGCAAGAAAAGGCTGATGGTAGTGCCCCGAGAGCAGATCTTCAGAGTCCCGCTCAGCCCAGCACATCTGCATACCTGGGCGGTAGACAGCCAGGTACCGCCTCTGCAGGGGCAATCTCCAGCCTCCAGGACAAACACAGAGCACCGTCAATCTTAGTCACACCAGTAGGTTCAGGGGGCCAAGCTGAGGGCAGATATGAAACACAGCCGATGAGCGTGGATACTAGTGTGTCTTCCACTCGGGACCCCAGAGGAGATGAAACCAAGGAGGAAAGTCAAGAATCTCGGGCCCCAGCTGCAAAGCCTGAGGCTGTCCCAGAGTTCTCCGCGCTGGCACAGCCTGGTCCTGTCCCATCTACTATGAAGCAGGAAGCTCAGCCCATCCCTCAGCCTCGGCAACGGAGAAAACGTAGTTTAGCTCAGAGCTCTGAACAGATACTTACTCAGGAAGTATCCCAGAAGCCCCCGGGGCAGGTGCTAAAGGAGGGAACCAGACCTGCAGACAGCAGGGACGTCCTCACAGAGAAACAGAAAGAGACACAAAAGCTTATGATTTTTCTGCAGAAGCCTGGCAGTTGGGGAGTGGTGGAGGGGTCTCAGAAGTCCCGCTCCCAGGCCTCGCAGCCTACCACAGCAACGGCGCTATGGCCTCCAAAGCTAGATCTAGGCAGCTGCTTGGAGGTTTTGGCCTTTGCCCAGCAGCGTGGAGAGCTGGGCTTAGTCCAGGACACCTATGTCTTGATGAGCAACAACTTGCTGCATGTTCTGGGAGACCCACACCTCTACCGACAGCTGAGTGGCGCCGATAGGGAGCGCATTCTGAACCTGCGGACCTGCCAGGGCCAGACAGTGCTGGGGGTTCTCGAGCTCCCCAGCCTTTATCAGGTGAGCCGCTCAGGGCTCACGAGGGGCCCTCATGGTGAGGACGCACCGGCAACCAGGCCTGAGCATTTGCATCTTCATACATACCTTCATGTGTTCAACCCACAAGAGAATGTGTGGCGGCCCCTGATTCAAGTACCAGAGGAGGTCCCGCTCCGGGGATGTGGTCTGTGCACTATGCATAACTATCTGTTTCTGGCAGGTGGCATCAGAGGTTCTGGTGCCAAGGCTGTCTGCTCTAACAAGGTGTACTGCTACAATCCTCTGACCAACATTTGGAGCCAGGTTCGGCCCATGCAGCAAGCCCGGGCCCAGCTCAAATTGGTGGCTCTGGATGGGATGCTTTACGCCATTGGTGGTGAGTGCCTATACAGCATGGAGCGCTATGACCCACGCACAGATACCTGGACCTTGAGAGCATCCCTTCCCGAGGGCACCTTCCCTGTGGCCCATGAGGCTGTGGTCTGCCGAGGAGAAATCTATGTCACGGGGGGTCACCTCTTTTACCGCCTGCTCAGATACAGCCCAGTGAAAGACTCATGGGATGAGTGCCCCTATAGTGCCAGCCACCGGCGCTCCAGTGATATGGTGGCACTAGGCGGCTTCCTATACCGCTTTGACTTGTTGCGGGGCGTAGGCGCTGCGGTGATGCGCTACAACACGGTGACAGGCTCCTGGAGCCGTGCTGCCTCTCTGCCCCTGCCCGACCCTGCCCCGCTCCACTGCACAGTCCTGGGCAACACCATTTACTGTCTCAACCACCAGGTCACCGCTACCTTCACAGTTTCGGAGGGGACTGCCCAGTTCCAGGCCAAGGAGCTGCAGCCCTTTCCCCTGGGAAGTAAGGGGGTCCTCTACCCATTCACTCTGACTTTGCCCCCCAAGACCTGGTTACAGACCGCAATCTAAGTTCCGGGTGAAAAAACAACCATGTGTCTGCTCTCAAGAGAAACCTTCTCTGAGTGGACCTGGGGTGTGGGGAAGAAACCTGGGAGCAGAACTTTCTGTTTTGTGCCCAAGCTCTCTGTCAAGTTATGGGTGTTGATTATCTGAAATGAATCCCTTCTACCCCCCAACCCTGGCTCTCTTGGTCCCTTTTTGGCTCCCCCTATACCCTGCTGGTTTGGATCCCAGGTCCTACCTGCTTAGGATGGCTTGGCTTCATCACAACCCTGTCTGTGGGACTCTTTGGTACTTGTTGAATTTCCTGTGTTCTCCAAGATGGAAAATGAAGCGAAGTTTCTCAGGAAACATCCTCACTCTGGGATATTTGCTATCTTGAGGTCCTTTAGGAGTGAGTCTGGGTCTGACTGGGCGGTGGGGCACACACCTTTGCTCCCAGCACTTGGGAGGCAGAGGCAGGTGGATCTCTGAGTTCTAGGCCACCTGGTCTACGGAGCAAGTTCTAGGACAGCCAAAACTATACAGAGAAACCTATCTCAAAGCAAAACAAAGCAAACAAACAAACAAAAAACCCAACCCAAACCAAAAACAAACAAAAGAGTCTGGGTCTAAATGGCACTTCAATATCTTATTCCTTGATTGGATAATTACTCTGCTGCCCGCAGTCCCAGTCCAGGTTGGGTCAGGACGGTTTGGCACCTGGTGAGCCTCTCTCAAACTCTCTGGGCCCTCACACCACTTCTTTCAAGCTCTTTCTAGATGAGCTCTGTGCTTTACTCTAGTTAAACCTGCTGTTAGCTGTGTAAAGCAGGAGAAGCATTTACTACTCCTCTGAACACCTGCCATTCAGGAGGTCCATGGGACAGGATCTCTGGCAGCCATCTGGCCTGGTGTCCGAGGCTAACTACTGACGCCTACTTTAGGCAGGTAGATAAATCTGAGTGCTTTTTCTTTTCTTTTTTTGGTTTTTCAAGACAGGGTTTCTCTGTAGCTTTGGAGCCTATCCTGGAACTAGCTCTTGTAGTCCAGGCTGGCCTTGAACTCACAGAGATCTGTCTGCCTCTGCCTCCTGAGTGCTGGGATTAAAGGTGGTTCATCACCACCTGGCTCAAATCTGAGTACTCTTGCTTGTCCTGGCCTGCAACCTGACTTGTCCCAACTAGGCCATTTTCTACATTAAAAAAAAAAAGAAGAAATTTAGGGGTTGGAGAGATGACTCTGTGTTCAGAGCACTGGTTACTCTTCCAGAAGGCCCAGGTTTGAGTCCTAGAATCCACATAGTAGCTAACACCTGTCTGTAGCCTCATTCCTGGGGATCTGACACCCTCTTCTGGTATTTGTGGGCACTGAATACACATGGTTCACAAACATATATGCAGTTAAAACATCCATACACATAAAATAAAAAATATTTTAAAAAGAAATGATTTTTTATTGTTATTGTGAGGGAAATGCATGCGCCATGTGTACTGTGAGGAGGTCAGAGAACAACTCTGTGGGTTGCTCTTCTCCTTATCCCTTTACCTGGTCCTGGGGACTGAACTCAGCCTTGAGTGGAAGCGCCTGTGTCTGCAGACTCCCCGTTTCCCCTTTTGTTCTGCACTTAGGACAGCTGACACCAACAGTGTTGCCCACCGAAACCATCTCCCTCACACACTGTTCTTTGCTCACAGAGTCTGATATGAAGTTATGTCAATCGTAGTGCAAGACAGAAAGGAGCTCTTGGGTTTGCTTGAAAATAAGTTTATTGAGAAACGAGTGCTGTGCACACAGCTACACACCTGGGCCTCTGAACCCATGCCCCTGGCTTCTGCACTCAGGCTGGTGACAGATGGTGGTTTACTGCTTGCGTTTAGTCTCGGTGAGTAGCTCTTGCCAGTTCTTCTCCATCTCCTCTTTGCAGTTGAGGAAGGCATCCTCCAGCCGGCGCATGGACTCTGCTAGTGTGGGGTTGGTACGCATGACCACCATATCGTAGGCCATCCAGGTTGCCTGCACTACAACAGACAGGTCCAGTCAGGTGACAGGTGCTGAAGCTCTGGGTGGGGGCACTGTGTTTAGTGTTAGGGGTCAGACCCTCGGAGAAAGCTGAGAGGGTGCTATAAACCCCCTATAAAACTTCTTTCTACAGTAGCAACAATGATAAAGGTCTCAGTACTTAAGCCTATGACAGTAACCAGCTGGAGATTAGTCTGATATGGAATGGCAGAAGTGTAAGAACAAAGCATGGGCTCTTACCTGTCTGTAGTCCACAGCCAATGGTTTGCACATTGGCTCTTAAGAAGTCGTAATTTTTACCCAAGCTTACATTCTCAAGGTAATCCAACCATTTCTAGACCCATGAGACCCAAATGCGTTTTCTCATGCCCAGTGACCTGAGACACCTGTCTACCTGTCCTTGACATCCTCGAGAGGTCAGGCTGCCTCACTGCTAGGCACCCTTGAGCACTCACCATCACACAGATGAACATCTCTGCTCTTCCTCAGAACAACTGGAGCACAGCTGGACGGCCTAAGTGAGCTTCTTGCGCAGAAGCAGTGGAAGTGTGTGCAGAGCCCATTCTGCAGCATCCACTTCTGGTGCAGCACTTCCCTCTAGACTGTACAGAACATGGTCTGCCCCACTGCATGACAACTGAACACAGCTGACATGCCCTTTATTCCTCTACTAGGGTGAAAAGTATTGGATACTTTGGGAAATTATATCTTCAAGGAAACTCACCAATGAGATTACAGGAAAATGATTAGTGCTAGATATGAGCATGTTACATATATGAAAGCAACATCACTTTGTTACAGACTCGAAGCAGTGGAGAGAAGCATGTACTTAGTTATGGGGAAATTATTTACAGGTCTCAACAGAGTTTATATGATTCTATTACAAGCATGGGGAGCCTTTAATTTTTGAATTAGGAGTGGCACTTGGGACACTTCTTACAATGTAGACCACTGGATCATTCCACAACAGTTTTTGTCTAGCAGGTTGGGGATCATTCTAGCACAAAGGGTCTGCAGACCACCCTTTTCAAATCCCTGGAAGCAGATGACATGTGGATCTGGAACCCAGAGTAGAGTCTGCTTCCCATCCCTCTACCTGCTAGCTATGTAACCTTAAACAAGGGAGCAAATTTGCTGACTCAGTTATAAGACAGAGACCACTTAGTAGCTTCCAGCGAGAACCAAACAGACACTATATGAACCACTTAGCATATACGATGGACTGAATGTACGCATGCCTCTACATTTATTACTGAAATATGGTCCCAAGTTAATGGCATAGGTGATGGGCCTCTGGGAGATGTGCAGTAGTCAGGGTAGAGCCCTCATGGCTCATGGGAGAGACACAGCACTTGCAGCTGGCCGTGTGAGAACACAGTGAGAAGAAGATGACTGTACAAACATGGAGGAGACTTCTCACCAGATAACTTGCTGGCAACTTGATCTTGGATTTCCCAACTCTAGGGCCAACCATGAGAAATAAATGTTTATTTTTAAAGCTATCTTGTTTGTGGCCATTTGTTATGGTACCCCCAGATGATTAGTTAGAAATTGGCACCAACTAGGAGAGTGTTGCTATAGCAACACCTGGAAGTATGGGAGCAGCTTTGGTGGTGGGTAGAGGTGGCCTGAGTTTTGAAGCACATAATAGAAGCACATAATACAGTACTGAAGCCGGCGGCGGTGGTGCACGCCTTTAATCCCAGCACTCGGGAGGCAGAGGCAGGCGGATCTCTATGAGTTCGAGGCCAGCCTGGTCTACAAGAGCTAGTTACAGGACAGGCTCCAAAGCCACAGAGAAACCCTGTCTCGAAAAACCAAAAAAAAAAAAAAAAAGTAATTCTGGTTCAGGAAGAAAAGAGGAATTTGGAGAGACAAACCCTCTGACTTCAGAGAGAATATATGTAATCCTGGACAGGATGTGTGGGGACCTACAGATGGTAAAGCCATTATTATGATAGCCCAGATGGAAATGAGGACTGTTATTGGGAGCTGGAAGAAAGGTGACCCTTGTCCTAACTGTCAAACTGTTGGCTGGGTTGTGTTCATGCTCAATATTTTGTGGAATGTAGAATTATGAGCAATGAAATTGGATATCCAGAGGAGGAGAACTGCTTAAAATTAGAAACTTTTTTTTCGAGACAGGGTTTTTCTGTGTAACAGCCCAGGCTATCCTGAAACTCACTCTGTACACCAGGCTGGCCCCAAACTCACAGAGATCCACCTGCCTCTGCCTCCTGAGTACTGGGATTAAAGGCGTACGCCACCGCTACCTGGTCAAAATTAGAAATTTTTACTATAAAATAAATAATGCAAATACTCAGGGCAAAGACTTAAGATAAGAAAGAAAAGCCGGGCGATGGTGGCGCACGCCTTTAGTCCCAGCACTCGGGAGGCAGAGGCAGGCGGA
>NC_022017.1:21835781-21839249 GCF_000317375.1 Microtus ochrogaster | reverse complement strand
TAGTCAAGCTTACAAACACTTCCATTAACTGAGGACCGAATAGTCAAGCTTACAAACACTTCCATTAACTGAGGACCGAATAGTCAAGCTTACAAGCCTATGCGGCCATTCTCATTCAAATCACCACACCCTCTGTAGCTTGTGTGAAGCTTCAGTTTGATTCCCAACATAGGAAGAATAAAAACTTCCAGAATAAAAAAAAATCAACAAAAACAAACCAAATGAAACAAGAACTCTAGCCTAAGAGAGACATTTCCAAGGAGCATTGATGTCCCATACTAATGTAAAGGATTGAAGGAGCTTGGGATATAGCATTTACTTCACATATGAACACGGGTTCAACCCCTGGCTCTGGAAAACAAAGGTCTAATGAATACCATAACGTTCAGTTTTAACACAAATCCAAACGGAATATTAAATAAACGAATCTGTTACTGGAAAGTCCAGAACCATAAAATACAAAAAAGGTCTGAGGAAGGGGAACTTCCTGAATGGTGATGGTGGTGCTGATAACCACATCAACAACAGCTGTGTGACACTGTACTCTCTTAAACCTGGCATATAACAATGCAGCTAAGCTATCATATAAGCTATAAGAACTTCATGGTGGCCTGGTGTGGTGACACATGCCTTTAACATCAGCACACTCGGAGACAGAGGCACGAAGATCTCCGTGAGTTGGAGGCCAGGCTAATGTACACAGTGAGTTCCAGGCCAGCCTATGTTACATAGTGAGGCCCTCCCCTCTTCAAAGGTTGAGGCTGGGGAGATGGTTCAGGGAAAGTACTTCCTGTGTAAATAATACAAGGAATCAAATTCAATCCTCAGTCATCATGCATTGGGCATGGAGGTCCATGCGGTAATCCTAGCTCTAGGGCTGTGGAGGCAGGGGGATCCCTCGGGCTTGATGGTCAGCTAGTCAAGCTGAATCAACACGCTTCAGGTTCAAAGAGAGTCTGTATCAAAAAAATAAGGTGGAGGGTGATCCAAGAGGACGCAGCCTGACCTCTGGCCTCTACATGTATGCACACACATATTTACACAAACATTTACATGCACACACGTGCACATGCACGCACACACACTCACAGAACTTCATGAGTTAAAATGGGTGTGGTGGTGTGACTGAGAATGACCCCACAGGCTCATCTATTTGAATGCTTAGTCCTCGTTGGCCGACTGGTTTGGGAAGGATTAGGAGGTGTGGCCTTGCTGTAGGATTTGGCGCTAGGGGTTGGTTTTGAGGTTTCAAAAGCCCATGCCATTCCCAGTTAGCTCTTTCTGCCTTGTGGTTGTGTTTCAAGTTGCATGTTCTTAGCTGGCATGCCCACCGGCTGCCATGGTCCCCACCTGAGGACTGGTATTACAGGTGTGTGACACTACTCTGTTTGAAGGAGTTATATTTGTAGTGAAAAATGAATTACAGACCTTTTAGAAAAGGATAACTAAAATGTATTTAAAATGTTCATATACATATATGTATATATATGCAAATACACCGACCCAAAAAACCCTGCAAACATTTCTAAATAGAAAATTTTACAACCTGCTATGAATAATTTTTTTTTTTTTTTAGTTTTTTGAGACAGGAAGAAGGTTTCCTGGAGGTTTTTGGAGCCTGTCCTGGAACTAGCTCTGTAGACCAGGCTGGTCTCGAACTCACAGAAATCCACCTGCCTCTGCCTCCCGAGTGCTGGGATTAAAGGCGTGTGCCACCATTGTCCGGCTTGCTATGAATAATTTACTTAAAACTGTGTGTGTGTGTTGGTGTGCACACGTTCATGTGCCATAGTGCACGTGTGGAGGTCAGAAGTTGACGGCTTTGAGGAGTCGATTCTCTCCAACTGTGAGGGTGAACTCAGCTACAGTGTCTGTACACACTCAGTCATCTTGCTTGCTCCAAAATTGTTTGCATTTGAGAAAAGTATTTATGCCCTGTAAAACCTTCTTCCCCAATAATTTTCTGTAGCAAAATTTGGCCTCACAGATAATAAGAATTTTTTGTGTTTTATTTTTTTTTGTTTTTCAAGATAGGGCTTCTCTGTGTAGCCCTGGCTGTTCTGGAACTCACTCTGTAGACTAGGCTGACTCAGACTCACAGAGATCTGCCTGTTTCTGCCTCCCAAGTGCTGGGATTAAAGACATATGTATAATTTTTAAAGTTTTTTATTTTGTTTTGAGACAGGATTTCTTTGTGTAGTTCAGGCTGTCCTGGAACTCACTAAATAGAGCAGGCTGGCCTCGAACTCAGAAATTTGCCTCTAGAATCATTCTGAATTAAGAACATATAAAATTATGTTGTTGCTACTGCTTCATGAAAACATGCTGAGTAAAATAACAATATAATATCCCTTCCCAAGAATAAATAAATATATACATCCTGTTGTTGCTTTATTCCACGGTGCTGTGCCTCCCATTTTCAGTAATTCATTAATCTTATCATGATCATTCCAAACCTTTCAACTTAAGTAATTCACAGACAGACTGTTCAGCTTCTGTTCTCTAGTGTAATAATGACCTACGCTTGCCATTTGGTGTGCATGTGAGTTAGTACCTGGTGCTATGCCAGTTACATGTCTCTATTTCTACTCTCAAGAAGACAACAGTCCATAGGTACAAGTTAGATATAATCACATGAAAGATAATCAAGATAATTCAGAGTCAGTCATTGTAACTATAAAGTTGGAAGGATGTTAGGGAAGCCCTTGTGGGAGAAAGCACTTGATATAGGTCCATAAGTTAAGGGGACAAGGAAGCCTTGGAAAGAAGAGGAAGACATCCTGTTTGGGAAGACAGCCTACCTGAGATTTTTTCCATCTCTTCCAATAGCTTTTCCAGGTCCTTATTCAGGTCGGACAGCATTTTCAGCATGTTATCATAGTTTCTTTCCCCAGGATCAGAGTCAGCCATCTAAGCAGTGAACAAAAAGAAGCTGCATGGGATATATTGGCGTTTTAGTTCCCACCCTACAGCTCATAGAGCAATCTCTGAACAACTGCTACCCTATCTGTCAAGGGTTGAATACACGTCTTATGCCCCAGAGGTACTGGAGGTTAGATGGAAATGTGTGAGGGTCCACACAGACTATAACATGTGTTGGTTGTTCTTTTCTTTCTTTGATCCTTTCTCTTTTTTGTTTTTTGTTTTGTTTTGTTTGTTTTTGAGACAGGGTTTCTCTGTGTAACAGTCCTGGTTGTCCTGGAACTCACTCTGTAGACCAGGCTGGCCTCAAACTCATAGAGATCCGCCTACCTCTGTCTCCCAAGTTCTGGGATTAAAGGTGTGCGCCACCATTGCCCAGCTCTTTCTTTTTTAAGATTGATCGATTGATTTTTAATTTAATATGATTTTTAAAGTTTAACCTGGCCGGGCGGTTGTGGCGCACGCCTTTAATCCCAGCACTCGGGAGGCAGAGGCAGGCGGATCTCTGTGAGTTCGAGACCAGCCTGGTCTACGAGAGCTAGTTCC
>NC_022017.1:21833075-21835206 GCF_000317375.1 Microtus ochrogaster | reverse complement strand
TATTCTTAGCTGCTGAGCCATCTCTCCAGCTCCCATTGGGGACATTTGGCAATCACTAATTTAAGAGGGCCATTGTGGGTGGTAACATCCCTGCTGTGAAATAATCCTTTTTTACACCATGAATATGCATTATTCTTATTGGTTTAATAAACAGCCAACAGGCCAATAGCTAGGCAGGAAAGGGTTAGGCAGGAGAGGAAGATTGAGAGGATGCTGGGAAGAAGGGTGCAGGCATGAGGAGTCACCAGGCAGATGCAGAGGAAGCAGGAGATGAACATACTGTACTGAAAAAGGGTACTGCCATGTGTTGGGTGTAGAGAAGAAATATGGGTAATTTAAGTTGTAAGAGTTATAAGCCTAAGCTGTCGGTTTATTTATTTATACTTAATAAGAAGTCTCTGTGTGGTTATTTGGGAGCCGGCTGGTGGGACAGAAACCCTTCCCCCACCTACATATCCAGAGAAATGGGAGGAGGAGAGCAGGTGGAAATTTTTTTAAAAATAAAATTAAAGCTGGGCGATGGTGGCGCACGCCTTTAATCCCAGCACTCGGGAGGCAGAGGCAGGCGGATCTCTGTGAGTTCGAGACCAGCCTGGTCTACAGAGCTAGTTCCAGGACAGGCTCCAAAGCCACAGAGAAACCCTGTCTCGAAAAACCAATAAATAAATAAATAAAATAAAATTAAAAAAAGAATCAATAAAAATGCAAGCTTTGTATTGACGTGTTAAGAAAATATAGTCTGCCCATCAAGATCCCAGCAAAATTCTTCAAAGACCTCGAAAGAACGGTACTCAACTTCATTTGGCAAAGCAAAAAACCCAGGACAGCCAAAACAATCCTGTGCAATAAAAGAACTTCTGGAGGCATCACAATCCCTGACTTCAAACTCTACTACAGAGCTACAGTACTGAAAACAGCCTGGTACTGGCATAAGAACAGACAGGAGGACCAATGGAACTGAGTAGAAGACCCAGATATCAATATACAAATCGTCGAACACCTGATATTTGATAAAGAAGCAAAAGATATCAAATGGAAAAAAGAAAGCATATTTAACAAGTGGTGCTGGCCTAACTGAATATTAACATGTAGAAAAATGAAAATAGACCCATATTTATCACCATGCACAAAACTCAAGTCCAAATGGATCAAAGGCCTCAACATAAAGCCAGCCATACTGAACCTTATAGAAGAGGAAGTGGGAAGTACACTTGAACGCATTGGCACAGGAAACCACTTCCAAAATATAATCCCAGCAGCACAGACATTTAGAGAAACAATTAATAAATGGGACCTCCTAAAACTGAAAAGCTTCTGTAAAGCAAAGGACACGGTCAACAAGACAAAACGACAGCCCACAGAATGGGAAAAGATCTTCATTAACCCCACATCAGACAGAGGTCTGATCTCCAAAATATAGAAAGAACTCAAGAAATTGACACCAAAAGATCACATAATCCACCTGGATTGTGGTAACCCCACTAAGCTGACAAATACCACCCAAAGATCAGTTTTGGACTACAAACTGCTCAAGACAACTTCAAAGTGTTTAGCTAAGATGGCGCAGCCTCATAGACTACTTCAGTCGGGACTTTAGATAAGCTGTGAACTTTCCCATCACACCAAGATAACAGTTAGCTCTCCCAGAACTTGACCATCATCTCCATTTTCTCATGGTTTTCCAAAGCTGCTGTCACTCCCAGACAAGAGAAAGTAAATGTAAAAACAGGATACCCATTCCCAAAAGGTAGGGTGGTGGTTTTTGGCTGTTTGGTGGATTATGGATGTTTATCATTGTTTAGGGAGGTTAGTTGCAAGTTGTTATTGGTCATGGTCAGGTAGGAAACTAAATAAAGGAGATTAGATCAGGGATCTCATTCTAAAAAGAAAAAAGGGGAAGATAGAATGATAGGAAAAAAGGATAGATTATTGAATCTACGTTTAAACTAAAAAAAGAGCAACTACTAATCTCAAATATTTTACATTGGTATGGATTTTTGTATATTGATACAAATTTATGGTTATATTTGTTTGTTTTTTTCTTTTCTTTTTTTTTGCTTTTTCGAGACAGGGTTTCTCTGTGGTTTTGGAGCCTGTCCTGGAACTAGCTCTTGTAGACCAGGCTGGTCTC
>NC_022017.1:21829260-21830801 GCF_000317375.1 Microtus ochrogaster | reverse complement strand
AAAAAAAAAAAAAAAAAAAAAAAAGTTGAGAATTCAAACTAACTGTGACAATTCTCTTCCTTGTTAACTCAACACACAAACATATAATTTTGACCTATAGCCTTCTCCCCCTTGTATTTATTATATTTACTCATATTTATTTCATAATGTAAAATACAGCCCAACTTTAATAGTTCCCAGAGCCTTTTAAGATTCCAACACTGTAAAAGTCCTAGTTTCTTAACTATAAGATCCTGTAAAAATAATTAAAAAAAAGCTATGTACTGCAAAAAAATACTGACATGGCATGCGTAAACATTCTTTTTTTTTTAAAGATTTTATTGATTATGTATACAGTATTCTGTTTGCGTGTGTGTCTGCAGGCTAGAAGAGGGTGCCAGATCCCATTACAGATGGTTGTGAGCCACCATGTGGTTGCTGGGAATTGAACTCATGATCTTTGGAAGAGCAGACAGTGCTCTTAACCTCTGAGCCATCTCTCCAGCCCCATACGTAAACATTCTTATTCCGAAAAGGAAGGGCAGAGCTATGAAACAATTTCGCCAAAGCGAAACCAAAATCTAGTGAGGAAAATACCAAATTGTGTAGTTCCACGTGCAGCATCTGGATTCATGACGCATTCTGATAGGCTCAAAAGTAGCCCTGTGCCCTCCAGCTGTTACTTGCAGCATACACAGCTTTCCTTTTAGGCTTAGACTGGCTCTATTCCACAACTATGGCTGTGGAAGATGTCCCACTGTCCTGGCATCTCCATTAACTCAGCTCTCCACTGCAACTAAGGCTTTGCCTTCTCAGCCTCATTCAGTGGTCTTTCCGGAGCTCTCAACAGGGTCTCTAACCCTGTCGCATGGTATCCAGCTTCAGCTATCCTTCACAGTCAACTGAATCTTGAATACATCATGCTTTCAAAACTAGCATCACGTGAAACAATGTTTACAACACTGCCCAGTTCTGCTGCTAGTTTATGATGTACTCTGGCCTCCTTGGACCACAGCTGTGTCACCTTTTGTGTGCTGATCCGAGGAACACTTCCTGTTGTCCCAGTGCAGAGCAGGAAACTTCTCCACATGGTGCTGATCTCTCTCTTACAACTGCTTCTTTAATGCCAGCTTGAACATCATGTTGCTTTGAAATTTCCTCTGCTGAATAAATCTGTCAATTACCTTCAAATTCAACTTCACTTGTGATCTCAAGACATGAGCAGATGATTATCCACGTAAATGGTCATTATCCCAGTTCCTATTAGAGTTCTTGTTCCCATCTGAAACCTTTGAGCTGGGCCTCCACTCTCCATTTTTCTCAGTATCTTTTTTTTCCAAGCACAATGGCCCATTAAGCTATGCTTACATCATTCAATAGCTTTTCTAGTCCGAAGTACCAAAGTGTTCCACGTTCTTTGCACAAAAAGCAATTCCAGGACAGGTGAGATGGCTTTGCTGATAGGAGTGCTTTCTGCTAAGCCTAACAACCCGAGTTCAATCAATTCCTGGAAACCCACACTGTGAAAGGAGAGAAGTGACTCTCATCTCTTTTCTCCACAT
>NC_022017.1:21822255-21828915 GCF_000317375.1 Microtus ochrogaster | reverse complement strand
CCTATTGCTGAAGACACCACAAAAATCTGTCACAGTACTTGAAGAAATGAAACTGGTATCTGGAAGCATCTTCCTTAAGGGTTAGCTCTCATAGTGTCAAAAAGGTGACAGGTGAGCTGCCAAAGGAGAAAAGTTATCAACAATTCTACCTCGCTGTAAAGTTCAAGAACCACAACTACAGTATTGGCAAGATATCCTTAATGGTGCAATAGTGGCACTTTTATCTGGGGGGCAACCAAAAGCCTGCTTAATTCAGGGGAACTTATGCCTGGTCCTGTAAACCCAGCTAAAAAACCCATGGCAGAGAGGTTACAGAGCCTAGAGGATAATCTGCTACAAGCATACTGCTAAATAATATAGCTTACAACTTCCTTCTAAATACTTATTCTTACATTCATAGGTGCAGCTCTCAATCCTCTTCGATGACACTTCTTTTTGTAGCAGATGGAGGATACTACAGAGATACTACCATCTGTTGAAATGGTCAAAATGTAGAGACTGGGTAAGGATGAGGTGCTGGATGTCCTACTTGGGGCTGAGGAATATTGTAGAGAGAAGGAGATGAAAAGATTGTAAGAGCCTGAGGACCAGGATGACTGCTGTAAGACACTGTCTTCTGGACATTACAGGGATGTCATAAACGCAAACACTTAACAATATGATTGTCTGCTGCAAATACCATACCCATCGACATGCCAGTGTGGCTGGAGGAAGATATCACATGGCTGTATCTCCAGAAGAAGAGCTATAGGCAGTCAATGGCTGATGAGGAAGGGTAAACCAGCTTTCCTCAGGGACAAGTACCCAACCCTAAGTGGTTGGCTTTAAACACATTCACTAATTAGACTTAGGAGGTTCACATACACATATGTCATATGTATATATATATGTGTGTATGTGTATATATATTATATACACATAATAGTGCAATAGTTATAGAAGACAAAGTAATAAAATTGAGAGGTGGTGGTGGTATACATGAAGAATTGGAGGGGTGAAAAATCATGCTATCACAGTGCACTTGTATAAAATTCTTAACATTTTAGGAATTTGAACACTGAATAAGATAAAGTTGGGTTTCAAAATTTTAATGAAATGTCAATTATTTATTGATCTTTTTTCTTTACTTGTTTTTGAGACAAGGTCCCATGTAGCTTAGGCCGGCCTCAAACTTGCTTTGTAACTGAGGATGATCTTGAACTCCTGATCCTCCTTCCTCTTTTCTCAGGTGCTAGGATTATAGGTATATAGGTAATTTATGCCATTATCCTTGGCATAAATGTTCATTTAAGAAGGTAAAGTATCTGGGCATAGCGGCACATGCTTGTAATCCAGCATTAGGGAATTAGAAGGAGAAGGATCAAGAACTCAAGGTTAGGGGCTGGAGTGATGGCTCAGAGGGTAAGAGCACTAACTGCTCTACCAAAGGTTCTGAGTTCAATTCCCAGCAGCCACAGGTGGCTCACAACCATCTGAATTGAGATCTGGTGCCCTCTTCTGGCATGCAGTCATACATGCAGGCACAACACTATATACATAATAAACATATATTTAAAAAAAAAAGAACTCAAGGTTAGGGGCTGGAGTGATGGCTCAGAGGGTAAGAGCACTAACTGCTCTACCAAAGGTCCTGAGTTCAATTCCCAGCAGCCACAGGTGGCTCACAACCATCTGAATTGAGACCTGGTGCCCTGTTCTGGCATGCAGTCATACATGCAGGCACAACACTATATACATAATAAACATATATTAAAAAAAAAAGAATTCAAGGTTACGCCAGGCAGTAGTGGCGCACGCCTTTATTCCCAGCACTCGGAGGGCAGAGGCAGGCAAACCCCTGTGAGTTCGAGGCCAGCCTGATCTACAAGAGCTAGTTCCAGGACAGTTAGGACTGTTACAAAGGGAAACCCTGTCTTGAAACCACCTCCCCCCCCAAAAAAAAAGAATTTAAGGTTAACTTATCCTCAGCTACATAATGGGTCTGAGGCCAGCCTAAGTTACATGACATCTTGCCTCAAACAAATAAAACCAAAACAGCGGCCACTCTGGAAAATTCTCAAAAAATTTGAGAGTTCTCAAAAAACTAAAAACAAACCTACCATATAGCCAGCTATACCACTGCTGGGCACATGTCTAAAGGTTTGGTTTTGACATCCTACTGCATTGATACCTGCATCATTCTATTTACAATATCTAGGATAAGGAAACACCCTAAATGTCCTTCAACTGGTGAACGGGTAATGAAAATAGGCTGCAGATACACAGAGGAACACTATTCAGCTGCAAAATGAAAGTAGGAAATTTGTAAGTAAATGGATGGAACTGGAAAAGATTATCCAGACCCAGAAAGACAAAGACCACGTTTTCTCTTATTTGTGGATGCTAGCTCTGAATCTTCAGAAAAGAGTCTTAGTGTTCTACTGCTGTGAAGAGACACTATGATCAAGGCAACTCTTATAAAAGAAAGCAACTTGGGGCGCATACTTCCCAAGAGTAGTAGAGTCCACGACCTTCATGGCAGACACAGACGTGCATGGCACTGGAGCAGTTGCTAAAAGCATTAGATCCTGATTAGCAGGCAGCAGGCAGAGAGAGAGAGAGAGAGAGAGAGAGAGAGAGAGAGAGAGAGAGAGAGAGAGAACCACCAAAGCACGTTTGAAACCTCAAAGCCCACCCCCAGTGACGCATACCTCCTGCAACAGGGCTACACCTTCTCCAACAAGGCCACAGCTCCTAGTCCTTCCCAAACAGTTTCCCTAACTGGTGACCAAGCATTCAAGCATATGAGCCTATGGGGCCATTCTCATTCCAGCCACCACAGAGAGTATATAATCTGAATAGCTACAGATAGCAGAAAATTCTGAAGGAAAGATGGCAGCTGAGTGTGGTGGCACATACCTTTAACCCAACACTGAGGAAGCAGAGGCAGAAGGATCTATATGAGTTCAAGGCCATACTGGCCTATACAGGGAGTTACAGGTCAGCAAAGGCTACATAGTAAGGTGCTGTTTCAAAAAAAGGAGGTCTAAGGGGGTGGGGAGGAGAGGGGACGAGTAGGATGCAGTTGCTATGAAGGGGGAAATGGGAAAAATAGGTGGGGAACCTTACATAGGGATGGGGAGGGCAACACAGAGAGGGGCAAATAATACTAAGGATAATTGAAATGCCATATTTAAAATTACAGTATATACACACACATACACACAATTCATATGCAATTGTATATGTATATAGTTTAGTTGAAGTTACATCAACTGGGATGATAATACTCCTCACACCATCCCCCTCCTGTTTCCATGTCGGGTGTGGTGGCACACACCCTTAATCCCAACACTTGGGAGACGGAGGCAGGTGGATCTTTGTGAGTTCTAGGTCAGCCTGGTCTACAAAGTGAGCTCCAATACAGCCAGGACTGTAACACAGAGAAACTGTGTCTCGAAAAACCAAAAGAAGGGGGAAAAGCCCTTTGCCAGGCATAGGTAACTTCCTTTTGAGTTTTTGGTCAGGGCGATTCAAGAGGACCCCCTCTGCCCAAACAATATAGACTACAGCCAATGTCCTTAGTGCCTTACAGAAAAAGAAGGTAAGACCATTTTGCTGATGCTACCACCCACTTTGGACACTGGGCTTGGAAGAACCAATTTGGCTATGACACGGAAGCCTCATCCTTGAGGACTAGCTCTCATACTACCAGAAAGAGCCACACAAACTGCCAAGGGAAAAAAGCTATCGATAGTCCTAACCAGCTGTAATGCCTCCATACTACAATAATGACTGGCATAACAAGGGTGGCACTTGTGGGTAACCAACAGCAACCTGATTGGACTTAAGGCCCACTCGCTAGGAGGAGATTCATGCTTGGCATGATAAAGTCAGGCAACTACCTGTGGATGGTAAAGCCATGGAAACAAGAGCAGAACTACTACTGCTAATTTCCTAAACCAGTATAATTCCTAATGGCATCCTAAATAGTTGTTCAAGCATCCAAATAACTGAGCCTATGGGGGCCATTCTTATTCAAATCACCACATTCCACTCCCTGGCTCCCATTGATTGTATCCATATCATAACACAAAAATGCGGTCAATTCAACTTCAGAAGTCCTCAAACATAGTCTATCACAGTCTCAACACTGTTTAAAGGTCCACAGACTTTTCTGAGACTTAAGGAATTTTCTTAACTGTAAGCCCCACGTGAAAGAAAAATCAAATAGCAGATCACATACTTCCAACATACAATGACACATATACATCATGGTAATATACATTTCCATTCCAAAAGGTGGGAAAGGGAGCATAGCAAGGAAATTCTAAAGCAAGAAGGGCAAACTCTAAATTCTGCATTCCTGTGTCTGACGTCAAAACGCTCTTCAGCTTTGTTGACTGCTACACACTTCTCTCATGGGCTGGTTCCATGCCTGGTCCCCAACTATCCTTGACAGAGATCTCACAGTTCTGGCATCTTCAGCATCTTGGGGTCTCCAATATAATCCAGGCTTCACCTTCACAGCTTCAGGTAACGGCCTCTCCAAGTCTCCATGCAGGGGCTCTCCTGCATTCCTAACCTCATGGGCTTTCCTTGGCTGCAGAGGGAATGTCCACAACCCCTTTTTAGTATCCTTGACTCTAAAGTCAGAACAACTGTGTCTGACTGCCAAGTCCTGTTGCTTTCTGGGGCTGGAACATGGCCCCTTCCTTCAATTACAATGGCCTCAGCTTTCTGATGTTGATGGTTTTCTTCACTACTTAAGCTTTCCTTAATTCTTTTGCACAAGCCGCCCCCAATGAGTGGGGAGTGGAGAAGGGGGGCCTTGACCTGAAGTCACCACTCTCTGTATTTCATTTAGCATCAGGCTTTTCTTCCTGAGCACTGGACTAGGCGCCAACAAAACATTTCCCAGTGTTCCTTTTCTCCACAAAGTGTGCATTTTGTATTTTTCCTTGCCCTGCTGTTCCTTTTCATTGTAGAGCCACATAAGAGTGATCACTAATAACCACACGGCACCGTCAATACTAGACTGTCTTGAAAGCTCCTTTGTCAATGTCATTAATCCAAAAGCTCTTCAATTTAGTCTCAGGTAGATTTTTCAGACAAGAACAAGAAGTAGCCACATTCTTTGTCAAAAATATCGCAAGAATTGTCTCTAGGTCACATACTGAAATTCTTCCCCTCTGAAACTCCATGAGCAGGGCCATCATAATTTATGCTGTTTTCAGCACCACTATCTTCCATGATCCTACTAGTATGGCTCACTAAGCCCCATTTACAGCCTTCAACTGCTTGCCTAATATGAAGTCCCAAAATTCACAATCCACCAGTAAGCAGCATGGTCAATCCTGTCGTAGCAATACCCACTCTCTGGTACTAACTTCTCTCTTAATCACTGTTCTAGTGCTCTGAAGAGATGCCATGGCCAAGGCAACTCTTATAAAGAGAGTGTTTTATTGGGGGCTTGCCTACAGTTCCAAAAGTTTAGCCCATTATCATGGTATGGATCATGGTGGCATTCAGGCAGGTTCTGGAACAGTAGCTGAGAGCTTCATCCTGACAGAGAGAGTCTATGCCTGATGTGGGCTTTTGAAACCTCAAAGCCCACCCCCAGTGTCACAATTCCTTCAACAAGGCCACACCTATTCCAACAAGGCTATACTGCCTCCTAATCCTTCTAATCCATTCAAAGAGTTCCACTTCTTGGTGACCAAACATTCAAATACATGAGCCTCAGCCTCAGGAAGTGGGTGTGTGAGGGCATTCTTTTTTTTCTTGACACCATGTTTCTCTGTGTAACAGTCCTAGTTGTCCTGGAACTAGTTCTGTAGATCAGACTGGCCTGGAAGTCACAGATATCCGCCTGCCTCTGCCTCCCAAGTGTTGGGATTAAAGGCGTGCGCCACTGTCACCCAGTGGGTGGGGGCATTCTTATCCAAACCACCACAGGTATAAAGGGAAGTGTTGGTGCTGAGTAGAGAGAGGAGTGCAGGCTTTGGCTGTAGATGAGGAGCTTGAGGGCAAGGGTTTAGTGATATAGAGTAAGGGAACTGAATGAAGGGTTTGCAGGCTGGACCAGAGACAGAGGAGAAGCAGGCAAGAATATGGGTTGAAGAAACTGAGCGAGATAAAGTGTGGAATGAGGATATGAAGGGAGCTGAGAGAAGGGAAGGGTGTAGGGAGAGGAGATGAGGGAAGAGAGATAAGGAAGTGGGGAATGGCAGAAGACACTGAGGGGAGGATAATAAGAGTGTGGTGTTGTAGTTAACTAGGCAAAAAGATGTGTTATATTTGCTTATGATGCAGAATATTACTTTAACTGTGCAAAGCTACGTTTGTGTTGCATTTGTTAATGATGGAAGGATGTGTTACATCTGTTTGTGCTGCATCTGTTTAATTAGGTTAAATGAGTTGCATTTGTTTCACCTTGCCTGCCTAAGGCACCCGATTGGTCTAATAAAAACCAGACCAATAGCTAGTCAGGAGAGGGATAGATGGGGCTGGTGGGCAGAGAGAATGAATAGGAGGAAGAGAGAGAAAAAGGAGAGAAGAGAGGAGAAGAGAGGCAAGAACGAGGGAGACAACCTGGGGCCAGACATACAGAAAGAAAAAGGTAAAAACTCCTGAGGCAAAATGTAGATAAAGAGAAAGAAGTTGCACTCGGGAGGCAGA
>NC_022017.1:21820492-21822055 GCF_000317375.1 Microtus ochrogaster | reverse complement strand
AACTATTAAGTCTCCCTGTCGTGATTTGGGAGCTGGTTGGTGGCCCAAAAGAAAAAGCCTGGTGGAGTATGGAGTTAAAGAGACAAAAAGAGACATCTGGGCTGTGGGGTGGGGAAGCTGAGCAGAGGCAACTGGGATGCAGGCTGAGGAAACTTGAGGGGAAGGAACTGAGGCTGTGGGGGGAGATGAGGGGTGCCATTGGATGTGGAGGGAAAAAAGCTGAGGGGACGTAAGGGAAAGGTTGGGGAGGGAGACATCTGCGGTTGGGACTGAGGAATCTGAGGAGAGGGAAATAATGACGTGTGAGGTGAGGCGAGGCATCTCCCGCGTGGGTGAGGAGACGGGGGGGGGGGGGGGGGGGAGCCAGTTTTGCTGTGGTCCAAGAGCCCGAGGGGAGGTCCTTGGGGTGTGGGAGGAGGAGACTGAGGGGTGGGAGACGAGGCTTCGGGTGAGGACATGAAGGAGAGCGTCTGGGTTCAGGGGTGGAGGAACTAAGGAGGAAGGTGTCAGAAGTGGCGGGTGAGGCGTGAGGGACGGAAGCAAGGCACGAGGCACAGCGTTGAAGGTGTGACGACCGCGGGGACCCAGCCCCAGAGTCCAAGAATCCCCACAGACCTCAGGGGTGCCGACACAGTCTGGCCCAGGGGCGCGCCCCGCCGGCCTCGCTCACCTCACCTCGGGCTGGGCCCGCGCTCTGGTCAGCTCCACAGCCCACGCGGCGGGAGAGGAAGGAGGGACCCCTGGCAACGACGCCCGCCCCTTTCCGCTGCTAGTCCCGCCCCCGGAACTGGATTCTCACTCTCATTGGCTCGCTTTCTCCTAGGGGCGGGACTTCTCAGTAGGCGGGGCCTGTTCTGTGGCCTTCCACCTGACCTCACCTGGTCTTCCCCTGGATTTAGGTGGCCCTGGTTGAGTGGCAATGGAGCAGAGAAGGAGGAAGCCACGTGCTGCTTCCTGCCTGAGCTCCCCGACCCTGTAGCCTTCACTGCTTGGCAGTTAAGTTCTCTGTGTACAGCCACGTGGGCACGGCCCTGTCTGATACCGTGTCCCCAGTGTTCAGGAGCTAGACACAGTTGTTAAATGTCCAGTATTATGTTGACAGACATTGTTGCACCTGTCTTAAAGGGAAAGTCAGTGCTTATGGAGGGACAGCGGGGCTCAGACGAGGCAGAGGTGTTACCTCACCGGCACACACAGACGAAGCACTGTGTACTAATTCGGGCCCAAGTCTGCCCTAGAGTGAGCAGCTCTGTCTCCATGGAGAAGGTCCCTACATCACCAAGCAAGGACAGGCAACAGAGCCACTCAGTGCTTAGAGGCCGAGAGTACAAAGTTCTACGTGGGGGTGGGGAGATTGGAGGGACGGTTTAGCGAGTAAGAGCACTTACTGCTCTTACAGAGGACCTGGATTCGGTTCCCAGCACAACCGCTTCTGAGTCCAGTTTCAGAAGATCCAAAGCCACCTTCTGATCTCCAGTGGCACCTGGATGGAGGCACATGGTGAACATATGGACATACAGGCAAACACTCCTAAATACAATAAATAAATCTTTAAAAAAAAAA
>NC_022017.1:21816352-21820023 GCF_000317375.1 Microtus ochrogaster | reverse complement strand
TGTGTGCATGTGTGAGTTACCCTTTAGTCTTCTGATCACTTCCCAACTGCATAAACAGCTCACTCCTCACTTCTGTGATAAAACTCCAGAGAAAACACAAACCAAGATTAACCTTGATGGGCAATGAAGTCAGCCAAGGGGAAAAAAAAAGGAAGGGGGCAAGGTTCTAGGCAGAAAGTCTAGCAAAAGCAAAGTAAAAAGGTGTAGATGGGCCTGTTCCTGTGGAAGGAATGAAGACGGAAGTTCGGGGACCTCTTCAGGTGGAAGGTGATGGTCCTGAGTATAGCTGAAACATCCCCTACCAGTCAGATATGAAAACTTGAGCTCCCAGGAAGCCCAGAGGCTCTGTCAGGTATGCCCATGCCTTGCATAGCTGAGACCAGCAAACTGTCAGCCTGGGTAGGCTCCTATTAAATACACCCTAGACACACAGCCTGACCTCATTCTTTAGAATCTCCTGTAGTGTGATTAGGATCTGTCTGCTAATGCTGAAGGGTGGTTGTTGTTTTAAGATTTATTTTATTATTTCATGTGAATGTTTTGCCTGTGTGTATGTATGTACACCACATCCATGTGTGATGTCTGCAGAGGTCAAAAGAGGGGTCTCAGATCCCTTGGAATTGGATTTACAGTTCTGGGGTGCTGGCAACTAAAACTGGGTCCTTCTACAAGAGCGACACGTGATCTCAAACACTGAGCCAACTCTCCAGCTCCATAGCTTAAGTTGGTTTTGTTTTTTTTTTTTTTTTTGTGTGTGTGTGTGTGTGTGTGTGTGTAGCCCTCAAACTCACTCCGTAGACCAGGTTTGCCTTGAACTTGGAGATCAGCCTACCTCTGTCTCCTGAGTGCTAGGATTAAAGGTGTGCGCTACCACCCATTGGCTTTAATGATTTTATTTTAACATGAATTACAAACTGTTATTCTTTTTTAAAAAATGCTGCAAGATCCCCGCGGCAGTAGGCAGCAGAAATGCTGTAGGTCCCAAATGGTGGCGGCGGGCCATGTGGTGGTGGGCCATGTGGTGGCAGGCAGTGGGCCCTGGGAGCAGCCAGTCCCAGGCAGAAATGGCTGCCGGTCGCAGAGTGGTGGCCTGAGCGGTGGTGGTGGGCCATGTGGCGGCAGACAGCGGGTCCTGGGAGCAGCCAGTCCCAGGCAGAGACGGCTGCTGGTCTCAGAGCAGTGGTGGCGGGCTGTGTGGCAGCAGCTGCTGGTCCCTGAGCAATGGCTGGTCCCAGGCAGGGAGACACATGGCGGGCGGGCAGAAGACAGAAACATGGATAGATATGACATGCAGGGTGAGGTTGAATGTTTATTCAGGGGGTTATGGAGGAGGAAGGGTGAAGGGGGGGGGAGAGAGAGAGCAATGCTCTTAACCACTGAGCCATCTCTCCAGCCCTTCAACTTATATTCTAAGAATATATGTGACATTTTGTTTTTTCTTTCCCCCTCCTCCTCCCTTTTAAAGATAGGACATCACATATCTCAGATTGCGGCTCCATACACCATCATACCTGTGTTATGTGGTCCTGGGGTTCAAACTCAGAGCTTCATAAGTACTAGGCAAGCTCTCTACCAGCTGAGTCACACGCCCAGCCCTTCAAAGGTATTTCTAATAGACATTGAACTTAACATTTTAATATTTCATTTAATCACCATATTGCTCAAAAAAAATTTTTTTTTTTTAAAAATGTGAGTTACAAAGCCAGGGACATGGCCCAGCAGGTGAATGTGCCTGCTACCAAGTCTGACAACCTGAGTTCAGTCCTTAGAACCACATGGTAGAAAGAGAAACCCAGCTTCTACGAGCTGTCCTTTGACCAACACACATACGCAGTATTATGCTACCCACATACATATAAAGTAAAAATGTAATTTGAGGCTGGAGAGATGGTACAGTGATAAAGAGCACTTGTTTTTCATGGAGGACTTGGGTTTGGTTCTTAGCAGCTCCTTGGTGGCTCATAACCATCTATGATTCTAGTTCCAAGGACTCTGACACCTCCTTCTGACTACCATTGGCATCAGACACACATGTGGTATATGTTCATTCATACCTGCAGTAAAACACTCATATAGATAAAATAAGTCTAAATGTTTTTAACATAAATATACATATATTGTTGTTTACACAATAATAGAAATGAGTTAACCAAAGATATAAGAGCTAGCCAGCAATTCACTTAAATGATTGGTCAAGCTGTGATTTAAATAATATAGATTCTGTGTGATTATTTTGGGAGTCTGGGTGACTGGGAAATGAACAAGCAGCCTCCTCCAGCAGTTGTTGTTTGGTTTTTCAACAACTCTTTGTAACCCTGGCTGTCCTGGAACTTGCTCTGTAGACCAGGCTGTAGAGCCGCCTATCTCTGATTTCCAAGTGCTAGGATTAAAGGTGTTTGCCACCACCTGGCTAATGTAATAATTTTTAAAAATGAGCTGTCTCTGAGATCTCATCAGGCTTGTTAGTCCTACCTTTGACAGTCTCAACTTCCCAATTTTCTAGTCCTGTGTACGGCCCAGCCTGAGTGTAAATCCTGCCATTCATTTTAGCTCTGCTGTCGTAGTCACTGCCTGTAGGCAGGCCTCATGATCCTCCCATGGGACTACATCCTGTTTTGTTATATCATTCTGGTTGGCCAGAAAAAAAAAATCTTAAAATTAGGAGGGATTACGACTCCCTCTGCTCAAACTCCTGAAGTCTCCTGTTATTTGAAGAAGACAGAACGTGAAAAATAAGTCTTCAAGCTAGATTTTTTTTTAATATTTATTTATTTATTATGTATACAGTATTCTGCCTGCAGGCCAGAAGAGGGCACCAGACTTCATTACAGATGGTTGTGAGCCACCATGTGGTTACTGGGAATTGAACTCAGGACCTTTGGAAGAGCAGGCAATGCTCTTAACCACTGAGCCATCTCTCCAGCCCTTCAAGCTAGATTTTTCCACCCTCCTGCTCTGACTTCACACCAGCTATAGGCTATCATGTGCTAATCTTTTCCAACAGGTATTTCTCTCCATACACCTTTGGATCTTGCTGTCCCCTTTGTCCAGGAATGTTCTGCCATCCAGTTTGAGACATGAAAGACAGGAAGAACATGGCTTATCCCTTTCTCCTGCAGGCCTGTAAGTTGGCAGCCTGCTTTCACCACCATCCGAAACTGCAGCTTTACGCTGGTCTGCTCGCTCACTTACCTTCACCTGGCCACTAACTTACATCTGGCTTGCTACATCACACACACTTTTAGCTGTGATCTGTGTTCCTCACTGAAGTCTTTGGGAGCTGAGGGAAGGACGGTCTGCTAATTTTGTTCATTGCTAGTTCACTTGCCTTGCATACTACAGGCATCCAGCAAGCACTTGCTAAATGGGTCATGCCAAAAATAGCTTTGTGTCCATCAGCTGCACTGTCCCCTACTCACACCAGCCTTTTCAAGTGGAGAATTCTGTAGAGGCAGAGAGAGTGTCCTGTTCACCACTGCGTTTCCAGAACAGAGTCCTATCTATGCTCAAAAACCATGATTTCTAAATCTGATTTGCATGTGGGTTCTTAGCATCTGGAATCTTAATTCATTCAAGTATGCAGCTGTATTTACTGAGTGCTACTTCCCCTTCCATAAAGGATTATTATTGGTTTACTCTTTGTTCCTTCTTCTTTTCTTTCTTTCTTCTTC
>NC_022017.1:21812161-21816252 GCF_000317375.1 Microtus ochrogaster | reverse complement strand
TTCGAGACTGTATAGCCCTGGTTGTCCTGGAACTAGCTCTTGTAGACCAGGCTTTGAACTCACAGAGATCTGCTCCTGTTTCTGCCTCCCGAGTGCTGGGATTCCAGGCATGCACCACCACCATCAGGCTTGTTTCTTTCTTTTGAGACGGGAATTTGAAAAGATAGTCTGCAGCTCAGACTATCCTTGAACTCTTAGTAATCTTCTGCCTCAGCTGCCTAAGTTCAAGGCAATACTATTTCAGAAGTATTGAAGGCAAGTCTATAAGTTTTGTAGCCATTATGTCCAACTTAGTTTAATGTTACTTCACCAAGAAAATACATGAGACTGAGGTAGCGTGTTGCTGCAGGAGATCTTGTGTGCTCTCACAGGTAGGACTGCCTGGCACCCTGGCTTCCAGCCTGGGAGGATGCCACAGGCCTCTGTAGCGTTGCACTATAGCCCAGATTGGTACAGAAGGCATGCCCATGTGTGGAGTAGGCAGGTGGACCCCACTCCCTGGCAGACAAACAGAAGTAGCCCCATGGAACAGGCAAAGGTTCTAAAGCAAGAATTTATTCCAAGTGCACGTGAGAGGTTGGACAGCCCTCTCAAAGCCTGCATTATTCCAGAAAGGCACATATTTCAGCGTGGGTAAGAAGCCCTCATCAACGTTTTCCTAGCCCTTCCATTGCCGCCATTCTAGGCTGAGCCGGGGCAGGAAGAGGGTCTTATGGTTCTCTAACAAAACACAGGCACCTAAAGGCCGAGAGAGAATTATACAGCCTCATTTTTTATTAGCATCTACCAAGACAGAAAAAAAAAATCAAAATCCTCTCACTACTCCAATCCCACCTCCAGCTGGGCCCTAAAGGAGTAGTATCTGCCTGGGGAGCCCCTGCCACCAGAGCTGTTCTCAGAATTGGACACGTGTGCATGCCACCCCTTATGCCTGTGAACTGGCCACAGGTCTCTTCCTCCCTCAGGTGGGGACAAAAGGGCAGCTGGTCTTTCTCCCGTCCTCAGCTCTCCGTCCTCTTGGGAACTTTGAAAAGATCAGCGATGTCCAACAGTGCTTGGTGGATGTGGTTCCCAAAGCGCTGGGCACTCTGTGGGCACAACTGAGGAGCTCAGATACGTTTTCAGGACAGGCCCCACCCCTCTGTGCCCACAAGAGGATGGAGTGTGCTTCTGGGATACCCCAGGTAGCGCCTCGTTGTGAGACCACCCCAAATGGGAACAGGGGAGACTCACCGTCTCGGAACTTGAGAACTTGCTGGAAACGTGGAAGAACATAGTATTTTCTCCTGCGATCATGTAAGAAACCCCATAACCATCATCTGCCACCTGGGGACAAGAAGCAAACAAGACCCAAAAGTCAAATCGATGTATTTTCCCCTTTCCACAAGATTCACAGGAGGCGGGCCCATGTTGGACACTGCGTTCTTGAGGTCAGCCCCCACTCTCCTAATCCAGGAAATAGTATGCAAACCGAAGGACTCTGCCTCTGGTTCCAAGACTGGAACTTCTGTTTCTTCTAAAGGATGCTGCCCCTGTGTTTGGGGCCTTCCTCAGGGACTTACACTATAGATCACCCCCCTCTTTGTAACAATCATTACTCTTCTGCCAGAGTAGCTCATGTTCTCCTCAGAAGAATACAGCTCTGAAGGGCCCAGTGTGTTGCCGTGTCCCCTGAAGACTACGCTTGGGTGCGGTGATGCCGCACTAGGGAGGCAGGTGGAATGGGTAGGTGCTGGCACCTGCCTACCTAAGTCAGCAGCTATCGTTTTACAGTCACATGGGTCCTCTCTAAATAAGGTGCTTGTGCCCATGTCTGCACCCCTTAAACTGAAACTCCAGGGTCCCAGTGCTGCCAGCCACTCTCCTTCTGGGGTACTCACAGGGCCAAAGCCACCTCCAGCACCCAGATGATTGGGGTACTGATTTGGGTCAAACATGCGGATCTGGTACTGAGGAATCTGGCTGGTGGAAAGGCTCCAGGGTTCCGAAAGCACCTGTAACAGGGAGGCAGAAGCCTGTCAGACATGAGGCACTCAGTGTGCACCTGCCCTATCCGCGGTGCCTGGGAACTGCTTCACTGTAGACACAATCAGCCAGGCACGGTGATACACGCCTGCAATCCCAATACCGAGGAGGCAGAGGTAGGAGGATCACCCATGAGTCCAAGGCCAGCCTGCTCAGCATAGTGAGTTCCAGGCCAGCCAAAGCTACATAACAAGACTTAGTCTGAGATAAACAAGCAAGACAAAAGGCACTATTGGAGAGCACAGAAATGGGCATGTGTGGTGCAGGAGTCCCCTGAACTCCCGATGTTCCTCTGCCCCATACAGAAAACCTCAGCATCTGCAGAAGCTCTCCACCTTTGCGGTTGCGCTGCCGTGGCTGCCTTGGTCCCCTCTGACTTGCCCCTCCCTGCCCTCAGCCCGTACACTCACTGACTGGTAGAGCACACGTGTGGCTCCTTTCCCTCCTAAGAGTGCTAATTCCACAGAGCCCTATCTATCGCAAGAAGGCCTTGCTCTGGGCCTAAAGGCAAGGGGATAGAGGTCACACCCAGCAACTTCACTGACCTCAGCCAGGAAAGGAGACCTAACCCCCAAGTACTTGGAGACGATGTAAAGGCAGAAGAGGTGCCTGTCGATCCCAGCCCCTGTCATGGCCAGGCGGTACATGTTCTGGTGCTTTTCAGAAGCTTTCCGGAAGAGCTCCTGGAGGTCTTCTTTCTGGGGGTCAGAATAGAAGGGTCAAGTGGCCCTTGAAGTAAACAGGGGTGAAGGAGGAAGAGAGACAAGGTGGGGGGGCTCACCTTATGGGACCCCTTCACCATGGCCTGCACGAAGGCTGTGGACTCACTGGTACAGGAACGCACAGTCTCAGTCCGCCCCTCTCGGAACATTCTCGTCATTGAGGCCTCGTACGTCAGGCAGAATTTGCCTTTGTCCTGGGGTACACAGTAGGTGGAGTCAAGCAGGTGGACCCTGAGGACGCCCTGCACACTCAGCAGCCCTCAGAAGCTCCTACCCTGAAATGAGCCAGCTGCAGGGCAATCTGCACAAAAGCGTCTGGGCTGGTCCGACACTTCTTGATGAGGCCTTTGCCAAAGGGTAAGAACTGGAAGCAGAATAACTCCACATCGTCGGCCAGTGCCTTGGCCACCTGGTACGAATTCTCAATGGCTTCCCGGCACTGCCAAGAGGTGGAAAAGGGTCAGTTGAAGGCAGAGTCCTCCAGGGAGGCCTCTAGGTCTAAGAGGTGTGAAGTCTAGGTGTTGGATGAAAGAGTCGGCCCAACAGCTTCTGAAGACACAAATGACAGCCTGTGAGGACTCTGCACGAGGCCATGCTGAGCCTGGTGCAGAGGAGGGAACATTGGTCCTGGACATGGGCAACGGATGGCACTATTTCTCTGAGCAGACACCCTGGGGTCTCCGCTCTCCTTGTGGCCCACGTGGCACCCTTCATCCTGAGGGTGAGATCTAACCCACCCATTCCTAGCCTGCATACCTGCTCAGGAATGTCCCACTGTAGTCGCTGAGGGGGTGTCAGCGTCTTGTTCAGCTCCCCCACACAGTGTCCAGTCTCCGTGTAACCCAGGTGAAGGGTATCAGTGCCCAGGACAAACTGCAGGGATAAATCAAAACTGAGAAACAAGCGTCATTGCCAGTAGCTGCCCTGAAGGTTCCCTCTCTAGGCCTTTACCTCCCAGAGGTGCCCAATAATGGGGGCATCTGCCCATGAGTGTTCTGCGTTGAGGCCCAACGTGCCATTCTTGAAGGAAATAAGAGTGAAAGATTTGTCGAACCACCTGCAGGAGTAGATCAGGGTAGACCCAAAGCTGGGAAATTACACAGATCTCCAACCTCCATCCCTAACCCTATACTGCTAATGATAATGAGTCAATTCTAATTACTAACCCACAACTTAACCTTAACTCCTATTGCTTTTTAAAACATTTAGCAGGGTGGTGGTGGCTCATGCCTGATGTGGAATTCCCCTCTGTATGCTGGTTAATAAAGAAACTGCTTTGGACCTATAGCAGGGCAGAACCGAGGTAGGTGGGGAAACTATATTGAACGCTAGGAGAAAGAAGGC
>NC_022017.1:21810267-21811856 GCF_000317375.1 Microtus ochrogaster | reverse complement strand
CTACACAGAGAAACTCTGTCTTGAAAAACCAAAATAAATAAATAAATAAATAAATAAATAAATAAATAAATAAATAAATAAATAAATAACATTTGCATGTGTGGAGGTCAAAGGATAACTTTCGAGAGCTGGTTCTCTCCTCTCACCCTGTGGGTCCTGGGGTTTGAACTCAGGTCATCAGGCTTGGCAGCAAAGACCATTACCCACTGAGCTATCTCACTAACCCCCATCTCTATTCTTAATCTTCCACTCCAGCCTTAACTAGTACCACCTTACCCCAAAATAATGCTACCTACCCATTAACTCTGACCCTGACTTCTACTTTAATCTTCTAGCCTATAATTCCAATCATTAAATTTTAACTATAAACTGGGTAGTGGTAGCATGTGTCTTTAATCCCAGTACTCAGGAGGCAGAGGCAGGCCTGATCTACAGAGAGAGTTCCAGGATAGCCAGGACTACACAGAGAAACCCTGTCTCGAAAAACAAACAAACAAACAAAAAAGGAAGAACTCACAACTCTAACCTCTGTCTGTCCCATGAGTTCGGGGCACCTACCTGTTGTAGCAGTTACCATGCAACAAGGCCTTGCCGTAGAGGCTAAGACTGGACTCGTCGTCAGGGTTGTAACAGTGGGATTCTTCATCCAGGGTGATAAAGAAAGCAGCACGCTCAATGGCATCCAGAGAAGTCCTGTTCTTGCCAGAGCTAAAGAAGGTCTGACGTGCCTGTGCCCACTCTACCCTGGGGGTGGGTATAAGGACGGGTAAGCAGTTGAATCCAACTTTTTATCAGGGTATCTTAGGATCTGACTGAATGAGGAGATGAGGTGGTGCCACTCGGGTATCCTGTCCTTACCACCCTTCAGTCTGTATTATGTGCCTATCCTGGGGGGCCCTCTGACCCTCAGTTCTAGGATAGAGGTAGCGCCAAGCTTTTCTTCTCATGAAGCCTTGAACCTGGGCCTAGCCAAGACCTCCCCACAGGCCCTGGGTACCTTCCTCCTGCAGTGAGGGCTGCCAGCTTCTCCTCCCCGGGTTGAGGCGGGGAAGAGTCATCCAGGATTCTCTGGAACTGCAGCTCTAGGTCTCGAGGCTTGAGCAGGCGAGAGCCCTCATAGAGCCACACCTTGAAGAAGCGGCCTTTGTGGTAGACGGCCACGTGTCTGCTCTCTGCCAGGTGCTGTAGCACGTCTGTGACAGAAGCCAGTGGGCAGTTGAGGCGGGACCTCAGAGAAAGGGCTCACCTCCCACACACAGGCGGTCCCACAGACTCTGCTTTGCTTCATATCTGACCTGGGCCTTCCTTCATTGCCATGCTAAGCTAGTGCCTGTGCCCCAAGTGAGCCCCTCCCACTGCTTCTTTGGGCTCTAGGAGGGATAGGCCGTCTCCTCCTGAATTCCACTACCCCAGCCGTGCTCCTTTCATTGCTCTTTACTCATGCCTTCCTTGGTACTCAGAAGCCCTGGAAGGACAGCACCACGTCTGTCCATAACAACTATCTAGTAGTCACAAACTGACTGCTTCTCACAATCCTGAGACACTGGAGTGCTGGAGAAAAACAGTAGCTGGGTATCTAGCTGTTGTGG
>NC_022017.1:21797145-21809547 GCF_000317375.1 Microtus ochrogaster | reverse complement strand
CCGGGAGGGGAGGACTCCTTTTATGGAGGCCTCGCCGTAGCCCCGTACCTGTTTCCTTGCCTGGGATGCGTGTAGTGTTGAACATCCGCTCCATCTGGTAGGAGCACATGGGTACCATGCCCAGTGCCATGACCTGGGAGGAAGGCCCAGCATGGCTTAGTCTCAGACCTCCTTTCCTTACCCCCCCTTCACCCTAATGGAACTCACAGGTTTGATCTGTTCACGGTCCAGCTTGCGGCGATACATGATCATGGCGTGGACAACGTTTCCCAGTCGTGCGGCTTGAACATTCGTGTTCCTGATAAGCACAAAGTCCTACAGACAGAGCAGAGTCTGTAGGCTGGGCTCCTCTGTGTGGGTGTCACCTGAGTCTCACTAGCCTGAGGAAACTTCAGGGGCTTGAGGGATTGTGTCCCCTGTCTATGTTCCATCCTACATCACGTCAGGATGAACTTGCAGAAATGTGTAACTGACAGGCTCCAGCTCCGACCAGAACTGTTCTCTGCCCATTCATACTCTGCTTGTTTTGCTTCAAGGGGGTTCTACCACAAAACAGCAAAAACAAATCCTTGATTTGGACAGGTGGCAAACTGCCAGAAAGACAGCCCATGGATGGGCGGAATTCCAGGAGGTTAGCAGTGTGTGTTTTAGACATCAGGGGAAACGGCCCTGGGCAGCAGGAAGATCAGCTACCTGTCACCAGTATATAGACGCCAGTCACGCGAAGTGAGGCAGACAGTGACTTAGTACTAAAAGAAGCTGCTAGTCATCCTGTGGTCTCACTTACAATGGGACAACAGCAAAGTATGTTTTAAGAAGCTCTCTGAAAATGATGTCAAGATAGCTGAGAACCTGTGCCTGAGAGGCCAGGAGTTAGGAAGCAATGGGGTATGGTATAACCGGCCTGAGAAATTCAGTGGTGTCTCAGAATTCTTCCTCTTGTCACGGTCCCTACCACCCAGGCCGGCTCTGGACTGCTGTGCCAGGATCTTTCCTTCCTTTCTCTTTCCCTCAGGCCTCACTCCCTAACCCCCACTCACCCATGGAAACCGAGGCAAAGGCTCTGGGATGGCCTCTAGATCCTTGCTCCAGAGCTGGGGACAGAGCTGGGCACACAGGAGCCCTAGGAGGCTCTGGTTCTTACCATGGCATAATAGTTGCTGTTCACCATGATGGGGCTCCTGCCTCGGAGGTAGACGTACTCTTCCCACCAGTCGCTGACCTGTGGGGGGTCAGGTGCAGGTTAGAGCTGAGGAGGGCGAATCAAGGACATGTGGATAAGAGCAAGACCGTCAGGACAAACTTACATAGTTAGTTGCCCACCATGACTTGAGAACCAGGTATTTCTGCAGTCTGGGGGCGGTGTTGTCCTGGAAATCTTTGGCCAGTGTCTCCATGCGGTAATATTCTTCATCATCCAATAAGGGCCGCACGGAATCCAGGTACTGTCCAGCCAAATTATTATCATGACGATGGCTACACCGCCACATTAACCTTCTTACAACCTCTCCTCAACCAGACCCCATTCTTCTCAAGCCAGCCATTTGTGGAAAACAGTCCTGATAAGTTTGGGCTGGTCCTCTGAAGCCGGGACTTTGTGCTCTTTGATACTCGGGCTCTTACCCGCTGAATCGTGGCTGGCACACTGGGTACGGGAAGCTTAGGCAGAGATGTCTGGAAGCTATAGAGCATGGGCCGACGACTGGACAGAAGGCGAACACAGATCTAAAGGTACAGAGTACAGTGTTGGGGTGGGACTTAGCAGGAAGAATGAACACAAACTAGAAGATGACCAAGTCCTCGGGACCATCCCAGCTCCCTCAGGACAAACGTGCACCAGGCACTCTTGTCCAGTGTGCCTCTCCCTTCTTGCTCGGCACCCCAAATGAGATTCCCCAGATGCCTGCCCCCTCCGGTGCTTCTGCTCACAGCCCAGATCTTGGTGGCATGGCTGGTCTTGCTGTGCATCTCGAACATCCACCCGTGGTAGGAAAGAAGCAGCTTCAGGGTTTGCCGGAATAGGAAAATGCCTGTCGCCCAGATGCCAGTGGAGAAGATGACCATGCTGAGGAGGTCCCGGGTCTGTGGGGTCCCACAGGGGCCATACCTATTGGAGAAGGAGGCAGGCTTCAAGGTATCCCTTTGAGCTCATCTTTTGGGGAATTCTAACTGCAGTTGATGGCTGTAAACTCTCTTGGAGAAGTCATGAATGGAAAAGACCTCGCTGGGTGCACACAGGTCCGAGTGCATCAAGTAGACAAAGGGCCTTGGAACCGAGAGATGTAGTCCGACGTGTGAGAGGGCCCCTTGGCTGCCAATGGCTGCCTTCCTGTATCTGTCCTCTACGGGAATCCTGGCCTTGGGAACAGTCTTGGCTCTTTTTCCTGAAACTGGTGTCTTTCAGGTGCCTTACCTGTCAGGGAGGTATTTCTGGATGTAACACACCAGCCCCATGGAGATGTCCACCTTGCAGTAATTGGCACCAACTGTTGCCATGACAACAACAAGCCAGCTGGTGGGGCTGCCAGGGTACACACCCCTTAGGATGCCATTCTGTGGGAGGTGGGGAGAAACAGGCATCTTTGTGGAGTGAGAAAATGTAATTCGGCGCCCAGGAAGTCCTGAGAAAGGGCTCCTGGTCCTGCCTCAACCATTCACTGTTTTCTTCCTCCGCTCACATCTACATCCTATGTCCCATCCCATCTTCTTCACGATCCTGCCGGACCTATTGGACCCTGTCTAGAACCAGCAGTATTGCTGGCCAGAGGCGGAAACAGCCCCTGACAAGGAGACTAACTGCGGACAGGTGGCTTCTGCCTAGGCACCTGCTGGGAAAAAAAGAGACCCCGAGAACCACCTATTCCCACACCTTAATTCGAATAAGGCGTTTCTTCCAGGAGTTGATTCCAGACTGATAGATGTGTCTCAGAGCCTCCCGACTAAGCCGGAAGTCGACCCCATCAGGGGTCACAGTGAACTGGAAAGCTACTGCCTGGTGTGCTTCCGCCATCCCGGGATTTAGTCAGCACCTAAGGGTAGGGGCAGAAGGTGCTTAGTGCCCTCAGCCCAGCCCCGCCCCCGCCCATCCACCTCTAGCTGAGGCTCCGCCCCCACCGCCCCATCTGGTCCTCGCTCTCCCCACACCCCTTGCCGGCTCCCCTTGCGACCACCCCCCAAACCCGCCCGTGCTCCAACGCTACGCGCCCCACTGGGCCCTCCCAAGCCTGGCTAACCGCCGCTGCAGCCGCAGAACCCTCGTGGGGTTCCGGACAGGCCTATCTGCAATGGTGCAGGAGTCGGACTCCAGGTACCCCAAGGGCGGCGAAGGGCGGTTTGGGGTCCGGGAAAGACGCCCAGGGAAAGGAGTGGGCCTGGAGAGAGCCTAGGTTTAGATGCACCCAGCACAGTCCTCGCTCAGAAAGCTCGGCCGACAGTAAAGGCGAAGAGTTGTGGGATGGAATGGCTCTGGGTCCGGCTGGCCTCCCTGTGCTGGTCCCCCACTCACAGCTCAGGTTTGCTTCAGTCGGTGTATGGGTCTGGCCACTCTGGCCCATGTCCCCACGTCCTTCAGGCCTGGCCCCGCCCTGCTGTCACTGGGAACTTGACACCCACTCCCAAATTGGGGTGGAGAAAACAGATATGGGCGGAAACCAGAACCCCCTCCTTTTTGGGGGGGCACCTAGGAGAGGTGGGCAGGGTTCCCACAAGCCTGCTGAAGGTTGCTGGAAGGTCTGGGACTGGGGAGTAGAGGGTCTCACGTGAGCATGGTTGCATCAGTGCTAAAAATAGCCGAATGTAGGGAAAAGGTCACCAGGAGTCAGCTGTGCAGCCTTTTCCCTAATTTCAGGGCTCAAGGTTGACAATCACATCCAGGGCCCGCTGTTGCCCCACCCACTCCAGTCTTCTTCCCCAAGTCAGTATTTGTTACTTGTTAACTTGAGCCTGGGAATATTATGGGATAGGAAATCTCAATGCGTGGAACGGACGGACCCCTCGCTATTTTTAAGCATGGTGCACTAAAGAGAAACCACTTAAATCTGCATCCCTCGGTTTGTATTTGTGAAGAAATTCATTTATTTAGGTACACGGTCCCAGGGGTTCCCAGACGCCCACCCTGGGCAACTACTCAAAACAGGGGGACAGAGGTCAGCTATTTTAACAGCAGTCTCACTTAAGAGGCACAGCCCAGTCTCTGGGGTCTCTTCTTCTTTGCCCCTCTCTCCAAGGTCCTGCCCTGGAGGCTGCAGGAGGAATCGGAGGTGGGGCTGGGTAGTCAAGACGACGGGTGGCAACTGGCCAGCTGCTCCTTCTGCTGGAGGTAGAGCTGGAAGCGAGACTGGGCATACTCCTAAGGAAGGGAACGGCAATGCAGAGCAGCAACAAGGCTGGAAGCAGGAGCCATACCTGCTGCGTTCTGCCCACAGCCACCGGGGGCTGCCTGGATTTGCTGGAGGACATGACCAGTGCTCTCCTCAAGCCCCACCCAACATGCCCACCCGATGAGCTGCTTACCAAGTAGCCAAACTCTATGGTGGACATGGATGCCTGGAGGATGGACCACAGACCCCAGAAAAAATGAGATGCCAGCGCATACCTAGGGAATGGGGGGGCAGGAAAAGGGGGTGCAATCAAGAGTATTGCCTGGCTTCCCCCAAGGCTCGTCAGTCTGTAAAGCTCCAACTTCTTCCCCATTTTCCTAATCTTTATCCCAGTGTGACTTATTTTTTTTTTTGGGGGGGGGTTCACGACAAGGTTTCTCTGTGCAGCTTTGGAGACTATCCTGGCACTAGCTCTGTAGACAAGGCTGGCTTTGAACTCACAGAGATCCATCTGTCTCTGCATCCCAAGTGCTAGGATTAAAGGCGTGCGCCACCACTGCCCAGCTCTCTTTTTCTTTTATGCTAGCCTCTGATGTCATCTTTCATCTCTACCCTGCCACAATTCTCCCTTTCCTTCTCTGTCCTCCCTCCCCCTCTCCCTTTCCTTCTTTGTCCTCACTCCCCTCCCCCTTTCTTTCTGCCCTCCCTCCCTCCCCCTTTCCTTCTAAATCCTCCCTCCCACCCTCTCCCCTTTCCTTCTAAGTCCTCCCTCCCTCTTCCCCCTTTCCTTCTCTGTCCTCCCTCCCCCTCTCCCTTTCCTTCTTTGTCCTCACTCCCCCTCTCCCTTTCCTTCTTTGTCCTCACTCCCCCTCCCCCTTTCTTTCTGTCCTCCCTCCCTCCCCCTTTCCTTCTATGTCCTCCCTCCCTCTTCCCCCTTTCCTTCTATGTCCTCCCTCGCTCCCCCTCCTCCTTTCCTTCTCCATCCTCCCTCACTCCCACCATTCCCCTCTTTTCTCACCGACTGACTTCTATCAGCAAATCTTCTTCCAGTTTCTTCTGCTCCTCTTCAGAGCGGATCTGACCTTTCTGGACCTCTGCCAGATAATGGCGAATAAAATGGAGCTAAGATCAATGGACAAGAGTCAGGACTGAGGAGACTGTGGAATATTACCCTTTCTAGCCATTCTTTCCTTTTACCAAAAATAAATAAAAATGTTTTTCTTTTCCCAACCTCCAGCTACATACCTGCTGTCCTCTAGTGGGGTAGTCTGTGGGCCTTGCTTTGTAGAAAGGCCATTCCTCGTGGGTATAATCATAAACCCACTCACAAAAATGATTCCCAATGTCAAAGCCCCTGAGAGAAGAAAGCAAACGTTCGTCCGTGGGCAGCTGGGATGCAGAGATGAAGGCCCCGCGGTCTGTCTGAGCAGAGTCCTGCTGGAACAGGCCCCACAGGAGGCTCTCCTTCCACTCTTACCTGTAGTTATAACTACTGTACTCAAAGTCAACCAGCATGAGGCTGTCGTCATTTTCCGGCTCTGAGAGCAGTAGGATGTTCCCTGGGGGTATGGGGGTTGTGGTCACGTCAAGGCACTCTACCCCTTTCAGTTTGGGCTTGGAGACTCACACTTTCTCATACCTTCCTGGATGTCATTGTGGCAGAAGACCACTGGGGATGGGGTGGCATCTAGCAACTTCCTGCAGAGGGAGAGGGGCACAGGTTGTAAGGCCATGTGACTACAGCCACCTTCCAAGGCTAGCCCTGGCTCTAGTCCTCAGCAAAGCCTGGGGAGGACACTGCTGAATGCCAGGTCTGCCTTCACCTGAGGTTGCCCATCTCATCCTTCAGGCTGTACGTCTCCAGCAGGTTCATCTGGGGGAGGCCAGTGGAAGGCAGGTCCTGGATCTGCTTGAGGTACCTGTAAGCCCCCCAACAGGATACATTCACTCTCCTACCTACTTTTAGGTCAAGTTTTCCTGTCCCTCTGACTTGGCTGGGAAACATGAGTCCATGACAGATATGGGGAAACCTGTCCACTCAACTAGAGGTTGGGTCAGTGTAGGTGCCCCATTCCCAAATTTGACTCACCGCTCCATGGTCCCGAACAACCAGTGGGGCTCCTTAGTGAAGGGCATCTCCATGCCATGGAAACGGGCCATCTTGGTTGCAATGGCTCCTGACAACACTGGGTCCCGGAGCTCTTGAGTTTTCAATGGTCGGCTCTGTACCCAGTAACCTATCAGGGTGGTGAGGGGGCTGGGGCGGGAGGGGGAAGGGACATGGGATGGGAGGAGATCAAGGTCTTAGGGAAATTTCCCTACCTAGGATGTGAAGGCAGACATTGGGGAAGGGGAAGGACTTGGTATATAAACAACAACAAAAACTGGGCTCTTACTGGGAGGTACTGTTCCAGGCGGCCCTCTGGAAACACTCCATAAAGTTGGGGCCCTAGTGACCTCTCTGCAAGAATGGCGAACATAACACTCTCTAATACCAACGAGTCTACACCCTGAAGGAAGATGACAAAGGGTCCAAGTCAGAAAGAGCCAGAAGTACGTGGGCCTGAGCGCAAAGGGATGCTTTCTTCATCCATCATAGCTGGGACTTCTGGTCTTGCTGACTGGGGCTTCTGGAGCAAAAGCCCTAGATGGTCTATGAGCATCAAGATACTCAGATGCACAATGACAAGTTTCTGCTGTGCTCACTTCAAGTTACGGCCCTCGCTACCCCTCACCTGCAGGATGGCCCCATACAGTCGTAGTAGCACCTCGCGGGGCTCCTCGCCCACACTGGGCAGGTGGTTCGGT
Source organism: Microtus ochrogaster (assembly GCF_000317375.1). Classification (NCBI taxonomy): domain Eukaryota; kingdom Metazoa; phylum Chordata; class Mammalia; order Rodentia; family Cricetidae; genus Microtus; species Microtus ochrogaster. The sequence continues at coordinate 21,802,420 of NC_022017.1, read as the reverse complement.
AGCGAGCATCGGAAGAGCAGGTTGCTAAGGCCTCCGCTGCAGATCCACACGGGTCAGGCTCAGCAAAAGTCGCCCGGATTGCTGAGACCCACCCTAGCCCCTATTCCCGAGAAGACCTCACCACGCCCCCAGGAAGATCCCGACCCCCGCAGCAAAGCGATCTGCAGGGCTGGTCCTGGCCCCGCCCCCTCCCCCGCGGAGCACTGACAGCGTGGAAATAGGAAGTGTCGGAGGACCCCGAGGCTGACCCCTGACCTCACGGGGCAAATGCTCAACTCCTCCGGCCGGGCTCGACGCCAGGCCCCGCCCAGGTACTCCCGGCACCACTGATAGGCTCGGCGCTGCGCGTCACGAGACAGCGATGAAGCGCGCCGCCGACGGGGGATGGCCGCTGGGCACTTAGCATCCTGCAAACTGTCTTTGGTCAGGCAGCCGCCGGCAGCTCCTCCTCCGGCTACACCTGTCCCGTCCGCCGCCATGACGTGGGCTCCGTTGGGCTCAGCGCTTGCGGGTGCTCAGCAACCTTCAGGTGGGCTTAGCTCCTTCCGGCTCTGCTCGGTTCCGCTTCCGGCCGGTCCGGAGCGTCTCTGGGCGTACTCGGCTCTTGGTGACTGCCTTCGGCTTGCTTCGTGGTCCCAATCCTGGGACTGTTTCCAAGTCAAGTGAGAGTCTCAGGGGTGCGGCGTTCAGGGCAAGGTCCGACGGCTGTTTTCCCTGGCGGGATGCGGTCTGGTCCCGCCCTGTGGGCGGGTCTCGGTTAAGACAAGGCTACTGCGTGGACAGTGTCTTGAGCCGAGGAAGTGACGTAGGCCAATCCGGAGCGCCGTGGACGGTTGGACTTAGCTCAGCAACGGTGACCCGGGAGCCAGGCTCTGGCCAATGAATGGGCGATGGTGCTAGATTGCGGCTTCCTTATAGCACCGGCGTTTTTGAGATGCCCGACTAGGGCGTAGAGTGATAGAGCACACAGTGGCATTTTGGTGAGTGAATGGAAGAATGAGTTTTTAAATTCCAGCAGGTCCCCTTTCCACTAGGCTGCATGTAATGCTGGAAGGCATAATTGGAATCAGCCCGGCGTCTCCAGCACTGCATGGACCGCATGAGCACTGTAAATGGGAACCAACACAATAAACTTAAATATTATGAAGTGGATTTTTGTGTGTGTGCGACTTCTGTTAAATATCGGGGCGCGGGGGGGGGGGACGAAGACATTAGTGGTCAGTTCAGAAAGGAAGCCAGCACAATTCATAATTCCTTTGAAGGATGAAGTTTATTAGAATGTAAGGCCTCAAAGCCATGCTTGCACTTCAGGATGGTCAGAGAGAGAATCACAGAAATCATAAAATATATGGAGCTCTAAACGTGAGAACCCCCAAGTTAAGAGTCCCCTTTAAAGTCTAGGGAGGAACTTTGTTAACAGTGTGTAAGAGAGCTAGGCATAGTGGTGCAAGCCCTCACTCCCAGCATTCAAGGAGGAAGAAACCCGGTGGTTAGTTGCCTGTGAGTTCGAGGCCAGCCTACTCTACAGATCGAGCTCCGGACCAGCCAAGGTTACTCAGTGAGACCCTGTCTCAGAAAAGAGATTCCATGAGAAGGAATGGGGAGCGTGCAGAGGTGCTGATCAGAGAGCAAGCAGTCTTCAATCTCTGGAAACCCCCGAGGAGTTTCTAGACCAATCTCCCAAATAAAAGAGGAACTTGGCTTTATTTTTTCCTCCTTTTATTTTTTTTTTAAATTAAACTTTTTAGGGGTGTCAGGAAGTTTCACATCACTTTAGTTAAACATAGCTCATATACAGGACAAAGAATATGGAGCCAGGTACCAGTTAGGACCGTAAATCACGGGCTGTTCAAATTCACAGAACAGGTAGTGAAACTCTCGTCCCACTGAGTGGGAGAGAGGCATCCCATGATGGGGGCTGTGGGAGCTGTCCTGAAGATGCAAGCTCACGGTGTCAGGTTTGCTCTCTAACATTACTTGGACCATGAACTTTGTGGAGAGTGAACTTTGTAGGCGATACATTGTGTTATGTTGCAATGTTAAGTTGGAAGGCCTGGAGATATTTAGTGGTGATTTTATTTTTGGCTCGTTTGAAAGCGGGGGTGGGGAGTGGTGGTGGGGAGTTATGAGCTCCGCCTTCTGGGCAGAGGTTCTAGGTGAAAGTGGCCTTGATTCTGCTGCCTGAATTTTTATTTTATTATTATTATTATTTGTTTGGGTTTTGTTTTTGTTTTTGTTTTTCTATCGAGACAGGGTTTCTCTGTGTAGCTCTGGCAGTTCTGGAACTCTCTTTGTAGACCAGGCTGGCTTTGAATTCACAGAGATCCGCCTGCCTCTGCCTCCCAAGTACTGGGATTAAAGGCCTGCACCATCACCCGCCCGACTCCAATCTTTTTTTATATAACTGCTCCTATCAGTAAATCAAATAAGGTCTGGATTGGCATGATTTGTCCTTTAATTATGGTTTATTAGAGGTCAGTTTCTTAACCTGAGAGTCATGACCCTATGAGGTTGACTGAGTGTGGGGATTGGTGAAAGATTTGGCAACACTAAAGGTTTCTGAACAAGTAATGACCAAAAATTAGCTTTTTTTTTTTTAAGGTGTGCACCACCATGCCTGGCTTCGATACTTTTTTTAAAAAAGTTATTTATTATGTATACAATATTCTGTCTGTATGTATACCTGCAGGCCAAAAGAGAGCTCCCTGTCTCATTACAGATGGTTGTGAGCCACCATGTGGTTGCTGGGAATTGAACTCAGGACCTCTGGAAGAGCACCCAGTGCTCTTAACCTCTGAGCCAACTCTCCAGCCCAATTTTTAAAAAAACAAACATAGAATTCAAGATGTCTCTGACCACCGGACAACATCATTGTAGCCTTGGTTGTGAGCACACAGAATGTATACTTCAAACTGTACCTCTTGTTATGCCACTAAGTGGGGACATGTACCTTAACAGCTTGGCGAGCATTTGAGACTATTGGATATTATAGAAACATGGTAAGTGAGGTCAGTTTCCTGTCTCTGGTCAAGTTCTCGTCCATTATTCCTCTAAGAATGGAGTGGGAAAACAGCAAAGGGGAAATGAATAACTTTATTTACCAGATGGAAGTAAATAATTCCAAGGGCCTTGGTGGCAAGAGATCTCTCTGAAGTGGCTCTAAGTATATTTCTGCCATTCTGTACTATATATTTAAAGCCACACTCTCAGTACTGATAATTACAAAATCAAAATATCAATAATTTTGGAAAAATATCAAAAGTCAGCCAAAATTTAATGTTTTGGTGTGGGGTTTGTTTGTTTGTTTTTGTTTTGTTTTATTTTTGAGATAGCGTTTTTCTGTGTTGACGTGGCTGTCCTGGAACTCACGCTACAGAGTGACCAGGCTGACCTTGAACTCAGAGATCTACCTATCTCTACTATTCTCTTTTTTTAATATTTATTTATTATGTATACAATATTCTGTCTGTGTGTATGCCTGCAGGCCAGATGAGGGCACCAGACCTCATTACAGATGGTTGTGAGCCACCATGTGGTTGCTGGGAATTGAACTCAGGACCTTTAGGAAGAGCAGGCAATGCTCTTAACCTCTGAGCCATCTCTCCAGCCCTACCTCCACTATTCTTGAGTGCTGGGATTTAAGGTGTGAGCCACCACTGCCTGGCCAAAATTTAATGTTTTATGTAAACATAAGCATGTCTATCTCATTAGGCAGCAATTTTTTCCCATCTTAATAAATGGTAAAATTATATGTATTCCTAAGTGAAGAGTCCAGGAATAGAATACAGAAATAAAGGGTCCGGTCCAGGAATATAGAAATATAAAGGTGCAAGCCCAAACACATTTTGGGAGAAAAATAAATAAATCTGGTACCCACAGTTAATCTTTAACAAACACTTTCTGCATTAAGAGCAGACATCCTGGCAGTCACTGCGTACAGAGGTAAACTTAACAACCGTCTCCCACCTCAAAGCTTCCCAGCTCCAAGCTTCCCAGCTAGGCAGGTACTGGGGACAAAGGTTAGCTTCTAACTATTGCCTTTGTGGGACCCTCTGCTTGTATTCCCTTCATTTTTAACTGTCCCCCATGTGACCCTACTCTCTGCCTTGCATTCTTCCAGGACAGTGAAAAGTGGCTGTGTCAGCTGCAGGCTTTCGCAAACATCACAAGTTAATATCCTATAATCAAAAGCTGTAAAACTGCAAATGTAATGTACTTTAAGCCCGACCTCAAGGCTGTAAATGCTCTTTGACCCACACCTGGTACTTGGTTTTACTATAAGAGGAGGCCCCAAAGCAGCCCCCGTGGCCACAGTTACAGAAGCCCGATCTCTGGCTGTGGTCACAGCTATAGCTGATAAGTTTGTGTGCCCTATGGTAATTTCTTTTTTCTTTTTCTAGAATAAAGTTTCCTTCTGGTTTAATAGATTTTGGTGGTCTGTTCCCCATCATTGCACGACCTCTGGACCCAACACTGAGAATTGTTTTTAAGTATTTTATGAATTATTATTATGAATGTTTTGTGTACTCACTTGATATTACCTATATACCTGAGGCTGAGTATCGGTTTCCCAGGTAAACAAAGTCACTAGTAGAAAAAGTTGATGAATCCCTATTAGGAGTAGGCACTCCTAATGTTGGCTTCTCTCTTTCAGTGACTTAGTAGATTTGATTTAAAGCAGAGAAAAACAAGAGAATCTTCAGGAAATCTGCAAAACAGACTCTGATATGGACCTTCAAGGGAAGGCAAATAGTCCTGTCGCCTGATAGTTTTTCTTGCTTCAGTTTCTCCAAGTAAATAGTTATAGATGAGAAGTTTGAAGTCCAACTCACACAAAGTTTATTGCAGCCAAAGATAGCACACGCAGAGAGTACAGTACACGAAGTCATAGCTTAGTGAAGATCACAGTGTGTGTGCGGGTGTGTGTGTATTGGTGGAGCAGCATTTGCCCCTGGGAGTGTCCAGATGGTCCACAGCTCCCTTCTCAGGCCAAACTCTGACCTATATGCAATTGTAGGAAACTGTAGGTACAAAATAAGGCCTAGAAGGAATGCCTTGCAAGGCAAAAGAAGACCTCAAGGACAGGAATGAAGAACTTAAGAGGTCAAAGAGACTGCTTGCTCAAGTTCTGCTTGCAGATCTAGCTCTTTAGGAGCTTGCTAAATGATACCTAAACAGCAGTGGGGGAAAAATAACAGTTTTTCATCCCTAAAGTGAACCGACAGTCCTGTGTCCCTGTCTACCACTACCCTCCTTTCCCAGCCCCTGTGTTGCT
>NC_022017.1:21786147-21794455 GCF_000317375.1 Microtus ochrogaster | reverse complement strand
GGGCAGCCGGGTGCTGGGGATGCAGCCTAGCTGCTCCTATTTCAGCACAGCTGTACTAGCTGGGATAGATTTGTAGATGTTTTTAGTAGGGTGTAGTACAGGGCTGAGTCCCTCTTCTTGAATTAGACCTGCCAGGATGTACTCTGTGGGTTGGGTCATTATGAATGACTGCAGGAACCTGATTGGGTGAGATAAGGTGGGGAGAGCCTTTGAAGTTTCTGCTTGTGTTGGCCAGTATCCTGGGTTTAGTGAGAGTGAGGGGTAGTTAGCCCATCCATCTTACTAGAGAGAAAAAAAAAAGCCTCTCCAGCATGACCAAGAACATGGAATTAAGCCATCTCAGTTTCAAAGGTAACTGGAGCCGGGTGCAGTAGTAGATGCCTTCAGTTTTAGCACTTAGGAGGCAGAGGCAGGTGGATTTCTATGAGTTTGAGGCCAGCCTGGTTTACATAGTGAGTTTCAGGACAACAGCCAGGGTTGCATAATGAGACTGGTCTCCAAAAAAGGTGGTTGGGGAGTGTAGTATTTTAGATAAAAATGGCCCCCATAGGCTCATAGATTTGAATGTTTGGTCACCAAGGAGTGGCACTATTAGGAAGTGTGGCCTTGTTGGAGTAGCTATAGTCTTGATGGAAGACAAGTCACTGGGGGTGGACTTTGAGGTTTCAAATGCTCAAGCCAACCCAGTATCTCTCTTCCTGCTGCCGATGGATCCGGCTGTAGAACTGTCAGGCTTCTCCAGTACCATGTTTCCCTGTGTGCTGCCATGCTTTCTGCTATGATGATAATGGACTAAACCTCTGAACTGTAAGCCAGCCCCAATTAAATGCTTTCCTTTATAAGAGTTGCTGTAGTCATGGTGTCTCTTCACAGCAACAGAAACCCTGACTAAGACAGCGGGTTTAGTCTGACCTGATTCAGGATGTCTCTCCCTAGCTGCCTGTCTATTTACAGATGAACTATCTCCTGTCTTCCCTCAGTCTTTTGGAACCATTTGAGAGGAAACTTGAAGCGCATGTGCCTGCGGTCCTGGAAGCTCAGTCTGCACAAGATAAACTTGATGGAAGAGCAGCTTGGGCTGGTAAATTATGTGGTCTAGCATGGCACTATAATGGAGAGCCAGAAGCACAAGCGTTTAAACACTGAGTATTCCCAATGGGAGGAATATGAGCCTGCAGTGTCTCCTTTCCTCGGGGGTGGGAGTAGAGAGGGCAGGTCTGTATCCTTTCCTCTACTCCAGGACCCCATTTGGTACTCCAGGTTACAGGAGCCCTCACTTCACCAAGCTCCACTCTTAAATCCCTTTTGCTGAGAGTGAAGCCATTCCTCTGTTCCTGCTGTAGCTCTCAGGACTCCTACTTGGTGCTTGCTCTGTTGAGGTCCCATTTGAGGTGTCTGCCCTGCTTAGGAATGGGAGGCAGAGGGAGGGCAAGAACCTGGAGTCTGCAAATGGGGATGGGGGCAGGAAGTGTGGGGTGAGGTGGTTGGAGGGAAGATGAACAGCAGATGGCTAGACCAGCAGCACAAGCCAGGATGCTGATCACCACTGCGAAGCTTGCTACCTGGAGATAACATTTCTTTCTTACAGAAATATTTTCAAGTAAGAATGTTAAAGTTAGCCAGGCGGTGGGGGCACACGCCTTTAATCCCAGCACTCAGAAGGCAGAGGCAGGTGGAACTCTGTGAGTTTGAGGCCAGTCTGATCTACAAGAGCTTGTTCCAGGACAGGCTAAAAAAAAAAAAGGAAGGAAGGAAAAAAAAAGTTGAAGTAGCAATAAACCAGACTTAGCCTGGGTATATTGCCCTTAGGTATGACTCCCTCCTTCACTGCATAGTTCCTGGACCTCAGAAGTAAAACTGTTGCCTTTTGATATCCTAATCTCTGTGATCTGGAGTTTCACCTTATTGACTGTAATCTTGTCACAGTGGTCACCATCCTGTGATCTCTTTTAAATTTCTTAGCAACCCCTTGAAGTTAATTTCATAACTTACAAAAGCTATACATATGCCCATTGTCAAGATAAATGAAATATTACTCTCATTTGAGAAGCCCACTTTGAGAAGTCCTGGTTGGTTTATTTGTTTATTTGTTGTTTTATTTTGTTTTGTTTTTGTCAGCTTGACACAAAGTCTGCTGAGAAGGGAGAACCTCGACAGAGAAAGTCCTTCCGTCAGGTTGGCCCGTAGGCAAGCCTGTAGGTCATTTTCTTGATGGATGATTTATAAGGGAGAGCCCAGCCCACCGTGGGCGGTGCCTCCACTGGGCAGGCGTGTCTGGAGTATATAAGCAAACTGAGTCTGCGCAAGCCAATAGGCAGCTCTCCTTCCTGGCTTCTGCTTCAACTCCTGCCTCCTCTGACTTCCTTTGGTGATGGACCGTGATGTGGAATGGAAGTCCTTTCCTCCCTGTTTTGGACGTGCCTCACTCTTCCTGAGCACCTTTCTATTAACCCCTAAGCTTAAATGTGTATTTCAAATGTCTTTTAATAAACTCTAATTCTGCCTCATACTGGCTTGTCCTGAAAATTCCTTTCTTCAGTAAGACCATGATTCCAGTTTTACCTGAGTCGACATCTCTGAAAAAAATTCCTCAGGTTGCTGGGGGAGGTCCCGGGATAGTGTGGAGCTGTCTCTAACCTGGTTGCTGCTGTCTGTAAGAGCAGGTTTGGTGATCAGCATAGCTTGGGTAATGCCCGAAGGAAATGTCTTGGTGTTGCATAGCAAAAATACACATATAAGTTCTTTCTCTACCTCTACCATGTGGAACCAGGACAGCAAAATATGTTCAAGCATCCCCACTCATATGGGATATTAGGGCCCAGGGAGGCTTACATGAACAACAGACAATAAAAACGTGAACCGCGGGCTGGAGAGATGGCTCAGCGGTTAAGAGCATTGGCTGTGCTTCCAGAGGACCTGGGTTCAATTCCCAGCAACCACATGGTGGCTCACAACCATCTGTAATGAGATCTGGTGCCCTCTTCTGGCGTGCAGACATCCAGGAAGACAGAATGATGTATACATAATAAATAAATTAATCTTAAAAAAAAAAGAAAGATGGTGTAATAAAAGGGAAATCTTTATGTGAAAACTTACCTAATTCAGGCTTTAAAAAACAAAAAACAAACAAAACAAAATGAAACAAAAAGCCAAAAACCTGAAACGCAGGTGCTAAAAAATGCATTAGCAACATGCAACCCCATCACTTGGATCAGTTTCCGAAGGAGAGTGAGGTAGGCAGCTTCTGAACAGGGACACTACTTTATTTTGCTCTCTGAAATACACAGCCCTTTCAACTGTATTTCTTTTTTTTTCTTTTTTTTCAAAAATATTTATTTATTTATTTATTTATTATGTATACAATATTCTGTCTGTGTGTATGTCTGCTGGCCAGAAGAGGGCACCAGAACCACCATGTGGTTGCTGGGAATTGAACTCAGGACCTTTGGAAGAGCATGCAATGCTCTTAACCTCTGAGCCATCTCTCCAGCCCCTTTCAACTGTATTTCATGGCATGCCTGCATGACATAAATCCTGTCATGTTTCTTCCGCAGCACACTTTTGACCTGGTTTGGCCCTTACCTACTTCCATTTTGGAACAATTCTTAGGACAAAGTGTTTTACCATGCAAAGTCCATCCTTAGTTCAAAAAATGTTCCCCTGATGATTTCTTTTCATCTCGTCCTCCTTCTATGACATCACTTTTACCCCTGCTCCCTTTCTTAGCATAGCAAAAATAAAGATCTCGTCATGAGACAGCGACATATCAGAAATAAATTCACAAGCTCACCAATAGATAGCTGAATCCAAATGGTGTTTATAATAGAATGAAATGGGCTGCATCATTTATCCACACGCAGCTAAACTGCAAGCTCTTATTTTTTTCTATGAATTTTTATACAGACTTTAATGATGCTTGAATTTTTAAAGAGCCCTTTTACATTTTATTTTTTCTTTGGTCTTACACGAGTCTAAGAATAACAGAAGAGACTACACTGTATCCATGGCTGGCCAAGATAACAAAATTTTAACCATTTTGAGTAGCAAAACTACCTTAGCATAAGGAAAAAAAGTCAGGGAAACACCCTCTTGCCACACACACACACACACACACACACACACACCAGCAGCAACAGCAGCAACAGCTAATATGGTCCTTAAGAGATGATGTCAGACTAAGGATCTTAAGAGATTCAGTGAGAACATGTTTATTTAAGTAAAGTAAAAGCCCACCACCAAGGCACCTTTTCTAATCAGAAAGACACATGTTTCCAGTGTGTATTTGGAAAATCTGATTAATTCTGAAGATTTTCTCTCAGCCACAGATTTTCCACAACTTTATTATTCTGCTTTGCAGGAGTTGTTGTGCTTTGGGTCTATGGGTGCAATAATGTGGTTTGAATATAAAAGGTTCCTATAGGCTCAGGCATTAAAACCTTGGCTCCAAGCTGGCGGTGCTATTTCGATAGGTTCTGTAAACTATTATGAGTTGGGTGTTTTTTTTTTTTTTTTGGTTTTTCGAGACAGGGTTTCTATGTAGCTTTGGTGACCGTCCCGGAACTAGCTCTGTAGACCAGGCTGGCCTCGAACTCCCAGAGATCCGCCTGCTTCTGCCTCCCGAGTACTGGGATTAAAGGCGTGCGCCACCACCGCCCAGCACTATTATGAGTTGTTGCCTAGCTGGAGGATGTAAGTCACTGGGGGTATGCGTTGAAGGTTACGCCTAGTCCCTGGTTCTTACTATGTACTTCCTGTCTGTGAAGAGGTGAAGAACCTCTTCCTCTCTGTGTTCTCACTGCCTTGAAGTCCTATGCAAAGGCACGGGATCAAGCAACCTCTGAAATTATAAGCCAAAGTGTCTTTTTCCTTTTAAAGTTTTGTCGCATTTAGGTAGCTGAAAGTGACCCCGACTTCCTTCTCCTGCAGCCCCAGCCTGCAGAGTGCTAGGATTCCAGGCCTGTAACCACCAAACTTAGCTTGCAGTGTGTGTGTGTGTGTGTGTGTGTGTGTGTGTGTGTGTATGCATGCACACACATGCGCCGTAGCACGTACGTAAAAGTCAGAGGACAACCTTGGCTGTTCGCCCTCACCTTTTACCCTGTTTTGAGTCAGGTTGTCTCTTGTTCACTGCTGTATATGTCAGACTAGCTGGGCCTCCAGCTTCCAACAATTCTCTTGTCTCTGCCTCTTATCTTCTATTAGGGTAGCAGTTCTCAACCAGTGGGTCATGACCCCTTTGGGGTTGAATGACCCTTTCACAGGGGTCACATATCAGATATCCTGCACATCCGATATTTACATTACAATTCATAACAGCAGCAAAACGACAGTTATGTACTAGCGATGAAAATAATTTTCTGGTTGGGGTCATCACAGTCTGATAAACTGTGTTAAAGGGTCACAGCATTAGGAAGGTTGAGGATCACTGCATTAGAAGCATGCTGAGATTAAAAATACTTACACACTGTCCCATCTGGCACTTATGTGGATTCCCTGTATCCAATCTCAGGTTACCAAGCTTCTGCAGCAAGCGCTTTACCCAGTGCGCTCTCTTCCTTGCCACAGCTTACATTAAAAAAAAAAAAAAAGATTCATTTGGCTGGGTGTGGTGGTGTACACAGCACTAGGGAGGCAGAGGCAAATGAATATCTATGGGTTCGAGACCACCCTGGTCTACAGAGTGAGTTCCAGGACAGCCAGAGGTACACAGAGAAACCTTGTACCCCCCCCAAAAAAAACCCAAAAAATAAAAAATAAAGATTTATTTTTATTTTTAACTATGTATGCGTGTACATGTCTGGGGGTGTTATGTTCATGAGTTCAGGTACCCACAGAGACCAGAGCCATCAGATCCCCCGAGAGCTAGAGGTACCCACCAGCTGCTGTGCACTAACTACCCAGTGTAGGTGCTGGGAACTAAACTATACCCTCTGCAAGAGCAGCAAATACACTCAACTGCTGAGCCATCTCTCCATCCCCCTAGCCCGATTTAAGATTTGTTTGTCTTTAGCTGGGCACTGGTGGCACACACATCTTTAATCCCAGAACTTGGGAGGCAGAGACAGGCAGATCTCTAAGTTTGAGGCCAGTTCCAGGACAGCCAGGGCTACAGAGAGAACCCCTGTTTTGAACCCCCCCCCACACAAAAGGTTTGTTTTATGTATATGAACCCTTTGCCTACATGTGTGTTACACACCACATGTGCACCTGCCTGGTGCATGTGGAAGTCAGAATAGGACATTGGATCTCTAAGAATTGGAATTAGGGATGGTTGTGTGCCACCATATGTTAGAAAGGAACCCAGGCCCTGTACAAGAAATCCTCAACAAGTACTTGTAACCACCGAACCATTTCTCCAGTCAGCCCCTTAAGATTTGTTTTCACTGCTTTTTAAATCCACAAACAGGTTCCACTTTCTCCCATTCTCAGGCCATTATGTCCATGTTTTCTTTATAGACATGGCCATAAAAGCCATTCTACAGCCTGTGTCCGTCCATTCTCTCCTGTCCTGTGGGAGTCAGTTAGAGGGAGGTTTTCCTCTTTTCACTGCAGGTCTAGCAATTTTTAATATGTATTTAATTTTCTCATTATATGATTATTTTAATGGATGCAGGTTTTTGTGAGTGGAACTACAAGAGCTAGTTCCAGGACAGGAACCAAAAAAGCTACGGAGAAACCCTGTCTCAAAAAATCAAAAAAAAAAAAAAAAACAACAAAAAACAAACCAGAGGTCCTAAGTTCAATTCCCAGCAACCACAGTGGCTCACAACCATCTATACTGAGATCTGGCGCCCTCCTCTGGTGTGCGGGCATACATCGAGGCAGAATGTTGTGTACATAATAAATGAATAAATCTTTAAAAAAAATGTGATGAGGGGCTGGAGAGATGGCTCAGTGGTTAAGAGCATTGCCTGCTCTTCCAGAGGTCCTGAGTTCAATTCCCAGCAACCACATGGTGGCTCACAACCATCTGTAATGGGGTCTGGTGCCCTCTTCTGGCCTGCAGGCATACACACAGACAGAATATTGTATATATAATAAATAAAAAAAAAGAATGTGATGAGGGCTGGAGAGATAGCTCAGTGATTAAGAGCACTGTCTGCTCTTCCAGAGGTCCTGAGTTCAATTCCCAGCAACCACATGGTGGTTCACAACCATCTGTGGTGAGATCTAGCGCCCTCCTCTGGCGTGTGGGCATACGTGGAGGCAGAATGTTGTATGCATAATAAATAAATCTTAAAAAAAAGAATGTTAGGAGATGAATGCGTCTGTCCCCCAAGATTTCTACATTGAAATCCTATCCTCCAATCTGATAATATGAGAATGAGGTATTTGGGAAGTGATTAGGTCATGAAAGCTCAGTCTTTATTATTGAGCCCTTATGGTTATGATTAGTACGGATCTAGGATGTAGCTTTAGATGGCCTTGAACTCAGAGTCCTCCCATCTCAGCCTGCTGATTCCTGGTATTGCAGTGTGGACCACCGCATCAAAAAATACACAGGTTTTTGTTGTTTTGTAGTGGTAGAGATTGAACCTGGAATTGATGTTTGTCCGAATGAGGCTTCAGAGAACCTCTTTGCCCTGTTCTTCATGTGTGAATACACAAGAGGGCTCCAGCTACATGGATTGGGCCTTGCCAAGGCGTTGAATCCACTTGGGCTTTAATTTTGAGCCTACAGGCTTCTGTGGCATGCAGTAGCTCGAAATGTCTACAAACTACCCATTATAAGCACATGTTCTTCTCTGTGTCAGTGCTTAACTCTTCCTAAGCCTTAGAGTTGTTTTGGAAATACAATACCAAGGAAGACAAGTGATTCTCAGTTTACAAAGGCAGCTAACCAGCCAGGAAACTGGGCTAGGAATTCAGCTCAGTCGTAAAGCGCTTGCTTAGCACACAGAGGCGTTGGTTTTGAGTCTTAGCACACACAATACAGGCATACATGCATGAAACAAAACTAACCAACCAAACAAATAAAAAAAACCTCCTGAATTTTAAAGCCAGGTATAGTGGTCCATGCATGTAATCTCACCACTTGGGAGGCTGAGGCAGGTGGAGCTTTGTAAGCTCAAGGCCAGTCTGGTCTACATAGGAGCCAGGCCTATGTAGAGAGACCATATCTTTTTTTTAAAAAGTTATTATTAAAGATCAATGGTTTGGAGCCGGGCGGTGGTGGCGCACACCTTTAATCCCAGCACTCGGGAGGCAGAGGTAGGCGGATCTCTGTGAGTTCGAGACCAGCCTGGTCTACAGAGCTAGTTCCAGGAAAGGCTCCAAAGCCACAGAGAAACCCTGTCTCGAAAAACCA
>NC_022017.1:21769817-21786047 GCF_000317375.1 Microtus ochrogaster | reverse complement strand
AAAAAAAGATCAATGGTTTGGGAAAGATAGCTCAGTCAGTAAAGTACTTGCCTCATAAACATGAAGACCTGAGCTTGATCCCCAGAACTCAAGGAAAAAGGTCAGGTGTGATGGTGTATATGCCTTGTCTCCAGTTTAGGGAGACAGATAGGATCAACTCTGGGGCTCACTAGCCAGCTTAGCTGGTATGCTCCAGGCCAAGGAGAGACCCTATCTCAAAGGAAGTGAATGGCATTCCTGAGGAATACCCAAACTTATCTTTTGGTCTCCACACACAAAGTTGCTTTTGTCCTCCACATGCGATGCACACATGTATAATTGGAGCTTTTTTTCCTGCCCACCAGTTTCCAAGTAACCACTCAGAGGCTTACTATTACTTATAAATGCTTTGCTTGAGGCTGAGGCTTATTATTAGCTAACTCTTACATTAAATTAACCCATATTTTTTATATATGCTTTGCCATGTGGTTTGTGGCTTGTTACCTCACTTTTTACATGTCTTGCTTCTGACTGGCTGGCATCTCCCAGACTCCATCCTTCTTCTCCTATATCTCTGCTTGGATTTTCTGCCTGGCTCTATCCTGCCTTGCCATAGCCAGAACAGCTTTATTTATCAACCAATGAGAGCAACACATATTCACAACCTACAGGAAGATCATCTCACAGTACATATGTACATTTGCACATACATAAACACATGCGTAAATAATAAAAATTAAGTAAAACATATTTAACACAACTAAAATAATAATAGAGAAGGTTGAAATAGATGTAGAAATCAAAATGAGCCAAATGTGTTGGTGCCTGTTTATTAACTCAGCACTTGGGAGGCTGAGGCAGTAAGATTATGAATTTGAGACCACAAAATAGCAAGACTCTGTTTTTATAAGTGAATAAATGGAAGTTTTTAATGTATTTGAAATAGTTTAGTTTTTTTGTTTTGGGACAAGGTCTCACTGTGTAGCCCTGGCTGTCCGGGAACTCACTATGTAAACCAGGCTAGCCTTGAATTCTCAGTGATCCACCTACCTTGCCTCCTAAGTGCTGGGATTAAAGGCATATGTCACCACCACACCTGGCTTTGTAACTGAAATTTTAGTTGAACCTTAAATTTAATGAAATTTGAAACAGCGTACAGCTTTATCCACAGATTGTAAACAATTGAAAATTGTTGAGAATATTGTCTGAAAATACTTAGACAGAAATAAACATAAGAGGAGGTTAAAGGAGCCCTGGAGGCCAGAGACGGGAAATTCAGCATGAGTTTAATGGGAGTGCTGAAAGAAACGAAGGAATGGAGCAGAGGCCGTATGTCTCGGTTTGCTTTCTTGATAGAAGAGTTTCACTATGCAGTCCAGGCATACTTGAACTGTTCCTGCTTCAACATCTTAAGTGCCGGAATAACAAGCCTGTGCCACCATGGTTGACTCTGAGACAGTAAAGAGATAATGGGAAAAAATTTCTAAGAGGTGATGGTTGTCAGATTTTTCACTGACGAAAAGTGATTCACGTAATTAAGGTCAGTGAGCCTCATGAAGACATGTTAGACACGTTAAATAAATCTACACTGTGATGGAAACTTCAAACACCAGGGATGGAGATATTTTATGCCCAGCTGAAGAAGAAAGAGAATTGTCAATGTGTTGCAGTGGAAATGGACGTTGAGGTAAAAAGAGAAGTTCTGATTAAAACAGTGAGGTTGGAAAACATTGAGGGTGTTGGATAAGAGGGTCAGAGCCAAAGTCAGTGGACTCTCCCAAATCCCCTCCCTTAAAGGTGTGCAAGTTACTATTGCCCTTTCATGTATCCTTTTTTGGGAGGGGTAAGGGTCTCACTATGTAGACCACGCTGGCCTTGAACTCATTATATAGACAAAACTGGCCTCAAACTCACAAAGATCTATCTGCTTTTGCTTCTTGCATGCCATGATGAAAGACATGTGCCACCATGCCTGACTGTGCATTTTTGAAGGATGGACATCGAGTGGTGATTCATAAATCATTATGCCAGGGGCTTTGCGTGTGTCACAGTATCTTTGTGCAGGGGAAGAAACTGAGTTCTGATGCATTGAGCAATTGGCTGATATTCAGAAAGTTACTTGGTGACTAAATAAAGCAGGTACCACAATCTCTCAGAGCCTAAGTCTAGAGACTGTGCTCTTGGCGACAAATAGAAATCTCACAAGTAAATTGGAGGTAAAAGCTACCCCCAATGCTATTTATGCTTTTGGAATTTGGGTGTGATCACAGGAGAGAGAGGCTTGTGGAGGGTGTGGAAATTATAGCCTGAGATGAGTTCAAGGTTGTGCAATTCCAAATGAATCCTGAAACATTCTGGAGACTTTGCAGAGAAGCCACACACCATTGGCCATTCAGAAATTAAGAAACTGGATGACCAGGTGTCTCTACTGATCATCTGAATTCCCTTTGCTCTGTGATTTCCAGCCTTCATACGCTAGTGGCTCCTGCTCCTTTCAAAGCAAATTCTGAGAGGAGGCTCGCTATCCCTTCTCTAGCTTGTCATCCATCACCACTTTGATCTCTCTCAGTTTCACAGCTGGCGCCTTTTCTGCCCTTTCTCTCTACACAGAACTCCTTAGTAAGCCCACGTTTCAAGTTGGAGGTTTTCCATACTCTGAACAGAGCCAAGAGCATAGGTGACCTCAAAAAAACAGTGGTTCAGGGCCAGGTTTTGGTGGCGCATGCCTTTAATCCCAGCACTCGGGAGGCAGAGGCAGGCGAATCCCTGTGAGTTCAAGGCCAGATTGGTCTACAAGAGCTAGTTCCAGAACAGGTAGGACTGTTACACAGGGAAACCCTGTATCGACCCCCCCCCCCAAAAAAAATAACAGTGGTTCAGTTGAAAGAACACAGCTTCAACTTCTTCCAGTACCCACCAATATCTCTGTTCAGGTTCTGCAGACTGTACTACACACAGAAAGTTCAGTGTTGACCTCTGGATTGTGGGCTCTGAATCCAGACGTCTTTCACATCATTCGAGCCAGTGTCATTGTCCTGGCCCCGTTAGCACTGTCAGGAAAATGACTGCCCTAGCCGGGGTCAGCAAATTTTAGGGAGAATTTTCCTTTGGTCCCATCAGCACCCAGTGGAGAACAGCTCCGATGAGCTCTGATCAGCACCCACGGGTGGACAGCTCCCTCTGACACCCTTTTGGAGATCTAGCGGGTTAGGAGGTCTGGCGGGCTGGCCAACCCCGTTCTGCTTTTCGGATTTCCTGGGACATGAATGCTGCTCCTAGGGCCTCACCCTCCCTCACTAGCCGCCCACCTCCCAGAAGCACGGCACAACGTAGATAACTAGAAGTGCGCAAACCCGGGCCGCTAAGGTCCTGGCTCCTGGGTCTGTCGCACCCATTTCTCCCGGCATCTTCCTCGGCTCCTGCAGAAACCTTCGGTCTACGAGCTGGTTCCTGCTCCCACCTATCCCTTCTCGCCTGTTCCTCGCTCTGACCACGCAAGCCACACGCCAGCGTTCCCGGCCAGAACCTCACCACCATCATCATCACATCACCACCACCACCACCCCTACACCCCGCATCCCCCTCGGCTCGACCCCCATCCCCCCGCCCCCCTCAGGCCCCGCCCTGCGCCACTCCCTCCCCTCACCCCTGCGGCGCGGCTTGCTGCCGCGGTGTCCTGGCAGGGCGCTGAGGTGTGTCGCCGGCGGGTGTCGCAGGGCGTGTCACGAGGTGAGTGGGGAGACAGAGGCCGCGAGCCTGAGCACCAAGGGCGCGCGGTGCTCCTCACCCCTCCCCCTAGCTGCCGGCCGGCGGTTCCTGGGAAGATGGCGGATCGCGCGGAGATGTTTTCTCTCTCCACCTTCCACTCGCTGTCGCCTCCGGGTTGCAGGTACGCACTCGGCTGGGTCTCATCTTCAAGTAGGTCTCCTCAGCCTGCTACCCCACCCCATCGATTGCAGTTACTCAGGCCAGGGGCTTCTTTGGTTTGCAGGCCTCTGACTGATGCTGCCCATCCCCCATCCTGGGCTCCGGGTCCCTCCGTGTTTGCTCCCTGTCGCGCAGACCCAATGGTACCCCCTCACGCAGACACACACCTTTCCTGTTGGGATACCGAGCCGCACCCAGTCAGGACAGATGACCTGGCAAGGGTGGGGTCCCTAGACTGACCCTTTGAGGGATTTTAGGCAGGGTGCCCAGCACCTAGTCCGTTCTTGACAGTGTCCTTTTGGCCTTGTTGTGTCTCCTTCCAAGAGGCTAGGGCCTGGCCCCTAGTCCCCAGGCCTGCGGAGAGTGAAATCAAGCTTGAAGCTCCTGGAGTGGGATGGGGGATGCTGGGGTGGGATGGAGGATGCTGGGGTGGGAGGGGGCTGGACCTTTGGGTGTAGGCCTGCTTGGTAGGAGGGGGATGGGGACAGAAGCAGAGCAGCTGGACCCCTCCCTCTCCTTTTGTGGCAGCTTCAGCTCCCCCTCTCCCTGTTGGCTCAAGGTGTCTCCCTTGAGGCTAAAGATGTGTGACCCACAGGGACTGGGAGCTGAGCTGAGGAGGAGTAGGAGGGGTTTGGGGAGTGATGGCTGCTCTGGGCTCATTTGCTGTGATGAAGGAGGGGATGCAGGTGCGAGCAGTGCCTGGGGTCAAAATGGCATGGCTTTAGCCTAGGAATTGGGGGCCCTGGGAGCTGGACATTTCCCACCAAAGTCCTTAGGATCAGCTCTCAGGCCAGGAGCCTAGGATTGATGGCTGTCTGACCCTGGCACCCTCTTCAGGCCTCCCCAGGACATAAGTCTGGAAGAATTTGATGATGAAGACCTGTCTGAGATCACCGACGACTGTGGACTGGGCCTTAGCTACGATTCAGACCACTGCGAGAAGGTGGGGAAAGGGTTGGGTGTGCAGGACTGGCCTAGAGAGGAGCTTCACCTAGGCTCGGCTTCCGTAGCACCTTGTGGGTTTAAGAGTGTTTGAGTTCAGCTTCCAAGCAGGAAAGCCTCTGCCCTTGCTAATAGTCCTTTGGCATTTGTCTTTCCCAACATACGATAGGCCCTTCGGGGGCCTTCTCTGTCAGTTCTCCCCGACATGGTGCCACAAGAGGTAGGAGATGTGTGCCTTTGCCAGGGTGCCTCTGTACTCAGATTGCTTCCCACAATGGTTTAAACCATCCGGTCCCCATCACAACTCAGCTTCTGGGTCTCTTTTTTCTGTCTGGTCTCCCTAAAATCTTTTCTATCCTGCCTCCTGGTTCTGTCTCTACATGTTTCCATTTTCATTTGCTCTGAGAAAATGCCACGTGCCAAGTGCAGGGGGCTTCCAGGTTGGGAGCAGACCACACACACACACACACACACACACACACACACACACACACACACACTTTCAGTTTAGCAGGGGAGAAATACAAGCAAGAGATAGTGATCACCCAATATGCCAGTGGCGGGATTCCAACTGGACACAAAGTGTGATCAGGGGGAAGGGATTCTAATCCGGACTGCAGGAATCAGGAAGACTTCTTGGAAGAAATGTCATGCATAACCCCGAGGTTAGCAGGAAGCAGGCAGATGGGGGTAGGTAGGAGGGTGTGTGTGTGGAAGAGAAGAATCACTGGCAGAAGGACTAACTGTGCCAAAGACCCTGGGTTTGGTACAAATTTGGTGAATCATCAGAGTGCAGGCTCTCCGTATTGATACATACTTTTGTTACTTATTGATGATGTTCCCGTGGGAGAACACCAGTGCATAATGTGGAGGTGAAGCAGTCTGCTCTGTAAGACAGATCGAATCCATGAGTTGTGGGTTGTTAAAATACTGTCAGAGCAACAGAGTGCCAATGTCAGATATGATGCGGTTTGGGGATGGATAAAGCTGGAAGGTTACTTAGGGTTACTCTGAGAATGTCTCAGAAATTTGGGCCCTTCCTGGAAGTGCAGTGATCAATAAGTATCTTAAGCAGATTTTTTTTGAAACAAACAAACAAACAAACAAAAAGAAAAGTTGCTATGTTGATGGGGCGAAGTGGAAAGAGCTCTTTAGTTTCCTGCTTCCCCCTCTTCTCATACCTGGGACTCCAGGATACTGTTGTCCTCTGGTCCAGCCCTGTCTTGTCCCTCCTTCCTTCAGGACAGCCTCTCCCTGGGTCGCTCAGAGCAGCCACACCCTATCTGTTCCTTCCAAGATGATTTCCAGGAGTTTGAGATGATCGATGACAATGAGGAGGAGGAGGAAGAAGAGGAGGAGGACGAGGAGGAAGAGGAGGAAGAAGGAGATGGGGAGGGCAAAGCAGGGGGAGGATGTGGTTCTGAGGCACTTGCTGGTGAGCCCCTTATTCCCTCCCCTTCCCTAGAGGAGCCCCACAAGCACCGACCTACCACTCTCCACCTGACTACACTCGGGGCCCAGGTGAGCTTCCCATACCCACCACAGGCTCCGCCCTCTCTTGATTGCTGGAGTGGTCTTCAGTCACACCGCTTTGTCCTCCTATCTAGGACTCCTTGAACAACAACAACGGTGGCTTTACGTCCGCACCTCCATCCTCCTGGCAGGAGACAGTGCTGCGTTCGCCAGCCCAGGAGCCCCTTAAAGGTGAGGGATGGAGGCCAGTAGAAGAGGGAGGGAAAGGGAGGAGCGGCTGGGTGCTGAAAGGAGGCCCCTCTCTTTCAGAGCTCCCAGCCCCTCTCATGCCGGCAGAAGAGGAGCCCCATGCGGTACGGTCTCTGGTACACCCTGGCTGTGACTGTGAAGGGAACCAACCCCCAGAGCCACCAGTGTCAGGTGGGGCCTCGCCTTCCTCTGATCCTGGGATTGAGGCTGACTTGAGAAGCCACTCCAGTGGAGGCCACGAGGGTCGGCGAAGCAGTCAAGAGCTCTCGTCACCAGGCTCGGACTCTGAGGATGCAGGTGGTGCACGCCTGGGGCGCATGATCTCGTCCATATCTGAGACGGAGCTGGAGCTGAGCAGCGACGGTGGCAGCAGCAGCGGCCGCTCCTCACATCTCACCAACTCTATTGAGGAGGCTTCATCGCCAGCCTCGGAGCCAGAGCCTGAGCCTGAGCCACTGCATGAACCTCCCCGCCGCCCTGCCTTTCTGCCTGTGGGTCCTGACGACACCAACAGCGAGTATGAGTCCGGCTCTGAGTCCGAGCCTGACCTCAGCGAGGACGCCGACTCGCCCTGGCTGCTCAGCAACCTGGTGAGCCGCATGATCTCTGAGGGATCTTCGCCCATTCGTTGCCCCGGCCAGTGCTTATCTCCCGCACCACGGCCACCAGAAGAGGCTGTGTCACAGGCCAACCGGGTACCCCAGGACTGCCAAGACCCTGAGGCTGTAGCAGGGCCCCACGTGGAGTTGGTGGACATGGACACCCTCTGCGGGCCACCTCCGCCGGCCCCTGCAGCGCCTCGGCTTGGCCCTGCGCAGCCTGGGCCCTGCCTTTTCCTCAGTAACCCAACACGGGATACCATCACCCCACTTTGGGCCACACCGGGCCGCACTGCCCGCCCTGGCCGCTCCTGCTCTGCTGCCTGCTCGGAGGAGGAGGACGAGGATGAAGAGGATGAGGAGGATGAGGACGATGTGGAGGACAGCGTGGTCCCTCCTGGTTCCAGGAGTACAGGCTCTACTGAGCCGCTGGATGCCTCGCTGGTGTACGACGCTGTTAAGTACACACTAGTAGTGGATGAGCACACGCAGCTGGAGCTAGTGAGCCTGCGGCGCTGTGCGGGCCTGGGCAATGACGACAGTGAAGAGGACAGCAGCTGCGAGGCCAGCGAGGAAGAGGCGGGAGCTACATTGCTAGGTGGTGACCAGCTGCCAGGGGATGATGCCTCTCCTGACAGTCCCGACCTCACCTTCTCCAAGAAGTTCCTCAATGTCTTTGTCAACAGTACATCTCGATCCTCCAGTGAGTGGGAAAGTGGTGGAAGGTGGGAGGGGGGCAGCAGAAGAAGCCACCATCCTGGCCCCAGGCCCTATCTGGTCCCCCAAAGTGCCCAGGAGGCCTTACGTTCTAGAGGTGGTCAAGGCTGGACACTTCCTTTTTTCCTGGGACAATGAGCAGTGATCCTCCCCAAGGGACAGGAAAGCCAGCCCATAGCCGGGTTCACTTCCTTCCTTTCTTGACTTAGGATACCCAACAGTATGCTGCAGGGAGGGGATCTGGCTCCAGCCCAAGGCCAGTCTTTAAACACTTCCTTTCCTTTCTCCCTGGAGTCGGAGTTCCTAACTCTCCCCATCTCTGCCCCTCTTGTGTGTCTCAGGCACTGAGTCCTTTGGTCTTTTTTCCTGTCTGGTCAACGGGGAGGAGAGAGAGCAGACACACCGGGCTGTCTTCAGGTATATCAGCTCCCTCGCCCCTGGGGACCCCCAGCCCCAGCCTACAGATTGCTTAGGACATTGTGGTCCGTGGCGTACCTGAGGCCTGCCTGGTCTCAGCCAGTCTCTCTCTGATCTCAGGTTCATCCCCCGGCATCCAGACGAGCTGGAACTAGATGTGGATGACCCGGTGCTCGTGGAAGCTGAAGAGGATGACTTTTGGTTTCGTGGCTTCAACATGCGCACCGGCGAGCGTGGCGTCTTCCCGGCCTTCTATGCCCACGCAGTGCCGGGTCCCGCCAAGGATCTGCTGGGTAAGATGCCACCTACAAGAGGAAGCTGCTACCACAGACTTTTCTTCTGTCTCACCCCCTGACTTTCCTCTCCCCAGGGAGCAAGCGGAGCCCTTGCTGGGTGGAGCGCTTTGATGTGCAGTTCTTGGGCTCTGTGGAAGTACCGTGTCACCAGGGCAATGGCATCCTGTGTGCAGCCATGCAAAAGGTCAGTGTGGAGATGGTGGCGGGCACAGGCTGGGGGCCCACCTGGATGTCACCCCAGTCTACCACAGCACAGCTCCTGTGAGTCAGTGGCCTCCGGCCTTGAAGGGGGATGTTACTGGACTGACTCTCAGGCCTGATTCAGAAGGCTATGCAGAAAGACCTAGGGCAGAGTGAAACAGCTGTGCCCTTTACCTCTGGGCCTATTGATTGGTAGCGAGCACCTTGAATCCCAGCACTGGGGAGGCAGAGGCAGGCGGACCTCTGTGAGTTCAAGGCCAGCCTGGTCTATAGGCAGAGCAAGTTCCAGGACTGGCTCCATAGCTACTGAGAAACCCTGTCTCCAAAAACCAAAAACCAAAACAAATAACAACAAACAAACAAAAAAATCAACCAACAAAACAAAATCCCAACTCTCATCACCTCCTCTTCCCTGGGAGTTCCTTATTCCCTCATTTATACACTCAGTGGACAATTATCAGTACCTTCTGACCTGACACCCCCCCCCCCCCCCTCTACCAAACAACCGAGGCTAATGGACCCTGAGGAGCAGCATAAATCAGCTCAGTATCAGATAGCTCCTGCCAGGCTATGGGGATCAGGCATAAGGTGGCTGGAAGTGTGGGCAGAGAAAAAGTTCTTGGCACCTGAACCAAGCAAGAGAAGCAGCCTGGTTGTGACAGAAGGGAGGCAAGCTAGGTGCAGGGTGCGATTGACTTGTTCGTAAAGCAAAGATGGCCAAGGTCATCCTTTTGTCTTCCAGAATTGTCTCTGGGGCCCTGAGGTGCCAAGAGTATTCAGATAATCTAAAATGAACAGAGGCATGATGAAGAGAGAGAGAGAAAGAGAGCCCGTGATGGGTTCCTCAAGACCCTCCCTTCTCCTCTAACTTCTCCCTCAGATTGCCACAGCCCGGAAGCTAACCGTCCACCTGCGCCCTCCTGCCTCTTGCGATCTTGAGATTTCTCTGCGGGGGGTCAAGCTGAGTCTAAGTGGAGGAGGACCTGAGGTGGGAGTGTGATAGGCTGGGGACCAGAGGGAGGCTTGGAGGTGGCGGCGGTGGGGCCCTTAAAGCCCAGGGGAAAAGGTGGGGCAGGGACAGCGAGGATGCGTGTAGTGGGCGTGGTCTCAGGCTCGTTTTAGCCAATGTGGGATGATTCTGCTCACCTCTGCTCTAGTTCCAGCGTTGCAGCCACTTCTTCCAGATGAAGAACATCTCATTCTGCGGCTGCCATCCCCGAAACAGCTGGTAAGGACTTCCCTGTTCTTCCTACATTTCTTCAAAGGCCGAGGGTCACCTGGTCTCCGATCCCCGCCTACCCTCAGGGCTCCAACTGCCCTGATATGGTGCCCAATCCATGCCAGTTAGTCTAGACACTGATCCAGCTGCAGTTCTACAGGAGTGAATCAGAATCCATCCCGGTTCCACTGTAAGGAAGATTGGAATGGGTGGATGGTTAATTTGCATGACTATGCCTAGGTGTTGGCTGAGGAGTAAGTAACAGAGCGTGCCATGTTTGTATAAGGTTAGGGATTATGGGTTGTTGGGTCTTCAGAGCACAGACTGCCTCCCTTACTTCAGTGCTGCCACAGACTGACTGTGTACCCTTTGGCAAGACACTAACGCTCTCTATGCTTAGTCACTATGGTACACCTACCTCACAGGGCTAACGTGTGTGAATTAATATAACGGGGCAGTGCATCTGACTGGTTACAGTTTGGGGGTGGGGTGGGATCTGGAGTCTCAAGCTGCTCGCCTGGATCGCAGTTGCTCTGAGTACTGATGGCGTGCCCGGGGCTAGGTCAGTGCCCTGACACCTCCTTTGTCAATGTCTCCCCAGCTATTTTGGCTTCATCACCAAACACCCGCTGCTAAGCCGCTTTGCCTGCCATGTCTTTGTGTCCCAGGAATCTATGAGACCAGTGGCGCAGAGCGTGGGGTGAGTGGGAAGATGGAGCCGGAGCCCAGGGAGGGAGGATACGGCACAGAAGGGCTCAGGTGCATGGGAGAGGCATGGGTGCAGGTTGCTAGAAAGGGTGATGTGGGGACATGGTTGCTAGCGACGACAGTAGTGCATGGCTGGGAAGAACTAGAAGGAGCTCTGGGCTGAGCACGGTCCTCTCCCTCTTTGCAGCCGGGCCTTCCTGGAGTACTACCAGGAGCACCTGGCATTTGCCTGCCCCACAGAGGATATCTACCTGGAGTAGCACCCACCTCCCTCAGCTCCCGTCTACACAGCTCTGGGTATCTCAAGGCCACCACGGCTTGAGCAAGGACTGGATTGGGGACATTTGGAACCTTACTTTGTGGGAGTCTCCAGGCTGGCTCTTATCCTTTATCACCAGGTCATGGCTTTTCGGGAGCTGTTGGGGAGAGGAGCCTCAGCAGCCATACCTTTCTTCTGAAGCATCTTTTCTCTCGTATCCTCCTTTGTCCCGTTCCTCCAACTACCTTCCCTCTGTCTCCCAACCTCTTTCTGTGCCTGTAGACCTCGCTCTTTGCTCTCTCTTTTGGAGGTAGAACTTGAGGGAGGGGAGTAGGCTCAAGGTAACTGATGAAGTCAGGTCCCCCATGGTTCCCTCCCGCCCGTCTCCTGTGATTTATAAATGAATTTTAATTTTTATAGTGAATCTCAAGGGATCATCCCGTCTTTGATTGCAGGAAGGGGGACCCTAGCCCCAACCCCAAGGAGCTCAGGGGAAAGAGGGAGGGGTTTCTAAGAGAACCTTCGGGCAACGAGGTGGTTCTTGATGCTCACCCAAAGCCCCCAATGCTGCTAGGAGGAGGGCACCCTAAAGGGTGCTCCCAACAGGTCATCTGCTTTGCCGCTAACACCCCTGCAGTCCAGCGAGTGAGTATCTGCCCTGCGTACGCCACCTGCTGTGTACATGGGCCCCGCCCACGGCCTCAATAAACTCTGCTTGGTGTGACCCTGGCTGTTTTTAAGGTGGTGCCCAGGTGGGGGATCTAAGTCTCAGGTCCCTGCCTGTGGCAAATGGAAACGGAGGATCCAGGGTGAGGGGGTTATGGGGACTGGGAAATGTCTTCAGTACGTCCTGAAGCCCTGCTGAGGGTGGGTCACTGCGCGCCCTGTGCTAGAGCCATGTTGGGGATGGCATTCGGAGATCCTCACAGATGTCTTCTCCAAACACGCTTCATTTCCTGCAGAGATAGCCAAGGCCTTAAAGGAGGCACTGGCCACAGACCCTGTGTCTTTCCCATTGGGGTAAGAGGAGAGGCATGATCCAGATCATTGTGTGTGTGTGTGTTGTGTGTGTGTATGTGTGTGTGTGTGCACCATGAACAACTTGAGAAACAATGCCTGTGGGTCTTAAAGCTGGTATTTTTTAAAAGTCTTATTCAGAAAGAAGAAAGTAGATGACTTTTTTTTTTAAACATGCCTGTAGCCTGTAGATGATTCTATATCCTCACCGAGATTCTCTCCTGGGACTCCTAAGTGACTCCAACCCCAGAGGAAAGTCACTATGACAGTTGGTAGCCCCTGAGGGTAGGTCTGTGCCCTCTGACCTCTAGCAGTACTGTAGCAAGATCCCGGGTGAAGGTTCTGAATGAAGGAGTGATCAGAGGGACGTCTTGACCGTTTGCTACATAAACATCAACTCTCAGCTGGCCATGGTAGCACGTACTTACAATCCAAGGACACTGGAAGCTGGGGCAGGATGAGATGCGATCCTGACTCCACAAAGAGCAGTAACCATCAAAATCATCTTGACTTAAATGTTACTTCAGTGTGTCAACAAAGAAAAAAAACATTCACAATCTGTGTGAAGGTCAGGGACGAAGACTGTGGAGTTGTCACCTTTTAGCTAGAGTGCCAGGACATCCCACACATTCAAGAAGATTTGTAAATCCCTTTTTGCTACTTAGCAATGCTATAAGGAGGTAGACGTAAGCTTGGAGGTGGCATGAAACCTGTACCCCTGTGCTGGGTGATGGAGGCATGGCCTCCAGACCATTTAACTTCCAGTTCCGTGTCCTTGGTGACCTGTATCCCTCCCGGGGCCTGGCCTCCCTCCCATGATGGTCCAACACATCTCTTTGGTTCTTCACATGGTTAGCATCTTTCCTTCTGCCTAGCAATTAGGACAGTTGTGGACACGCTTGGTGGCCTTTCCTTGCTGTTTCCTCCTACCTCTCCAGCCGCACCCATCTCTCTTCTAATAATGCACTTGGCAGCCTGGGCTCCTTACCTGCATGCACTGTGCACATACATCCCTCTTCAAACAATGTATCCATTAACCTGGTAGCAATCTAGGAGCCCCACCTGCGTTGAGATGCACATACGTGCCACTCTGAAAAGCGGAATAAGTTTCTCCTTCCTAACATTCAGTGTGAGACTAGGGAGGCTGATTTGGTGTTCACTGACTTGGGATACATGTGCTTTAAGGCAAACTGTTCTGTAGGTGAACGTTTAGGGAGAATTCCATATTTACCATTTTGTACCTATGCATAGTTGGGCATGCATGTGATTAAAACAAGATGCATTACAGGAAGAGACATGTGCACTGGACAAGGGGTTTATGTATTCCAAGCCTGCCCTTCAAAAGAGAGAACCACACAGACGAAGCCAATAGTATCTCCTCCTTCCTTTAGTCTCCATAGAAGAAGCCTGTAGGCCACAAGCAACTCATGCGGCCCGCAGTCACGCTTGACAGCATATCTGACCTGTACTATCGCTTTGCTTTGAATAAAATTACCTGGCTTATAATGTGTGTGCTTATTTCAGTTTCTCCACTAAGATGCCAAGAACCTGAAAATACCCAGGTTACTGGTAATAGCTTTGTGTTGCCCATGGAACTGACCACTGACCATGAGGGTAGATCCACGTACAGTGCTGTGTATCAGCTCACAGCTCCAGCTGACCTCCCAATCACTCCCATGGAGTCACCCCGATAACTAGTCACTTACTTGGAAAGGACCCCGTGGCTGCTCGGGGGACACCAGACACACTTTGAACTGAAGTTTTAATTTACAAACTTAAATTTACACCCCCTATATCCATTTATGTTCTGTGCTTACTTCGCCCCCACCCCCCGCAAGTCACCTAAACTTCAGGGCTGAGGATAAACCAGATTCCTCTGTCTACTATTATCCCCACCTTCTCAACTTGGATCAAATTGCCTTGGGTTTCCTCCTGGGCCTTTGTACAAAACCCAGCTTCCTTGGGGTTCCCTGTCACCCTGGCACCTGCATCCACCTGGGCAGATCACTGTCCTTAAATGCTGCAGCGATTCCTTTTAGACCTCGGTGTGACCTACCTGCAACCCTCTCCAACTCCCCTCCCCTCCCCTGCTACTACCAGTGTTCTGTGTGCACCTGCTGTCCTTCCCTGCTTGTTGCCCGGTAACCATCCACCTGGGCATTAGGAGCTCTGGGCCTTGGTCACCTGCTTCCTTCCTTGGTGTTGCAATACCCTAGGTCCTCCAGACAGTGCAGCACCTGGTTTGATGCAAAAACCCCCAGAGCTCCGCGGGGTACTTCTAACTCTGGTGCTCTAACCTGGAAACCTAGGTCAACGGAAACACCCAAAGACAAAGTTTTCCACAGAGCACAAGATATGTTCATTTGCATCCTCATTTAAGGTACTGAACGTGGGCTAGAGTGCCCCATTGGGGGAATGTGTGCCTCCCCGCGTGAAGTCCCTGGCTCCAACTCCTAGAAATACAAATGGAAACAACAAAACCAAAACAAAAGGCATACAAATAATCTAACTACTGAGCAACAGGATTTACTGAATTTAGATATATTTACATAATTGGAATATTAAGAAGATATGAAAAATGTAAATATTTCATAATGAAAACATGTTATACTAGTAAGAGATATGAAGACTCATAATACATCGCATGTTAGAAATTATGAGTTGAAAACTGCTGAGAGGAAACTTTAAAAGTTGAAGCCAAGAGAAAGGCTGAGTAAACACATTGATTTCACTTATCAAAAATTTAGAGGTTGCTCAGCTGAGCAGTATGTTTCTGCACACTTTGTTTTTTGTTATTGTTGTTGTTGTTTGCAGACAGGGTTTCTCTATGTACCTTTGGAGTCTGTTCTGGCACTAGCTCTGTAGACCAGGCTGGGCTTGAATTCACAGAGGTCTACCTGCCTCTGCCTCCTGAGTACTGGGATTAAGGTGATTGCATCACCACCACCGACTCTACACATATGGTAATGGCCACTTGAGTTGTCTTTTAGGAACTCAAACACATTAAAAGCATCCTTTCTCCACCTGGACCGTGTAATCATCCCATGGGTGGTCTTCTGACATCAGAAGGTCAAAAAACAAACAAACAAACAAACCAAAAAACAAAACCCCTCACTCACCAAGGCTGCATTCATGAACAGGGGTCCTATGAAAGGCTCTGAAGTGTTGACACACATGAACAGTCTGCTGAGTGCCTCCCTGTGTTTTCCCACCAGGCCTCAGACCATCCTGTTTATCCTGTAAGTAGCACTAAACCTTACCCTCTGGAGGCTTACTTGAGATTTTGGGCTCCAACCTTCTTACATCTGGACCATTTTGTATCTTAGTTAGGGTTACTATTGCTGTGGTAAAACACCATGACCAGACCCACTTCCATACCACAATCCATCATGAAAGAAAGTCGGGGCAAGAACAGAGGCAGAACTATGGAAGAAGGCTACTTCCTGGCTTGCTCCATAAGACTTGCTCAGCTGCTTATACAACCCCTGCCCAGGGGTGTCAATGAACACCCCTGATAGCCTGGAGCCATCCACATTGGCCATCAAGCAGGAAAATGCACACAGACTTGCCTACAGGCAGATCTGATGGAGGCAATCTCAATTGAGATTCTCACTTCCCAAATGACTCCAGCTTCTGTCAGCTGACAAAAAAAAAAAAAAAAAACCTTACCAGGACACCTTGTAAATAAACAATAGTGACTCTCCTCTTCCGCAATGGAATATTAGAAGGACCTGTCTCCTGAGAGTCTCAACCCATGCAGGTAACTGTAACTGCTTTGATTTTGAGAGGGGAATGGCCTTGTCTTGACTGGAAGATAGAGCCTCACCTCAGCTCATACTGGGATGGTCTCAGTTAAGAGCTTTATTTATTTAGAAGCAGTACAAAGGGTCATACTGTCCAGATAAAGCTCCTTCCTTAGAAGGGCCCTTCCTCTTTTTTTTTTTTTTTTTCTCAAGACAGGGTTTCTCTATGGGACAGTTCTAACTGTCCTGAATTCACTCTGTAGACTAGGCTGGCCTTGAACTCACAGAGATCCACTTGCCTCTACCTCCCAAGTACCAGGATTAAAAGTATATGCCACCATTGTCTGGTTAGGGTCCTTTTTCTTTCTCTTTTCTTTGTTTTTTTTTTTTTTTTGGGTTTTTTTTTTGGGTTTTTTTGGTTTTTCGAGACAGGGTTTCTCTGTGGTTTTGGAGCCTGTCCTGGAACTAGCTCTTGTAGACCAGG
>NC_022017.1:21756098-21769578 GCF_000317375.1 Microtus ochrogaster | reverse complement strand
TTATTTATTTATTATATATACACTTTCCAGGATACAGTGCCAGATCTCATTACAGATGGTTGTGAGCCACCATGTGGTTACTGGGAATTGAACTCAGGACCTCTGGAAGAGCAGCTAGTGCTCTTAACCTCTGAGCCATCTCTCCAGCCCCTTTTTCTTTGTTTTTTTGTTTTTGTTCTTTGTTTGTTTGTTTTTTCGAGACAGGTTTTTCTCTGTAGCTTTGGAGCCTGTCCTGGAACTAGCTCTTGTAGACCAGGATGGCCTCGAATTTATAGAGATCTGCCTAGTTCTGCCTCCCAAGTGCTGGAATTAAAGGCGTGCGCCGCCATCGCCCCGCCATAGCCTGGCCTCCAGTAGAAACTTCTAAAAGGGAATTTATTATTTACTGGGCAGATATTGGGGTCAAAAGAAGGAAGAGCAAAGGAGACTAAAAATACAAAGTCCTCTTCCTTCACTGCTTCTTGGCTCCTAAAAGGAGTGTGTTCATGGTGAAACAAGGGTAAGATGAGTGCTGAAACCTCTCGGGTTAAATATTTTAGCTCCGCAGAGAAAGATGCTTGGCTATGGTATCACTCCCTTCCCAGACTGAGGCTGCTGAGTGTCGTGTTTGTTCTGATGATGATACATTGTAACTGGCAAAAGTATCTAGTTCGAGAACCAACGGACTAGGCTACCCATTCCAAAACACAAATAAAAAAAGCCAGGCCGGGCGGTGGTGGCGCACGCCTTTAATCCCAGCACTCAGGAGGCAGAGGCAGGCGGATCTCTGGGAGTTCCAGGCCAGCCTGGTCTACAAGAGCTAACTAGTGCCAGGACAGGCACCAAAGCTACAGAGAAACCCTGTCTTGGAAAAAAAAAAGGGCAATAGATGGGGTCAGGGTTGAGAGTTTTCATAACCGAGAGCATCTAGATGATCTTGTGGCGTGGACCACATGACGAACATTGCTGCTTGACAAGGTTCCAGCATTTCAGCATTGCAGACCACACTTCTCCAGCACAGTTTACTTTCAATTTTAACGATTCTCAATACTAATCCCTTTTCCTTTGGGAAATTTTGTGTGGGCTTTGGTAAAAGGATAAAAATGTGCACAATGGTAGCCTCTAAACAAAATAATTCATCGGAAAAAAAAATCCCCACAACCACGGAACCAGGAATCCCATTGTGCCCTCTTAATAACACCAAGTGCAGGCAAGTGAGAGATTTACTAGACACACCTGATTCTAAGGATGAACTGCCTACAGCTCAGATCCAGAGCCTGAGGCCATTAAGGGCTACTGTTCAGTTAATAAATACAGAGAAATCAGAACGGTGGGGTATAATGGGAGGAGAGTAAGACTTTCCCTTTTGGGAGTGTATGAGGGGAACTGGCCAATAGAGTAAGACTAAGAAACTGTAGTACAGTGTCTGCTCGCCAGAAGTCCTTTTCCCAAGGCCAGGCGTTTGGATCAGGGTCTCCATTCCCTTGAGGACTTGAGAAAACTTCCTGCTTGATAAAGCAGTCATTCCTTTATCTAGCAAGAGAAACTTGTGGCCATTCGTAAAAACACAGGACTGGGGCCTACGGTCAAGATCAAAGCTAGTTCCTCAACTCCTGATCTCAAGCCACACCCCAGCTCACGTGCCCCTTGTGAAACTACACAGTATAAAAGCTGTAATCTTTTCTCAATTAAAGGTTGCAGGCAGCCAACCTGATTTACCGTCAGACCGTGTCTGTCTTCCTCTCCTCAGAGCCTCCCCCCTCCCCGCCCCCCGACACTCCACACATCCTCTTTGGGAACCCCCTGCCGAAGCCGGTCTCTGGCAAGGCAATCTTGGTCAGGTCACTTTTTCAGTTCTTGTTCTCCAAGGGATGCTGCAGAAGTCACCACTGTCATTACTTAAGAGCAATCTGGTTTCCAAAAGATTGCTCATTCTCCATGGTGCAACCTTGCCATCCTAGGTAGTCACCCTCATTTGAGGGATGATCTGTTTTGCAAAGCTCAGCTGTTGCTTTGTGGGTGGTTCGAATCCCTGGATAGAAAGATGTTTATCAAGCAGTTCTAACCAGTACTGTCATCCCCAACACAAAGAGAGAAACACTGACTCAGGGGAGAAGAAAGTTAAAGAGGTTAAAAAAAAGAGCCAGAGAGGGACAAAATGGAGTCAGCCCAGTGACTTGTGCCCTCCTCGAAAACTATGTTTGTAATTAGGAACATGGGAGAAGAGGTGAATTGAATCCAACATTATTAGTCCATGAAACATTCCCTTTTACTCCCCCTTCTGGTCACTTGGGAAAATGCATAGGCAAGGACAGCTAGGCCAGGGACAATACTTAGGCTCCTAGGGAGAGGTGCTGGCTCCCCCCCCCCATATCAACAGTATAGAAATGAGAAAGATAGAAGTCCTTTCATGGCACCTTACTCCGGCACTGCACAGAAAACATTATGAAATCAAAATCACGTGGGGACAGCATCTGTGGGCCATAATAACTGTTTGAGTGCATGTGTAAATGTATGTATGTGTTCAAGTGCATGTGTATATGCTTGCCCATATCATCCATGTGTGAATATACCTGCTACTGTATGCACGTATCTGCACAAAGACCCATGCTATGCCTGTGTGGATGTGTGCACGCATGTGTCTAAACACGTGTATATGTATCGGTATACCTGTATATTTGTGTGGGCACATGTAAGTAAGTACACACAGATGTGCCTCTGTGAGCAGATGTTGCATTAGGCAAAAATGATGAAAAACAAGCATTTATGCGTGCCTACGAATACAACAAAGACAGAGTTTGGCTGTTAGAGTGTCTGGCTAACTCCTACCCCACAATTATGCTCTCATAGTAATATGACCAGTATTGTGTTGGGGGGTGACTACTGGTTTTATTGAAGTGTAAATTACAGAACTATATAAGGAAGTATGAAAATCCTGAGTGTGTGGCCGCTGATTGCTTTATTACATACATGTCTCATGTCACCTCTTGTTCAGACTGTAGAATGCCCAGGTTTCCTTTTGCCTGTCTAGGCAATACCCACAAAGAGCCAATGGTTTCTACGGCACGGAAATCTCACATGTGCCTGATGTTCCCGTGTTAAGATCATCTTTATATTTGAGCATACCTTGCTCCAGCACTACAGTGCAGTAAATATGATGGGATCAGCATTAAAATACACTCTATGCTGGTGAAAGAATGGAGCAGAGGTTCTTCCCCGGGGTTGGACTCAGGTGCTGACAGGTACTGGTTTTGGTGGGGGGGGGGCAGGTTGTTGTTTTCAATGTGACGTATGGATGACCCATGTCTCAGTTCTCTCCTCTCTTCACCTCAAACTGCGGTATCGATCATCTGACACCAGCCCTCCAGTTAGATAAATTCCTGCTGGGTACCCGCAAAAAAAAAAAACCCTCTACCTTGTGTGCATAGCCTGGGATGCAGCAGTTCTTGGAGTGTGGCCAGTGTAGCTTCTTAGCCAGATAAGAGGTTATGGAAGAGTTCTATGGAAAATGGAGTTGTGGAAGACCTCAAGCAAACATGAGGTGTCCTTTCCCCACAAAGTGGGTCTCATATACTCCATTCAGGCCTCATTCAGACCAGGCCACGTCAGCTGCAAGTACTTTTGATGCTCTTCAGGCAGGGCAGCTGGAGACACTGGTTTAACGATCGCCTGGTTCCGTCCAGGGCCAGCAGCATTGCTAAAGTTAGGTTCTCACCCAGATTACCCCAACCTTTCACTACCAGGACCACTAGTCACATGCCACTCCTGGACCAATCACTGGAACGTAACCAGCTCAGACGGCTCACCACCTTGAAGGACAGAGGCTGTATGCCTGATTCCTGGAAGTCTGTCCCCATTGAAAAGAGGCTAACAGTAGAAATATTGCTGGAGATATCGGGACACCCTGAGGTTCTGAGGTGACCAGTACTGAGGGGCACTTGGGATGCACAGCACACCCTGGCATACAAACACAGCCCAAAGGTCTCTTTCTACAGAAGCTAACATCTGAGGCAGAACAGTGCCATAGGAAAGAACAGCCAGGCCAGCTCGCAGTGGGCCTGAGGGAATGGTGGGTCTCTGAACGAGTTTGGAATTTGAATATGGTGGACTCCAACCCAATAGACTTCTTTTTTTGACATTTATTATTAGTATTATTGTTGCTCATGCGAGTGTGATATATGTAAGTTCAGACATGTGTGGGCCACAGAGCGTGTGCAGAGGTCAGAGCACAACTCTGGGGATCTGGTTCTCTTCCTATCTCGCTGAGGCGGGATATCTCTCGTTTCTACCAGGCTGCATACTCTAGGCTAGCTGGCACACAGGATTCTGGGCAATCCTCCTTTCTTCCTCTCTTCCCTGAGAGTGCTGAGATTACAGGTGTGGGGCCCTTTTATCAGGCTTTTTCATGTGAGTTCCTGGGGATTGAACTCAGGTTGCCAG
Organism: Microtus ochrogaster; assembly: GCF_000317375.1. Classification (NCBI taxonomy): domain Eukaryota; kingdom Metazoa; phylum Chordata; class Mammalia; order Rodentia; family Cricetidae; genus Microtus; species Microtus ochrogaster. Next base: position 21,765,159 of record NC_022017.1, on the reverse strand, counting down.
GCTCGCAGAGCCAGCATTTTTACCCACAGAGTCATCTCACTGGCCCCTGACAGATGTTTTTTGTTTTTTTTTTTAAAGATTGCTTTGTAGAAAATTAGGAGGGATGAGGAGACGTGAAGTATTGCACAATGGAGGAATGCAGAGCTGGGGAGGCCGGCGAGCCCCAGGGGGCTGTCTCAGGAGCTGCTCATGTTCCTTCTTGGGATCTAGCAGGGCCCCCAATTCCTTAACTCTATTTGGAATGGGCAGTTTATCACCTAATTCCAGATGACAGATTTTTTGTAAGACTCAAGGTGGCCAGCTGCAGTGCCTCTACTAACAATGCTTTTTGAGGAAAACCTATGTTCCAAGGATTGGGCACTTTTAGGGTCTCCTGGATACCATGCCTTCACCACCCTTCCCTCACAGTTCCTGGCACCTGAATGCACTACTGGCTTCTGTGAACAGACATGTCCATTGCTTCAGTGACAGGGCAAATTTCAGACCCTGGATGCCCGGGTTCAAATCCTAGATCAAGTTCTTTCTAGTAAGGTGACTTAGGACTTGGACAGGTCCATGAGATTTTCCCCATGCCTCAGTTTCCTCATTTGTAGCATAGGAGAATAGCACTGATCTCAGAGTTACCACAAGGACTAGATGAATTAGCACACCTACAAGTCTCAGCTGATGTTATTACACTACCAGATACAAACTACACACTTGCCCCTGCCCTTCTTCTGGTGAACCGTCACACACTCAGGATACGGTTAGGGGTCCTGGGCTACCCTTGGGGGACCCCTGTGATTTTCTCTAGGACCTTAGGACTGGGAGTCTGGGCAGTGGCAGCAGGCTGGGTGGGGAGTGCAGCTCGGCTGACAGCAGATCTGCAGGGCAGGGTCCTCACCCTTGGCTATCTGGCTGGGGCTGAAGGTCACAGTTGCATCGTACTGGGCCTTGAGCAGCTTGAGGTGTTTCAGAGCCTGTAGAACTTCTGGGGAGACCTCTTCCATATTTTCCAAAAGATTGTAGTTCTCACCAGGGTCCTCAGACAAGTCATAGAGGAGCGGGGGATCATGAGCAGTAAGAGGGCTGGCAGCGTGACAGGCAGGATCGAAAGTGGTGTCGCTGTGGGCAGAGCCTGGGGAGGGGGCCAGCTTTTTATACAAGAAGGGGCAGAGGATAGAGCAGCTAGGGGCCAGCAGGGTTGGGGGAGAGGAAGCCAGGGAGAGAGAGTTACCCTGAGTGAAGAAATGAGCCTTGTATTTCCCACTCCGCACAGCAAAGACTCCATGAATCTCGTTTGGGTAGGGCGGGTAGAAGAAGACAGACTTCCGTTGGCTCTGAGGGAAAGTCAGGGTCACAGGGTAGGAAAGATGTTTAAGACCTCTTGTGTAAGGCAATGGTAGTGGACTCCCTTTTGGCCCACCCAGGAACTTGAGAGGTGGTACTCAGAGACCACTCATCAAAGGAGACATGAGGCATGGACTCTCCTCCACCACCGCCCAGATTCATACCTAAAGGAGGAGAAGTATGGAGTAGTGGAGTTGGGATCAAGGGATTATCGGCCCTACCTTGCCTGTGCCTAGCAGCACGGAGCTGATGTCAACACCATCCAAGGTGACATTGGGCAGTGGAGCTCCAGTCAGGGCTGCCAGGGTAGGCAGCAGGTCCAGAGAACTGGCCAGCTCATGGGTTACACCTGTGGACAGATGACTGTTTGGTCACTCAGATAACATCAAGGCTGTGGAGATGGGGTCAAGGGTCTACAAAAAGAGGGCCAGAGGACTGACCAGGCTTAATGTGGCCTGGCCAGAAGGCCAAGGCAGGTTCTCGGACACCACCTTCATAAGTTGTTCCTTTCCCACATCTCAGGAGGCCAGAGCAGCCACCTCTGGACATACGCATCAACTCTGGACTAGGACAAACAAGGAAGTTATCAGTAATGAGGGGCCAAGGGCCCTCACCCACCACTGGTGACCACCAGCCCCATATTTTAAAGTTATAAATCTTGCCAAGAATGACTGTTATGTGTCTGTTTCCTCCTTTTCCTACCAAGACCTGTACCTGTGGTCCCCAGAGGTCCCCATTCTGTGACCCATGGATTACTGTAACAAGATTAGCATTTCTCTTAAGAGCCTTTTATAACAGTCTTCAACAAAAACAGCTAGCGTGGATGGACCCTAGAATCCTCACCTATGATCAAGCAATGTGCATCCCCTGCTCTGGCTCGTACCCATTATCTGCAGTGAAGATGACCAGTGTCTCTCCGAGCAGACCCAGGTCTCCCACAGTTGTCATCAAGGCCCCTACAGCTGCGTCCAGCTCCATCAAGGAGTCCCCAAAAGGCCCACGGCCTGAGCTCTCTGAGTTTTGTCCACTGAACTGAGGGTAGTGGGTGTGCTGGGGGCAGAGAGTGGAGTCAGCACTGAGCACAGTCTTGGGCAGCCAGGGAGGGTGAGGCCAGGGTCACTCACGTGGGAAGCGTAGTACAGGAAGAATGGTCGGCCCTGGCGCTGGGCATCAGCCATGAGGTCTCGGGCGAAAGACACATAACGGGCCTCTAGACCAGGCAGCCAAGGGGGCTGGGCCTCCACAGACAGGTTAGCCAGCAATGGGATGGGAACCAGGCCCTGGTCACAACCACCATCGCAGGGGGTGTCTGGTGGGAAGCAGGTTAGGTTCTGACAGGGACCCTAGGGAAACAGTTCCAGTGAGGGAGATCTGGCTATGGGTTAGGGGACATTGATAAGAAGATTTGGGGGGGCGGGCAGAGGAGGGCCCAGGTAAGGTTTGTACCTGGTCATGGGAATACGGGATGCCTAGGAATCGATGGAAACCTTGATGTGGGGGCAGGAAGGTCCCTTCTGGCCCCACTCCAAGATGCCACTTGCCAGCCATCCCTGTAAGATAGCCTCGAGCAGCCAGGATCTCAGCCAGGGTCACCTCCTCCAGGGGCAGGCCCCCTTGGGAGCTGGGCCCCAGAACTCCAGGGTACATTCCTGATCGAACTGGGAGCCGGCCAGTCAGGAGAGCAGCCCTGTAGTACAAGCCACATAACCCATACTCTGTGAGACCCACAGGAAGGAACACAGAGAGGCCAGGGACAACTGGGGATCCACCCACAGAAAGACCCAAGTGGGATGGGCAAGGGGGAGGGGAGGGGTGAAGGTCCCTCACTCACCGAGATGGTGTGCACAGAGACACAGGCACATAGAAATCTGTGAACCGCATTCCCCCTGCAGCCAACTGATCCAGGTTGGGGGTGGTGGAACTGGGGTGCCCATAAGAGCCTAGGTCCCCATAGCCCAGGTCATCAGCAAAGAACAGCAAGATGTTAGGTGGGCTGGCAGTGCTCAGACCTAAGGCCAATGCCAAAAAGACGGCCTCCAGGGCCCCCATGGCAGGGATAGATGGGCCTATGTCTTCAGACCCGTGGTAGGGAAGGCAGAGCTATTCCAGCAGGCTCGTTCCCTGAGTGCCCAGGCCAGCCTCCACCCCTCGCCTGAGTCCCCAGGCCCAATCCTTCTCCTCCCCTGAGTCCCCAGATCCAAATACTCCTTCTATCAGAAGGCCCACTTTCTGAAGCTTCAGCGAATCTGTCAGAACTCGGGAGGTGGTGGTCTGGGGAGTAACTCCTCAGAGTCCCTAAAGGACCAGGGCTTCTTTAGATTCACGCGCGGGAATCTGACCCTGATCACCCAGGCTTGAGATCAGAAGCAGACGACACTTCACGTTTACCCGGGGGAGCTCCGGCGCCATGGGACAAGGGCGGTTCAGAACTGAGGAGGAACTGGTCGTAGACAGCGTCGATCTCAGGCTTCTGGGATACGCCCGTGGTCACGAGACACTCGGCTGCTCGGGAACGGCGGGGCTGGGATCGGGCGGTAGCGAGTCGGGGCGGGGTGGAGCTGCGACGGGGCGGGGCGAGGCGGGGCGGAGCTGGGCAGCTGAGCGAGGCAGGTTTGTGTGTCGATTGGCCCTTCCGGGGTGGAGCTTGTGAGGACCTGGGCTCTGGGAGGGGTGGAGTGAGACTTGGGGATTACTCGCGCGCTTTGGACCCTTTTCTGTGCCGGCTGGCGTGTCCCGTGCAGGACTTGGTAACCTGCGCTCTTTGCTCCTGCGCGGTGGGCTCAGCTGCTAGACTGTCTAGCCGTGCACTACATCAATTATCTGGCTCTCCTGCTGTCTCCCGTTTTCAGTGCGTGTCTGGAGTTCCTCTGGCGAGGGGTGGTTTGTTAGTCCCATTTCCCCTGATGAGATATTTGAGGGATCCTTGTTGAAAAGACCTCAGCATCCCCTTCTAAATGAGCAAAGCAAAGAGAAAACCGTGCAGTCAGGTTGAAACGAAATCAGGAAGACGAATCGGATTAGGCTGCCGGCTTTTTGCTCACAACCACCTTTGGTACATTTTGTGAAACACAAGCTATAAAATCTTTTAAAAATCCTTTTCCTTTTGCATGTGTTCCTGGTGTTTAAGGTTGAATGTGTGTGTGTGTGTGTGCCTGTGGTGTTAGAGGTGGGGTGTGTATCTGTGGGATTTGAGTTAGCATTGTACGTGTCCTGGTGTTTGAGGTTTTGTGTGTGTGTGTGTGTGTGTGTGTGTGTGTGTGTGTGTCTTTCTGGCTGGTGTTTGAGGTGGGAGAGTGTTGAGTCCGTGTGTGGCATGACTCGGTACATTAGTGTTGAGAAACTCGTGGAGACAACATGACTTGTTTCCAACTCTTTGTTTATGCAGTCTTGAACTACACCATTTTGAGGACCAGTTTTAATTGTCAAGGGAGAATAACAGATAAGCCCATCTGAGGGTGGAAGTGTGGGTACTTAGTGTGCTTTAATATCTAAAGGTCCCTGTGGTAATTGGATTTCCCAGATCACTCCACCCCCAAAAGTCCCTGACCTGAGTCACTTTTCCAGGGCAAGTTTCTTCCAGGGTATTTCCCTGCAAGTGGTTGTTCCTAGAGCAGTAATTTGTCCAGATTCTTGGCCTCTTTCCATAAACTAGAGTTCCACTCGAAGACTCCTGGCATTTAGAAGGCCATGACCTCAGTACCCAGGAAGGAGAGACTTTCCCTGGTTACTAACTCTGGAGCCAGGGGGAAGATAAACAGGGTTCTGGAGGGCCTCCCGACTACAGTAGGGGTCAGGACTCAGATTCACGTGGGGAGAAATGACCCTGTTCACCCAGAGGTCCAACACTGACTCGGGGTTGGGTCAGGGGCAGACACCCTGTGATACTGGGTGGAGGGTGCCCTCTGGCAGGCAGAATGAGAGATTTCAGAACTGTAAACTGGTCATGGACTTCCACTGAAGCCTGGCTGCCCGGGCATCTGGAATTTTCCTGATGAAATCTGCTAGATAACAAACACCACAGGTGCAAAGTTTGGGTGGCCGAGACCCCAGAGATGGCACAGAAAAGGAACCTGGTCTGAGGCTACTGTGGCTGGAGGGGACGGGGGGGGGGTGGGCATGACAATCTTCAGTTAGAGATTCTCTTAGGGTCACATTCCAGCACGGTTTCTGGACCTGTGCATAGGGTGGGGGTTGCCGGTAGTTCTTCTATTTAGAGTCAGGACAGAAAGCTCTTCTGTGGCCCAGAAATCTTTGAAACTGTAAATTGGAGCTCGCACAGCTGGTGGGCACTGTGGATTGTAATTTGAAAGGAATCAACCAAAAGCACTTTCTTCTCTTTCAGTGGCAAGCTGGGAACTACCCCAGGGCCTGCCCATTATTTTCTGGGAGAGCCTGTGTGGAGCTGTGATGGTATGCAAATTGTGGTACTTTTCGCCTAGGTTCCTGATGACCCTCAGGTGCCTTTACACGTGAAGGCTGCCCGGGCTCAGCTCTGACCTGGAGCCTTGGAAAACTTGGAAAGAGTCTGCTGCCTGCTCTGTTCAAAGCCAAGCTCTGAAGGCCAACCTGACTTTGGAGATGTGAACTCTTTTTTTGGAAATAGCCTGCTAGGGTTCAGGAAGTGGCTTCAGATGATGCCTGGGGCGTTGCTAATTTTGGACAAACGCCCACAGTTGAGAAAGGAACCTTGCAACGAGGGGCAGGTCTTAGTTCTGTACCTCTGAAAGGGATGGGCGAGGCTTCTGCATGGGGTAAGAGGGGGTTATTGTAGCCCGAGTAGAGTTCTGTGGCTGTTCTTGCACCAGATGCCTTGGGGACCTGGGACACATCAGGCCGACACCTTTCCTCCCCCATTACCGCCCCATGATATGTCCTTGCTGTAGTGTGGGGGTTGGGATGCTGAGCAGGACCAGAAAGGGTAGTTCTCCCAGAAGAGGAAACATCCTAGCTGAGAACTGAGACCTGATGGAGACCAATTGATATCACAGGGCTTTGCGGGGGGCGGCGGGGCTGGAGAGATGGCTCAGCAGTTAAGAGCATTGCCTGCTCTTCCAAAGGTCCTGAGTTCAATTCCCAGCAACCACATGGTGGCTCACAACCATCTGTAATGGGGTCTGGTGCCCTCTTCTGGCCTTCAGGCATACATACTTGCAGACAGAATATTGTACACACAGGGCTTTGGGGATTGCTGAAGGCAAGTTTTCAGTAGAGTTGTGATCAGGGCTTAGGTTTTGTTATAATCACAGATCTGAGGGAAAACCCTGAAAGATCCCCCTCAAACATACTTAGGGGAGGGACAAGAATTGCTGTCAGGTGACACAGAGATGACCTCTGGTAATCATGTGACCTGTGAATGACAGTCTGCTGGGCAGGTAACTAGTTTCTAAAAATAAGTCCTACAGTATAGAAAAATGAAAAAAAAATGTTGTAAGCATTTTATTAGGAATGCTGGTTCTCCCACAGCAAAATTCCTTCCCAGTGCTTTCACAGAATGGAACAGAGCTAGCAAGAAGGATGTCCTCAAGCAAAGCCAGGCCCCAAAGTGACTACAGAGATAGACATTAGACCCAGGAGTAATGGTAGCCAGGAGCCAGAGTCAGTATGGCTGTGAGGAGGGCGGGTTGAGATGCAGCTACCAGCGTATACCGTACAAGTCCAAGGACCTGGGAAATGCACAGGCTGTGAGATGAAACATGGGTAGATCGACAACCAGAACTTTCTGAAGAGGGAGGAGTCATTTCAAGTGAGTCTGGGGAGAGAAGACTTGAACACCGAAACAGTTGTACCATTTCACAAATCTTCCTCAACCAAGTCTCGAAGCATGGATATTGGAAGGAGTTGGTCCCAAATCAGATGGACCAATTTGCTGATTATTGGTTTTGGAATGCAAGGGTGGTTGGGAAGGCCAGAAGGACTGTTTCTACTTGGATAATTAAGAGCAGGGTTTAAGAAACCTATGAGAATGATAGCAAAATATTAGGAGCTCCTGGATTTAGCGGAGAAAAAGACAGGAATGTGCATTGTGGGTCATCAGCTCAGCTCTCTCCTGGGGAGGGGGGCGGCTGGAGGATACCCTCCAAGACTTTAACAGGTGTACTGTGGACGTGTGTTGAGGGGAATGTAACTCAGGGGGAGCAGGACCTGCAAGCATGAGGACCTGAGCCCACATCTCCAGCACCCACACAAAACCTGGGAGGCCAGCTCCTGTAGCACCCGTGCTAGGGGAGGGATGGAGACAGATGGGTTCTTGGGGCTTGCTGCCCCCATCAAACAGTAAGTTCTGGAGAAAAAGCTGGGCAGAGATGGCACACACTTTTTTCCTTTCTCTCTCTCTCTCTCTCTTTCTTTCTTTCTTTCTTTCTTTCTTTCTTTCTTTCTTTCTTTCTTTCTTTTTGTCTTTCAAGATAGGATTTCTCTGTAGCTTTGGAGCCTATCCTGGAACTAGCTCTTGTAGACTAGGCTGGCCTCGAACTCACAAAGATCCGCCTGCCTCTGCCTCCCGAGTGCTGGGATTAAAAGCGTGCGCCACCACTTCCCGGCCCCGGCACACGCTTTTAATCCTAGCTCTCAGGAGGCAGAGAGGCAGGTGGATCTCTGAGTTTAAGGCCAGCCTGGTCTACAGAGTGAGTTCCAGAACAACTAGGACTACACAGAGAGATTCCGTCTTACAAACAGATAAATAAAAACCAAGGAGGAAAGCAATAGAGAAAGACAACTGGCATTAGCCTCTGTCCGCTACAAGTTCATACACATCACATACACATATATTACGCACACGTGCACATGTGCACACATGCACACATGCATGCACACCAACGTCCTTGGAAAGCCCTGAAGAGGCTGCTTGTCAGGCAGGAATGAAGGAGAAATGCAGCTAAGAAGCAGAGTGACGAGTGAAGAGGATGCTGGTGGGCCAGAGACCACGTGATTAGCTAGGCTGGTGAGGTCACCTTTATCCGCACGCAACCCTAGGTGGCCCCGACACCTTTGACTCACTGACCATGAAGTCACCCTAGCCTAGAACAAAACAGAAAGCAGCACTGGGGACGGTGGAAAAGATCTGGGTTTTAGGAATATGTCCTGGACTCGGTCGTAACACAATGGAGCAATTCCTGGATATGAGTCATTCCTGGATCCGGAGCCCTGTATTGAGTGCCAATCCTGATGGAGACATTCAAGGCCACCCCCTCCCCCAAGGGAAGTACAGGCTTTAGGCAGAAAAGACGTGTCTTAGGGGAGCAATTCCATGCACTCATGTTATTGGCTTTGGCTAGGAGTTTGAGGTCCTTAACAAACTCTGATGGCCTCTAATTCACTGGGGATTTCAGAAGTCAGGTGATGCACTGTATTTTGTTTCTTGAGATTCTGCCTTGCTATGTTGATACCCACGCTGGCTTCAGACTCATGGGCTTGAGTAGCCCTACCACTTTAGCCTCCCTGGTATTACGGTTGAGACTGTATGTATCACCATGCCGGGCTAGGACATTCATTTTGGATCACAGACCATCTTACAATGGGCACAGTGGATATATGGAACATCCCGTGTCAATTTCTGATTCTCAATCCTCTGAGCACTCAGACAAAGAGTGCTCAAGCTCTCTTTGTATGTGTGTTATTTTATAATGCTGAGGATTAAACCCAGAACCTTACAAACGCTAAGTAAACATTACCTGTGAGCGACACTCAGCTTCCACACCAAGTTTTTACACCATTCACATCCCCTCAAATCCCC
>NC_022017.1:21753826-21754898 GCF_000317375.1 Microtus ochrogaster | reverse complement strand
AAACAAAACAAAACAACCACAAACTTCAATCACTTACGAGTGGCATTTATTTATTGCTCACAGTGAGTCTACATCACAACATAGTTAAGGGTTGCAGATACTTCTTGCTCTTGTAGTCATTTAGGAATCCAGCTAAAGGAACTGTATCATTAAAATGTTTTAAATTATTATTTTACTTTATTTTTTGTATATGGGTCTTTTGCCTGCATGTGTTTGTATACCATATGTGTGCCATGGCGGCGAGGCCAGAAGGGCTTTAGTCCCCTGGGACTGGAGTTACAGACAGTTTTAATAGTCATGTGGGTGCGGGGTATTGAACCCTGGTCTTCTTGAAGACTTAAACCAGTGCTCTTAAGGGCTGAGCCATCTCTCCAGCCCTGGAACCAACCAACCAACCAACCAACCAACCAACCAACCAACCAACCAACCAACCAACCAGCAGGAGGACTGAAAGAGTGTCTCACTTGGAAATCAGAGGCAATACAATTGTCTCAAGCTTGAGGCTAGCCAAGCCAATCATATCTACAGAATAAAGCGTCTGTTACAAATAACAACAAAACCACAAACACATATGAACAAATAAAATTGCAAAATGTCTAAATAAGTTTTTAAAAATCGTTCTATAAGATTAAAAAAATGCACTGTGCAATATAGTGCAGGATTCCAACCCTAGCACTTGGAAGACAGAGGCAGGAAGACCTCTGAGTTTCAAGCCAGACTGACTTACAAAGTGAGTATCAGGCCTGCTGGGACTCCCTAGTGAGACTTTGCAAGCCCCCCCACCTCTAATTTTTTTTTTTTTGACAGGGTTTCTCTGTGTAACATCCCTAGCTGTCCTGGATCTCACTTTGTAGATCAGGCTGGCCTCAAAGTCAGAGATTGTCTGCCTCTCAAGTGCTGGGATTAAAGATATGTGCTACCCCTCCCTGCCTGGTTCCCACCCCCAATTTAAAAAATGCAATTAAAAGTGAGCATGGTAGAGCCTGCCCATCATCCCAGCATTTGTGAGGCTGAGGCAGGAGCATGGTAGAGCCTGCCCATCATCCCAGCATTTGGGAGGCTGAGGCAGGAG
>NC_022017.1:21753226-21753726 GCF_000317375.1 Microtus ochrogaster | reverse complement strand
GAGGCTGAGGCAGGAGCATGGTAGAGCCTGCCCATCATCCCAGCATTTGGGAGGCTGAGGCAGGAGGATTACTACAAGTTTGAGGCCAGCCAGGACAACATAGGGAATTTCAAGACAAAGTTAGCTACAAGAGTGAGACCATCTCAACAAAGAAACAGCTGACAAAAACAAAAACAGATAGACAGAACTAACCAAACAAAACAATGTATCCCAGGCCTGGCTTAAATTTCTGATCTTCTTGTATCAGCCTTTCAAGTCCTGGGGTTACAGGCAGGCACTACCACATTCAGCAACCACCCTTATTCTTAAGTGAATAGAAACTGTAATTCTAAATTTGTGTTTATTTTCTTTTTTTGGATTTTCGAGATAAGGTTTCTCCTTAACTTTTTGGTTCCTGTCCTGGAACTAGCTCTTGTAGACCAGGCTGGCCTTGAACTCACAGAGACCCACCTGCTTCTGCCTCCCGAGTGCTGGGATTAAAGGTGTGCGCCACCACCGCC
>NC_022017.1:21745987-21752910 GCF_000317375.1 Microtus ochrogaster | reverse complement strand
AAACCTCAGTTCTCAAGCTCCTTCAGCCCCGAAGACTGAACTCAAGTCATTCAGGTTGGCAGGCTTGGCACCAAGTGCCTTTGCCCACTGGACTGTCTCACCGGCCCTTTTGGTTTTTTGAGAAAGGCTCTGGCATAGCCCAAGCTACAGTTTGAATTTACTAGTAGCTGAGGAAGACCTTGACCTCCTGCCCTTCCTGCCTGCTCCTCCCCAGCAGTAGGTTTACGTCTCGTGCTACCACTTCTGGTTTCTGGCCCTTTTCTTAACCATCATTGTTGTCTCTGGGAATGTTTTCTAAAACTGACAAATAAGTTTTATTTTATATTTGTTTTATACAACACATTATTTGGAAATTCATATAACGCTACCAAATCGAATCAGTCTCTCTCTCTCTCTCTCTCTCTCTCTCTCTCTCTCTCTCTTCCCCCCCCCCCACCCCCCGTATGTTTATTGTCTAACATATTTTTTTTTTCTGGTGAGAAAATTGGTCTCGGCTTTCGTTCCCCATCAATTCTGAGGATTGAATCCGGGGTCTCACAAATGCTGAGCAACTGCTTTACAATTAATCTCAACAATATTCTTTTCCTTTTAAAAAAAATTAGGGAGACATTTTATTTTCAGTTTCCTCAAAGATTATTATAAACACAGAGGAAATATCATTCTAATGTATCCCAAATTAAACCAAAGACCCATCATCCAAGTGAAAAACACTCACGAGGCCAGGGATGTGGTACACAATTTTAATCCCCGCACTAAGGTGGCAGAGGCAAGTAAATCTTTGTAAATTCAAGGCCAGCCTACTCTACAAAGAGAGACGCTGTCTGAAGTCAAAACAAGCTAAAACTGTGACACGAAGGGTTCTTTTACTTTGCGATATTTTCATTATTTATTTATTTATTCATTCATTCATTTTGCATTGGTGTTTTGTCTGCATGTATGTGTGAGGGTGTCAGATCTTGAAGTTACAGACAGCTGTGAGCTGCCATGTGGTTGCTGGGAATTGAACCTGGGTCCTCTGAAAGAGCAATTGGTGCTCTTAAGAGCTGAGCTATCCAGTTACCTCATTTTTTAAAAACCACTTTCAATATTTTGTGTATAAGTCAGGTTTAGACTTTAAAAAAATGTAAATGGGTGATGGTGGCACATGCCTTTAATCCCATCACTTGGGAGGCAGAGACAGGTGGATCTCTGTGAGTTCGAGGCCAGCCTGGTCTACAGAGAAGGCTCCAAACCTTACAGAGAAACTCTGACTCAGAAAACAAACAAACAATAAATTTAGGTTTCTTTTTATAAATTTTTAAAAAATTTATTCTTCTCTCATACCATATATCCTGACCACAGCTTCCCCCCTCCCCTCTTCTCAGACCCCTTCTCCCTCCCCTCCCCCCAGAGCCACTGCTCCTCTATTTCCCTTCAGAAAAGAGCAGGCCTCCCAGGAATTTCAACTGATGGTATAACAAGATGCAATAAGACTAAGTATAAACCCTCATATCCAGGCTGGATGAGGCAACCAGTAGCAGTAAGAAGGTCCCACCAGCAGGCAAAAGAGTCAGAGACACCCCACTCTCATTGTTAGGAGTTCAACAAAAACCCCCAAGCTAATGCCTTAAAAATACTTATTATTTAGCTTACACGATTTAAAAAAACAATGAAGTGGTTAGATTTATACGATCTTGTTTCAAAAGTTACTATAAGATGTTAGAAATTAGACAGGCTGATCCTGAAGAAAGTCTATGAATACAGATCAGTGGAAGAATAGAGTCCAGAAATAGGCCATACATATGTGGCCGGCCGATTTCCAACAGAAGTGCAAAGGCAATTCAAGGTAAAGGGACAGTCCTTCAAAAAACCGGTGCTGAGCTGTACCTAGAATAGGAAGACCGTAGAAAGTAGAACAGTATTACAAGGGCCGTCAGTGGAAAGGGACGGGAGGTGGCTGGTTAACGGTAGCCTAGAAGGTTTCCTTTTTAACCGTGTGTTAGCGTGCAGTTGTGTATATGAGGTATGTGCATATGTATGCAGCTATCCATTTCTCGAAGTTTCTCATGCCCCATGAAAATTTTATGCTATGCAAATTTTACTGTAATTTTTTTTTTTTTGAGTCAAGGTCTTGTTATGTATCCCAGGGTGATCTTAAACTAATCCTGCCTCAGTCTCCCAAGTGCCAGAGCACAGCTGTGCCACTACATTTGGTATAAAAGTACTTTTTCTTTTTTTAAATGTTTTTAAAATTTATTTTACGCAGCAACCACAATTCTTCCTCCCACCCTTCCCCCAGTCTTCCTCTGGCCCCGCCTACCCCCCCCCCTCCATCCACTCCTCAGAAAGGGTAAGGCCTCCCATAGGGAGCCAACAGAGCCTGGCACATACTGATGAAGCAGGACCAAGCCCCTCCTCCCTGTATTAAGGCTGAGCATGGCATCCCTTAGGGAAGGGGCTCCAAAAAGCCAGCTCATGCACCAGGGATAGATCCTGGTCCCACTGCCAGGGGCCCCTCAAACAGACCAAGCTACATACCTGTCTCCTACATGCAGAGGGCCTAGTTTGGTTCCCTGCGGGCTGCATAACTGTCGGTGTCATCCCGGTTCCCCACACCTTGCTCATATCTTCCCTCCTCCCTCTCTCAACTGAACTCCCAGAGCGTGACCTGGCTGTGGATCTCTGCATCTGCTTCCGTCAGTTCTTGGATGAAGGCTCTATGATGACAGTTAGGGTCATCAAACTGATTACAGGGGAAGGCCAGTGCAGGCACCCTCTCCACTATTGCTAGGAGTCTTAGCTGGGGTCATCCCGTGGATTCCTGGGAATTTCCCTAGCACCAAGTTTCTCCCTAACCCCAGAATGGCTCTCTCGATCATGAAAGTATTTTTAAAGGGGCTGGTGAGATGACTCAGTGGGTGTCCTGGTTCAGTCTTAATGTAAACTAGACAAGGCCCAGAGTCACAGGGAAAGAGGAAACTTCACCTGAAGACTTGCCCAGATCAGACTGGCCTGTGCTCATATCTGGGAGAGATCATCTTCATTGATGATTGATGTGGGAGGGTGCAGGCCACCACGGACAATACCTTACCTGGGCAGGTAACCCTGGACTGTAAAGGAGCCAGCTGAGCACGAGCCAGTGAGGAACCAGTAAGTTGTGTTCTTCCATGGCTTCTGCTTCAGTCCTTGAACTGACGTCCCTCAGAGATTGATTGAGTCCTGGAAGTGTAAGCTAAATAAACTTTTGGTCATGGTGTTTACCACCCCAACAGAGAGAAAACTGAAACCCTGGGTTTGATCTCTGGGATCCACACAGAGAAAGAGAACCGACTCCTGCAAGTTCTCTTCTGACCTCCACGCTCAGTTACATGTGAGTGGCTCCACCCCTTAAGTACATGGAATGAATAATAGTTTTAAAAGGCTTTTAAAATTAGAGGGCTAGGGGGTTGTAGTTCAGTGGCAGAGTTCCTGTCTAATGTGTATGAGGTCCTGGAATTGGTTCCCAGGACACACACACACACACACACACACACACACACACACAACTCTTTACGTGTGTGTGGTGCTAGGATTGAACCCAGGTCTCACCCATATCAGGCAAACATTCCACTACTGAGGTATACCTCCAAACTCTAAAAAATGTTTCTGAGCAACTTGACACCCCTGGGGTAAAACATAAGCATTTACTTTTTTTTTTTTTTTTTTGGTTTTTCAAGACAGGGTTTCTCTGTGGCTTTGGAGCCTGTCCTGGAACTAGCTCTGTAGACCAGGCTGGTCTCGAACTCACAGAGATCCACCTGCCTCTGCCTCCCGAGTGCTGGGATTAAAGGCGTGCGCCACCACCACCCGGCTCTACTTTTTTTTTTGACACCAAAACTAGAAATAAAATTATTCAGGAACCTAAAAAAGTAAAACTGTTGGACTGGACGTGGTTGCAGACACCGTTGGTCCCAGCACTTGGGAGGCAGAGGTGGGCAGATCTCTGTTCTCTGTGAGTTCTATGACAGCCTAATCTACAGAGTCTGTTCCAGGACAGTCAGGGTTATGTAGAGAAATCCTGTCTCAACCCCACCCCCCAATAAGAAGAGAAACTATTGGGAGTGCAGCTGAGTGGCAGAGAGCTTGTAAAACACACTAAATTTCCTGCACTGGGCAGTAGGCTTCTGAGGAAGGCAGGAGGAACAGGAGCCAAAACTATAAAACACAGGAGAATCTTTTTGTTTTTTGCTTTTTGTTTTTTTGTTTTGTTTTGAGAAAGGGCCTCACTATGTATCCGTGGCTGGCCTGAAACTCATTATATAGATTAGGCTGGCTTCAAACTCATAGAGATCTGCCCATTTCCACCTCTGGAGTGGCGGGATTAAAGTTGTGTGCCACTAAGCCTGGGAAAAATTTGTTGGCTATGATCTAGATAAAGATTTCTTGGGTAGGACTCAAAGAATTTTAATAATGATATTGAAAAAAGAGCATTGAATTCTATAATAATGAAAACTTAAGCCAAATGGTGTGGCATAAACCAATAATACTTGACCAGGCTGAGACAAGACCACAAGTTCAAGAGCAGTCTGAGACACATACTAAAACTGTGTTGAAACACCAGAAACAAAAAAGGAACACAGCAAAACCAAAAGAATTCACTGTGGGATGTGGTGGTGCCCACTTTAATTCTGCCATTCTAGAGGCAGAGGCAGGTGGATGTCTGTGAGTTCGAGGCTAGCCTGGTCTATTTGGTCTATATAGTAAGTTCCAAGCCAGACAGGGCTACATAGTGAGATGTCTCAAAAAAAAAAATCCACAAAGTTATTATGAGGCATGAAAATATAGTGTTTTACTAGGTTGTAAATATTATTTGGAGGCCAGTCATGGTGGCACATGCCTATAATCCCAGAATTTGAGAGGCAGAGGCAGGTGGATTTCTCTGAGTTTGAGAGGCCAGCCTAGTCTACATAATGAGTTTTAGGGTAGTCAGGGCCCTGTCTCAAAACCAAAATAAGTAAATGAATAAATAAAAATTATTTGGAGGGCTGTGAGACGGTTCAAGGGGTAAATGTACTAGCCAACTAGCCTGATAACCTGGGTTTGATCCTGGAGCCCACAGGGTAGATAGAAGGAGAGAAGCAACTCCTGCAAGCCTCCCCTTACCTCCACATGTTACGGAACTCATTTAGAAAAAACGTTTTATATGTAAGGCTGTTTGCATGTATGTTTGTGCATCACATGTATTGTATGCCTGTGGAGGCCACAAGGGGGCATTGGATCCCCTGAGACTAAAGTTATAAGTGGTTATTAGAAACCATGTAGGTACTGGGAATTGAACTAGGGTTCTCTGGGAGAGCAACCAGCCAGTGCTCCTAACTGCTGAGCTATGTCTTCATCCCTGGCCTAGAACTCTTGATCCTCCTGCCTCAGTTTCTTGAGTGTTGACCTTCCTGAGATCAATAGACTAAAAAAGATAGTTCATGAAAGATACTTGGAGGCCAATAAGCCCGTAAAATATGGCTCAGTATCAGATAGTGATCTAGGAAATACAACTCAGACCTACTATGGGCGAACAGCTTACAGTTTTGGGAAGACTGAGGCCTAGGTCTTATGATACCAAATTCCGGTCTTGACACAGAGGAAGTGGGAGATGCTGGAATGTAAGCATGCTGTCACTCCAGGAGCCTGCTCAGGATTTAAAAAGCTAGCAAGTATCTACCTCAGAGGTACAGCCATTCTTTCAACCGGGAGAAACAAGGAGCGTAAGTTTAGATCAAAAAGTGTGTGACTTTTGTTTATGCTGCATTTGTTTAACTCTGTGTTGAAGCTGTGATTCTTGGCCTGTCTAAAACACTTGATGGTCTCATAAGGAGCTGAATGGCCAATAGCGAGGCAGGAGCAGGGATAGGTGGAGTTGGCAGGCAGAGAGGATAAATAGAAGGAGAAATCAGGGAGGAGAGAGAGCAAGAGGCAAACAAGGAGAGGAGGATGTTCATGGGTCAGCCACCCAGCCAGTCACAAAGTAAGAAGGAAAATAAGATATACAGAAGAAAAGGAAAAAGCCCAGAGGGAAAAGGTAGTTGGGATAGTTAAGAGAAGCTGGCAAGAAATGAGCTAAGTTAAGGCCAGACATCCATGACTAAGAATAAGCCTCTGTGTGCGATTTATTTGGGAACTGGGTGGTGGGCCCCTCAAAATGTCAAAAGAGTAAAACATCACACAACATTTTGAGTTCCAAAATGAGGCTCAAATAGCCATCTAGAGCCTGGGAAAGCTGGGGGATCGGAAATGTGGCTCCTTTAAGAGTTTGTGTCTGCTGGCGAGCACTTGAGCAGCCCGAATGTTAAGTAGTACCAAAAATGAAGTAAAAATGCCTGCCACAGCACAGGTCTCGGTATTTTAGAGCTCTAGGAAGGTTGAATGCATTTCCTGGTCACTTACCTCTGACCTGCTTGTGAACTTTGGGCTTGGCTTTCACTACCCAAACTGAGAGTGGGCAGAATCAGTTGCTAGTGCCTGCGGAGGACCCAGATATGAGAGCAAGGAGATATCTGGATTGAGGGAGCCATTATAGGGTTAGCAAGAAACCTGGCCCTAGAAAAATTCCCAGGAATCCACAAGGATGACCCCAGCTAGGACCTTAAGCAATAGAGGAGAGGGTGTCTGAACTGGCCTTGCCCTGTAGTCAGACTGGTGATTATCTTAAATATCACCATAGAACCTTCGCCCAACAACAGATGGAAACAGAGGCAGAGACCCACATCAGAGCACTGGACTGGGCTCCTAAGGTCCAGATGAAGAGTAGAAGGTATGAGAATATGAACAAAGAGGTTAAGACCGTGAAGGGTTCATCCACTGAAACAGTTTACCTGAACTAATGGGAGCTCACCAACTCCAGCTGGACTGGGAAGGAACAAGCATAGGACCAAACTCTGAATGTGGTTGACAGTTGGAGCAGAGTGAGG
>NC_022017.1:21734877-21744977 GCF_000317375.1 Microtus ochrogaster | reverse complement strand
AGGAAACAAGAGGCTGTGGATTCATTGCAGGTTGATTTGCACCTGGTTTGATCAGGGGAGACCTCCTGAAACCTTATAGGTGATATCTATCAACAAAGGTTATCATTGTGGTCTTCCCAGGACTTGGCCACTATTTCAAATTTTCCATCTGGGACCCTAAAAATATTTTGTCCACATTCAGCAAGAAGCTGTCTAGAGAACACAACATCCACATTCCCAAGAGAAAAGGGGGTGTGGGTAGCCCTTGGTTATTTTGTGGGTCATAGATGCTTGTTGTATTTAGGGGAATATAGGATAAAAAAGACAACTATTAATCTCAGATATTTTGCATTGGTATGGATTTTGGTATTTGGGTACAAATTCAAAGTCAATTTTGTTACTCTCTATATACGTTTTTACTCTTGTTTAAAGAACTTTTGTAGATTGATACAAATTTAAGGTAATTTTTGTTATAACACACTGTATATCTGTTTCTTCTCTTGTTTAAATGATTTTGTATATTGATACCAATTAAGGGTTACAGTATTACATATTGTATACATATTTTTGCTCTTATTTAAGGTATTGTACCTATGCAGTTCATTTTCAAATTTAAGGTAAAATTGTAGTTTTGAAAACTATTATTATGAACTATTTAGAATAATCAAGAAACACAGGCCCAGTAGTTAGTCATCTATAACAATCAATTTTGTAGATGATGCTAGGTATGTCTTCCAGATCATATAGAAATATATTTTAGATCCATAGATGGTCTTTAAACCTTTCAAACCTGCAGAATATGGGTTTCAAAATGGTTTGTTAATTTAGGGCTTTTCACGACAATGAGACACCTCTGCTCCTGGCAGCACCAATTTAGAGACAATAGGGACAAAATAGAGACAATAAAACTTCTTATGGAGTTTGCTTTCAGTGTAGCAAGATTAGCCACTCAACAAAGAAATTGCTCTTGCCTTTGCTGACTATATGCTGTGCAGACTGGACTTGCAGAACCTGCTGTAAACTTTGCCGAAACAAGGTGGGATGGTCATTCAGGGTTCCTGTGTCACAGGAGAAACTGCCAGACATTCCGCAGGACACAGAGGAAAGTGACTGACAAAAGTTGCCAAAATAGGCAGGACAGTCTTTCAAATTTCCTGTTTCATTGAAAAGTCTGCCAGACTGTGTGTACCTTTAGGTTGAAGATAGATGTCCCAACGATGCAGAGGAACTCTGGGTGACTGTCCAGGCCGTCAGATGTCTCTGTCATTTCTAGAGCTTTTGGTAGTTGTTTGCAATGCACTCTTTGTTTACTCAAATAATATTATCTTTCTGGGGTCTTTGATGGAGTTGAAGGCTAGATAGTTACAGTTGCAGTTTTCCTTAGTTACAATAGAGAGTAAATTAGAAGTAACACTTTAGATTCAATAAGATAGGATAGACAATAGGGTATTTTCTCTTAATTTGCCAGACACAAATGAACTGGAATTCATTACATTGTAATCTTTACTTGCTAATTGTTCTTATTGTGTACAGTCTTATTACATTAAAGTTAAAACCTTTCTTTTCTTTTTGTTTAAACAAAAAGGGGAAATGTAGAATATTATTTTAAGGTGTGTTACTTTTGTTTATGCTCTGGAACATTTGTTTAATGTTGCAAGGATGTGTCTGATTAAATAAAATTCACTTGCAGTCTGGAGGCTGAGTCAGCAACTGACAGGTGGGGGGGGGGAGCCAGGTGGAGAGCGTTTATAACGAGGGGCAACACGAGGACTTCTTGGGAAACAGAGGAGGTGAGCTGCTTGCCATTAAGCCTCTCAGGGAAGCAGGATTCTACCTCAACCTTTGAATCTTGAGTTCTTTAGTGAGACAGAGATTTAGATAAGTTCTCTTAGTAGCATTGAAAGAGTCGGTGCCTGAGGGAGCAGAATTTCCTCAGGTTGCGGTTCCTGTGGCCTAGCTGCTGCTGGTGGTGGTGGGGTTGCAGTTCTGACTAGGATAGCCATAGCTTAAAAGGCAGCAGAAATTAGAAAAGAGGACAAAAGTGTGTCACTGGGGGGATGGCTTTGAGGTTTCAAAAGATCAAAGTCTCAAGCTCTCTCTCTCCCTGCTGTCTGTGGATCAGGATGTAAGCTCTTAGCTACTGCTCCAGCACCGTGCCCACCTGACCGCTTGTTGCCTGCCTGCTGCCTGCTGCCATGCTCCCCACCATCATGGTTAACAACTAACCTGAAACTGTAAGCAAGCCTCCAAGCAAATGCTTTCTTTTAGGAGTTGCCTTGGTCACGTCGTCTCTTCACAGCAATAGAACCGTAACTGAGACACTCAAATAGTTACATCCTAGATAAATTGATAAGCAAAATGTGCTTTTTCTCTTTCTCTTCTTCTCTCCCTCCTTCTCTTTCTTTTTTCTCCTCCTGCTTTCCCAGAATGTGTTCATTCCACCCACAATTCCCTAGTCTCAGGTATCTGCAGTCCAGGACGGCTCGGAATTCGTATTTGTGA
This sequence comes from Microtus ochrogaster, assembly GCF_000317375.1. Taxonomy (NCBI): domain Eukaryota; kingdom Metazoa; phylum Chordata; class Mammalia; order Rodentia; family Cricetidae; genus Microtus; species Microtus ochrogaster. The sequence goes on along the minus strand of NC_022017.1, from coordinate 21,742,496 downwards.
ACGCTCTGCTTCGTCCTCTGAAGTGCCAGGATCCAGGCTTGCACGGCTATGAATAGCTCCCACCGGTTTCTCGACTGCCTCTGTGACTTTGAAGAGACTTACTTAATCTTGTTTGTGAAATGCAGACCATAACAGTGATTTGCTCAGTGATTCTGTAACCACGGAATGAGTTAATACATGTAATATACTCAGAGTGGCTTGTTAAGTGCCCAACATAATTGCTATTACTCATTTCAACTTAAACAGTTTTCCCAAAGCTTTGCCAAGATCTGGTTAAAAAAAAAAAGCCTCTCTGTGTGTGTGTGAAATAGTAACTGTTTCCCGACTAGTTTTGGGAACCCTATTATCCTCTGTGTTCCTCAAGGTTACATAAAAGCTGTTGGGCTGGTGGTCGTCCCCTGAAGGGACATATCAAGGTTCCTTGGGATTCTCACTTAAATTCAAGGTGGTTATGAATTTATAATCCTGAACCATCAAATCTTCCGTGAATTCACCTGCCACAGTAAGTTACTGCAGAAATCTCAAAGGCAGAGCAGAGCAGCCTATCACCAAAGTGTCACATTAATAAAGCAAAAATTTAAGATAGTTACATTCCATTTTTATTTTCAAGACAGGGTTTCTCTGTATAGCTTTGGAGCCTGTTCTGGAACTAGGTCTTGTAGACCAGGCTGGTCTCGAACTCACAGAGATCCACCTGCCTCTGCCTCCCGAGTGCTGGGATTAAAGGCATGCGCCACCACTGCCTGGCGATAGATACATTTGAAAAGACTAAGAATGAAAGAAACTTCAAAATTGAAATAAGTGAAAACCAAAAAAAAAAAAAAGGTAAAAAAAAAAAGAACATGAAGATTTAAGAATGTACCATGTGGAGTTTCTAAAAATAAAAATTACAGTTCCTAGAACGCAAATAGGGTTGATAGCAAATTAAACACAGTTAAAGAGAATTCTGTTATAGGAGTAAGAATTTCAATACTATCCAGAAGGTAGCACACAGAAAGAAAGCTTCACAGTGGGCTGGGGATGTAGCTCGATGGTAGAGTGCTTACTCAGCATGCATAAGGCCCTGGGTTCGAGCCACAGTACCACAAGAACGAGGGGAAAAAAAGACTTCAAAAAACTTTGAGGAAAGTAATTATTAGTTTAGGATTATAATATTGACTCAGTTGTCACTCCAAAAATAAAGGTTATTGGCTGGGTTTGTGTGTCAACCTGACACAAGCTAGAGTCGTCAGTGAGGAAGGAGCCTTAGCTGAGAAAATGCCTTCATGAGAGAGCCAACTGGAAGGCATTTTCTCATTTAGTGATCAGCAGGGAGGGCCCAGCCATTGTGGGTGGTGCCATGCCTGGGTTCTATAAGAAAGCAGGCCAAGCAAACTAGAGCAAGAGAGCTGGTAAGCAGCACCCCTCCATGGCCTCTGCATCAGCTCCTGCTTCTGGGATGCTGCCCTGTTTGAGCTCCTGTCCTGACTTCCTTCAGGGATGAACGGCAATGCCGAAGTGTAAGCCAAATAAACCTTTTTCTCCCCGACTTACTTGCTTTTTGGTCATGGTGCTTCATCTCATGGCATTTCATCTCAGCAATAGAAACCCTAGCTAGGACCAAAGGCAAAGCTGTAAGTATGGTGGTATAGATCTACAATCCCATCGCGGAGGCTGAGGCAGGAGGATTGCAAGTTTTAGGCCAGACCAGGCTGTTTGGTAAGACTCTGTGTCTTAGTCAGTGTTCTCTTGCTGTGAAGAGACACCATGACCATGGCAACTCTTATAAAAGAAAGCATATAGTTGTTTACAGTCTGAGAGGTTTAGTCCATTGTCATGATGACTGGAACATGATGGAGGCAGGTGGACGTGATGCTGGAGAAGCAGCTGAGAGTTCTATATCTGGATCCACGGGCAGCTAGAAGAGAGACTGGCCTTGGCATGGGCTTTTGTTTGTTTATTTTTGGAGGCCTGGTTTCTCTGTGTAAAATCCTGGCTATGCTGGAATTCGCTTTGTGGACAGGGATGGTCTCGAGCTTAGGGAGATCTGCCTGTCCCTGCTGCCTCGGAATGGACTTTTTGAAACCTCAAAGCTCAACCCCAGTGACACACTTCCTTCCTCCAACAAGGCCACACCCCCTAATCCTTTCAAATGGTACCACTCCCTGGTGATCAAGCATTCAGATCTAGGAGCCTATGAGCTCAGCGACCAATTGTGTGTTCTGCTCTTGCAGGGGACTTGACGTTGCAATCCTCTTCTGGTCTCTGGGGCACCTATGCTCACACATACAAATCCATACCCAGACACAAATATACACATGATTAATAAAATACATCTTAAAATCTCAAACGAAAGCAAAACAAAACAAGAGTAGGGGCAACACGAGACATTTTAATGAAAGACAAAGCTTTCACCACACTTTACAAGCCAGTCCTGGGAAATCTCTAAGGGATGTACTTTCAAGAGGGTGATTTAAGCCCCAGTTGTTTAAGAGTGAGCGTCAAGGAAGAAGGGCAAGTAAAGAAACTCATCAACATACGATGAAGACTGAAGGAGTTCTTACTGTTTCACCTCGGGAACAGTAACAAAAACAGCAAAGACAAAGACCTGTAGGATGAGAAGATCAATTGGAAGTTGCTATAAATTCTTTTTATTATATGAGAAAGGGGATACTAATTAGCTTTAATTTTTATTAACTATGGAATTTAAATATACTTGTGAAAATAAAAGAGACTGCGTCACTTCCCACCCAACGGGAGAGGAAGAAAAGAAGAATGAAGAAAACTTGATTAGCCTTTCCCGTCCGGCTCGTGCGGTGGTTGCGGCGGTTTCGGACGCCGGCTCTCTCGTTTCCATCGGGTAGACACTCTACTGCAAAGATGGTCAACGTACCCAAAACTCGAAGGACTTTCTGTAAGAAATGTGGCAAGCATCAGCCTCACAAAGTGACCCAGTATAAGAAGGGCAAGGATTCCCTGTACGCGCAAGGGAAGCGGCGCTACGATCGGAAGCAGAGTGGTTATGGTGGGCAGACAAAGCCAATTTTCCGGAAGAAGGCCAAAACCACAAAGAAGATCGTGCTCAGGCTTGAGTGTGTGGAGCCCAACTGCAGGTCCAAGAGGATGCTGGCCATTAAGAGATGCAAGCATTTTGAACTGGGAGGAGACAAGAAGAGAAAGGGCCAAGTGATCCAGTTCTAAAACTTGGGTTTTCTGAGAGGAAAATGCTGAAGCACCAGGAAAATTACCTGTTAGAAAATAAAAGTTATTGTTATTGATACCTAAAAAAAAAAGAAAACTTGATTAATCAGGAGGTGGAAACACAGAAGAAAGTCACACAGAAAGGACAGCACAAAATGCATGAGAGAAATTAGTTAAAATGATCATTAATCCCAATAAATACATAAATGCAAATGGTTAGACTGGCTTTATTTTGCTTTTTAATGCTGAAAAAGGTATATTACATGTATTAAACATATATCACATGTATTAAACCTTAAAAAAAGATGTTAAACAATTCTATGTATTGGAGTGTGTTGCTTGCACTTTATGTATGTGCACTGAATACATGCAGTTCTTACAGGGGCCAGAAGAGGGCATCCGAAACACTGGAACTGGAGTTAGAGATCACTGAGTCATCATGTTTGTGTTGGGGACTGAACTGGGTTCTCTCCAAGGGTTGTAAGAGCTCTTAACAGCTCAGCCTTCTCTCTAGTCCCATCCCCGCCCCCCAGGGTTTGTATAGCTTTGGCTGTCCTGGAACTCCCTCAGTAGATCAGGGTAGTTTTGAACTTAGAGAACCACTTGTGCTCCATGCCTGGCTTGCTTAGGTTTTTGAGATGTAATCTCATTATGTGGTCCAATTTGGCCTAGAACTTGTTATTTTTCTTCCTTCAGTTTCAGGATACAAGGAAAACCTCTGCAAACTGCACAAATATCAGTGTTGTTCAGACCATCTTTCCTGACCATAATGCAGGAAGAAATCATTAATCATCCACAAAAATATAGTAAACATTTGAAAACCTAAATAAGCACATTCCTCTAATTCCCGAGCCAAACTATACGACATCAGAAAATCAGTACAAAATGAAATAAAAGCATTACATAGCAACATTCTCACGCAAATGATATTGGACATTAACAGTGCTGAATGCTTGTGAAGAACTTAAAGGAAAGGGGGGTCACTGAAGTGAATCGGATAAATATCCAGGGGGTTTACCAGGAATGAAAAGTGGAGAGAAACATAACAGTGTACAATGAAAGAAAAGAGACGAACAAATCCCAAAACTTGGAGGCTGATGCGCTGATGGTTAAGTCTGAGGCAGCCTGGGATACAGAGCAAGACTTTCTCAACCAACATAAAACACAAACTGAAAAAGCTGAATCTAAAGAGATTCTGATCCCTGGGGGAAAAAAAAATCAGACTCAAGATGAGATAGAATATGAATCTACCTTTAGATATTATATAACCAGGAGCAATAAAAATTACACACACACACACACACACACACACACACACACACACACACACACACACACAGAGGATCCAGACAACTTTGTCGTTACTCCAGTACCTGAAGTTCCAGCTGCTGCACAGCAAGGAGGTCAAGAGAAGTTCGGTGTTATCTTGTAGACGATAGTTTAATCTCTGGCTTACTTACAGTAAACAAACTGTGTAACACGGCTTGGACATAGCAGAAATGGAAAGGCTAAGACTTCTCTGCAGGGAGCCCACCTTGTGGCAGGGAAAGAGATGCTGAGCAACAAATTAAGGAATTACAGCGTGTTGAAAGATAATGGCAGCTTTACAAAAGAGAAACCAGATTAGTGCACTTAGTAAAGAAGCAGAGGGGTGAGGTGGGTCCACAAAGGTAGAGATGCAGGTTGGGAGAAGGACATCTAGGAGATGAGAACTTTCTCTAGGTGAGTGCAGAACCTCCTGACACTATGGAAATTCAAGGAAGAGCTTCAGCAGGAGACAGATTAGACTAGACAGAAGCTTGCCTGTGAGCCGTTCAGCAAGAGGTCCATGTACTCGGTAACCTAGGGGACAGGCCAGGGTCAGCTGAGTGGCAAGAGTGAGGTGTGTGCAGGGGTGATGGGTGGAAGGTGGAAGAGAGGCAAACCAGCTAGCATACAGAGGAGCCTACGGGTCAAGCGAGGTCAACCAGAGGACCCGAAGGTGGGATGTGAGTAGGAATGGAAACAAAGATTATACTTAGGATGTGGAAGGGTCAGAGCATGGAGACGCCAGTGAATGCTAAGCAGTGGGCTGAGGACTAGAGTTACACGTTTGCTCCCAATCCACACGCCATGCACTATTCTGGATGCACTAGTCACAAATCCTTCTCCACCCCCAACTCTCTTGAAGCTGTGTAGCTTAAAGTGCACTGGGAGGTGGGGAAGAAGTGTGGATGGTCAAAATAAGATCTTTCTAGAATTTTGGCCCTGGGAAAGAAAGACGTAAGCAAAAGGCACTGGTATTTGAAGGCAGGGCCAGGCAAAGTGTCACCTTGCCTGGAAGATGGGGTCTGGCGGGCCTGCTCAAGAGACTAACAGTTTGCAGGTAGCTGGTTAGCAAAACGTTAGGCTGTCTCCCTGGATGGTTGGCAACAAAGACGCTAGGCCTATAAGGATAGTTAGATTCACCTAGCAAGGGGGTTGTCAGAGGAGGCTCAGGGGCTCCCATGAGGTGCAGTTTTGGACAGAAAGCCAGAAGGGGTAACACTCAGGACTCTGGGTTCATTCAGGTCAAGACAGGTTTACGGAATGTCCAAAGGGGGTCTGCTGTCAAATTGAGGGCACAGGATTCCTCCATTTCAGTATCATCACTGGAGGATTCTGGTCATCATTTCCTGCCAGCAGGCAGCTAATTGAGGGAAAAGGAAGGCTGGAAATAAAGGTAGGTGGAGATTTGCAGGGGAGGGATTGAGTTTAGCCAGGAGGGAGTTGGGGGCCTGGGTCAAGGCGGAGGGAAGAAGATGGCCGACAGGCCAGGAAGCAGAGTTTCCTCTCTGGGCTGGGACGCAGGAAACCCAGCCCTGAGCTTCCCAAGGTGCTTCCTGGAGATAAGAGAGACCCTATCCTGCTCCAACCCCTCTTACATCCTGCCCTAGCCCCTAGGGTACCCTCAGTTGCACCACTCAGTCAGACCTTGGGAGGGGCTTTGGAGGTCAGGGCCTTCTGGGGCTTCACTTCCTCCAACACTGAGGGGTCCACCCAGGCTTGAGAGCAGCCGGGAACAGAGGCACAGAAGCGCTGGAGACTTAGTTCTGCCGGGTAAGAGTTCTTTTGAGGGGAGAGATTGTTCCTCAAGGGTAGCCAAGTGGGAATGGGCCAGGTGGTCCATGGAGGACAGGGCTGCGGGGTTTGGATTGGTCAGAAGGTCCTGTATGGAGTCACGAAACACTTTTAGAAGGTGGTGGATCGGGGAAATGCAGGCTGTTTTGGGGAGCAAGTCTAACCAATCACTGTTCTGTGTGGGGTGAGGGCATGTCTAAGGTGAACCGGGTGGTTGGGGGGGGTGGGATTTGGTTAGGCTCTATAGGTGTATAGGACCAGGGCAGTCCAAGGTTATTCCTGGGATGTTCAGGAATAACCAGTTTTGTGGGCGATCCAGGGCTGCTCACGGCGAGGGTTGGGGAGGCTGGGGCTGAGGGGATGCTTCCTGCCACTGGCAGAGTTCCCGGCCAGGCTGCTCCGCAAAAGCTGTCCAGTGTGTGCCGCCAGCGATGTGTGGCTCTCTGGGGCCGTTAGGGGGTGGGGTGTAAGTCAAGGTAGGTGGGAGAGTGCTGTGGAAGGCAGGACTAGACCCTGTTATTAGTAAGGTAATTCATCCATTCAGGGGGTACACCTTTCTGGGCATTCGGAGCGGGGTCCCCGCGCGTTGGGCACTTCCGAGGCAGCGCCGGGCTAAGGCTGGCACGCCACGCGGGCGGCGCCTGAGTTGGTTCACTCGCAGCGCTCCCCTCCCCGCCCACTCGTCACCCCCTCCCGCGTTGCCACGACAACGTGTGAAACTAAAATTCAGTTCCCCGTCGCAGGTGGAGACTAGTGGCGCCCCCTCCCCTAAGCCCTTCCTCGTAGGTCGCGCCCCCATCCTGCTGTCGCTAAGGTGACGGGGAGGGGGCGACCAGCTGCAGGGTTGGGCCAGCCAGGGTTGGGGAGGCCGCAGAGTCCGGACAGACCCCCCAAACTCGGTTGCAGCGGGGGCCGAGAGAAACACCCTGGGTGCGGCTAGAAGGGCTGATTTGGGGGGCCCTTCGTGGCACAGCAGCTCCGCCCTGATCGAGCCTGGGGTCTGCGGCCCTCCACCCAGTACAATACCCCGGCTGATCCCACCACCTCCTGGGGTCTGGAGTGTGGGGTCGGCAGACTAGGGAGATTTCCACCCCGGACACCAATTTTCCTGCTTATCTCTCCCTCTCCGTCAGCCTGTGGTCCTCTTGCCCCGACGCGTAGAGGTCCCTCACCCAGCTCCAGAACCCTCCGTCACCCTAGTACGGTGGTCTGCGACGCTCGCCTGCAGCGGAAGCGCGGCGTGCCATCCCCCCCGCTGTGTCAGCCACTCCCCCTCGACAGCCACCCCCCCCTCCCGCGCGGGCCCCCGGCCCCCGCCCTCTGCACCACACGCCCACGCC
>NC_022017.1:21710722-21734534 GCF_000317375.1 Microtus ochrogaster | reverse complement strand
CCGGCGGGGGGTCAGGGGGGGCCAGGGCGCCGCGCGGAATCCCCGTGCGCTCCTCTCTCCGCCGGCAACAGTCCGGGCCCCGGCGCTAGCACCGGGATGGACGGCCCCGGGGCCAGCGCCGTGGTCGTGCGCGTCGGCATCCCGGACCTGCAACAAACGGTGAGCCCTCGCGATCTCGCCGTACCCCCGTGTAGCCCACTAGCGGTGACCCCTGCCGGGCGCGCCCTGCGCCAGGACCCCCGGCCGCGGCCACTCGCCCCTCCCCCGCCGCCTCCGCGGGACCCTCCCCATAGCCGGGGCGGGGCCCTGGAAGCCCAGCCCCGGGGCGGGGCCCCAGCCTCGGCGCGGTGGCGCGGGGTCCCTGCTCTTGCTCCCCAAGTAGCCCTCCAAGCGGGCCCCGGGGCGGGGTGCCCTGCGCTCGCAGGTCCGGGCTCACGACTCGCTCCGCTGCAGAAGTGCCTGCGTCTGGACCCAACCGCGCCCGTGTGGGCCGCCAAGCAGCGTGTGCTCTGCGCCCTCAACCACAGCCTTCAGGACGCGCTCAACTACGGGCTATTCCAGCCGCCCTCCCGGGGTCGCGCCGGCAAGTTCCTGGATGAAGAGCGGCTCTTACAGGACTACCCGCCTAACCTGGACACGCCCCTGCCCTATCTGGAGGTGCTGGGCAGACCAGGGTGGGGGTGGAATGGAGCGCACTGGGTGTGATCTTTGAGCTCCGTGGCTGGAGCAGTGAAGGGCAGGCCGGGAGGAGTTGGCAACAGGAGCGGTGGGGGGCTATGTGCAGCCTGAGCAGTGTGCTGAGAGCCAGAGGTGGGTATATTGAGTGCAGCGGGTAGGGTGAAGTGTGAGCTGCATGTGTGGTAAGTGGTGTGTTGCAGCTTCGGCGTGGAGAGCGGTGTGAGCAGTGTGTAGAGTACTTGCAGCAAGCAATGTGTGCAGCACACAGTGAGCACCCGCAGCACATGCACTCAGCATGCGTGGTGTGAGCAATTTGAACACGGGAGGGAGAAGTGTGAGAAGAACTGAGTGCCTTAAGGGTCATGCGGTGTGAACAGTGTTCTCTGTGTGCACATCGGAGGTTGGCAGAAAATATTAGCACCATTTATGATGCATAAAGGTGATTTGAGTGCCACTCCAGGATGGAGATTCTGTCCTCATTGGAAGGTCTTTGTGTGTGTGTGTGTGTGTGTGCGTGTACCAAGGTCAGAGTTGGTTCAATCCTCGTGGTAGCACCAGGAATTGGGTTATTTCTACTTGGAGAGAAAATGTCTAGGAATAGAAGCTTAGTTTCAGATCTTGGGTGAGCAGTCAAGTTTTCCAAGTCCTGGAGGTGGGAATGAGACAGACAGGCTGCAGGCCCGCCAGGCCATGAATTGGCCGAGTGAGTACTGTCTCCTCCGGACCACACATTGTTTCTGTGCAATGGGTAGTCAGTAGCTGCCAGTTGTTGTCTGTCCCCTCTGTAAGTGCATGTCTGGAACTTGTCTGGCTGTGTTGCAGTGAGAGTGTGGGCAGGAGGGTGGTGAGCAGAAATCAGCCTGCGGTGGTGGCCACCACCCCTTGCTCACTGGACTTGTGTGTGCGCCTTCTCTCCCCCTTTTCTTTATCCGAGCAGTTTCGATACAAGCGGAGAGTTTATGCCCAGAACCTCATAGATGACAAACAGTTTGCAAAGCTGCACACAAAGGTAAAGCAGTCACTGGAGGGGACCTTCCATGACCACTGCTCCTATTCAGGTTTGGCCCAGTCTGCTTTCCCAGAAGTGGGTTTCAGGACCTGGTCCGGGGCTGGGCTCAGGCTCCATGCCCAGGACTGGTCTAGTGATGGGTTCCCACTAAATCAGAGTTTTGCTGGTAGTGGGGTGATTGTCTTACTTGAGGCTGGGGGAGAGGGAAGCGGATAAGTGTCCATTGCGTTGACTGTGAGGGCAAGAGGTCCAGTGGTTAGTGCTCCTTAGTACGAGGAAGACAGAGTTAGATATCTCACTAATTCCCTCCCAGGAGGGATTAACCACCTCATTTCACAGGTGAGGCAGAGGGGTTGAGTCACCTGCTGTGACTGCCCACTGCCCAGTGAAGCTGGCCCAAATCTGCCTAGGTAGGCCCTGTGTGGCCCGTGTACACCTGTACAGTGTCTTTGCTCCTGGGGCCTGCACCCAGGTGTACCTGACTCCGTTTGCTTCTTTTTCTTTTGTATTTTGAGGGACACTTCACTCTTATGGGTGTCCAGAGGGCAAGGAGGGTGTCCTAGGCCTTTTCCAAGTCCGCCAGCTCCGCGGGCAAGTGGGAATTTGCTTGTGGGAACTTCACTGATGGTCTCTGGAGCTTCGGAAAGGAACTTAGTGACCCTGCCTAAGGTCCTAGATCCTTAGGCTTCTGTCAGACTTTTCTGCTGTTCCAGGGCAGGTGACAGTCAGTGGCTCTGGCTCTGTATTGGGCAGAGACCATGTCAAAGAGAGAGGTATCTGTCTCCCTCCACTAGCCCTTTTGTGACCCTGTCATCTTGGGTTCTCTAGCTCCTTTCTCAGGCCCACAGACACAAGGGATTTGCTTTTCAGTGAGTCTTGTCTGTGTTTTGGACGAGTCTGAACTCCTCTCTGCCCTGTCCTCTTGCTTGCCTGGGGTCAGGCTGTCCCTACCCTCTTCCCCTGTGACCTCGAGGCTGTCTTAATGTTCTTCCTAGATGATTTGTGTAGATTCTTCCTCTGGTTTTGTCACTTTGACCCCGTGATACTGGTCCACCAGGCACCCACCCTCTCCTGTCTATGATACCCGCTGTTTTTAGATGCCTGGGTGGGGACACTATGCCACCAGACAAGGCTAGTTGAGGCTTTGCTGGGTGAGGGATGAAAAGACAAAGTCACATTGTGGGTGCTCCAGGGGTCTACCACAGAATGTAGGAGGAGCTGGTCAGAGGAATGAGACTAGAGTTGTTAGCCTTCGGCTCCTGTCAGAATGGCCTCAGTGTTCTTTTAGGCTGAGGGAAGGAACTCAATTGGGGTCTGTGACTAAGGTGTCCTGGCTGTGATGAAAGCGGCCAGGCTCAGGCTGGGTTTGTAAGAAGGGCTTTGAAAGCACAAGGGGCTAGCCAAGATGGAACTGGCGTTGAGGTAAAGGTATGGGGTCGAAGATGAATAAGACGACAGACAGGTTAGACAGAATGGGGCTAGGGACAGTGTATGCCTTACAGGCGGTCGGGAGCTTGCTGGAGGAAGGGGGTGATGGGAAGATGACCATGAATGTGACACCCCGCTGATTGGGATGGTTGGTGTTCTAGGCAAACCTGAAGAAGTTCATGGACTATGTCCAGCTACACAGCACAGACAAGGTGGCCCGCCTGCTGGACAAGGGGCTGGACCCCAATTTTCATGACCCTGACTCAGGAGGTAGGAGAAGAGCAGGGAGGGGATGGTTTGTTTATTTGTTTTTGTTTTTTGAGCAGCTGGGACTCTTAACTTTTATTTATCTCTAAATCCAGAGTGCCCTCTGAGCCTTGCGGCACAGTTGGACAATGCCACTGACCTCCTGAAGGTTCTTCGCAATGGCGGTGCTCACCTGGACTTCCGAACCCGTGATGGGCTAACAGCTGTCCACTGTGCCACCCGCCAGAGGAATGCAGGGGCATTGACGGTTAGTGAGGGCAGGACCCCGGTCTGGAGGGACTCACGGGCTCATGCAGAAGGCTGGGCCTGGCATGGATCCTGAGGTGCCTTATCCTCAGACCCTGCTGGACCTGGGGGCTTCACCTGACTACAAGGACAGCCGCGGCCTGACGCCCCTGTACCATAGTGCCCTAGGGGGCGGGGATGCCCTCTGCTGCGAGCTGCTGCTCCATGACCATGCACATCTGGGGACCACTGATGAGAACGGCTGGCAGGAAATCCATCAGGTAAGCAAGGGGGCCTGGGCTGGGTCCAGGCTGTAGGCCTCTGTCTGGGATGCTTCAACACCTCTCTTCTCCTCAGGCCTGCCGCTTTGGGCACGTGCAGCACTTGGAGCACTTGCTGTTCTATGGGGCCAACATGGGTGCCCAGAATGCCTCGGGAAACACAGCCTTGCACATCTGTGCCCTCTACAACCAGGTATACCTTGAGACTCACCCCCTTCAGGTTCATTTACATTTTCTGTGTGTAGTAAAGTATGACTGTATGCCTGCACACAGGTGACCATACATCCCAGCCTGTGTGACACTCTCTGTTGTATGTTCTGTGCCCTGTCTGGTTACTGGGTGGCCTACTTAAACATGTATGTTTTCTTAACACACGTGTGTCAATATGTCCGCGTGTATGTTCTTAACAGCTAGCTCTCCGATGAGAGCGGCGTACATAGCCCTGCCTAGCCCAGGCATGCGTCTCTGTGTGTGTGATTCCTGTGCCCTGCACACCTGCGCATGCCTATCCACGTGTGTACCTGCCATGGTTGGCCCTGCCTCTCTGCGGCCCAGTGTGATTGTTGTTGCCTCCCAACAGGAGAGCTGCGCTCGTGTCCTGCTTTTCCGTGGTGCCAACAAGGACGTCCGCAATTACAACAGCCAGACGGCCTTCCAGGTACAGGATGTGTAAGACTGACCCAGGGGGCTGCTCATGTGTCCTACTGACTTTGAACTTGGATTCTTCTTCAGAGGGCAAGGAGGGAGTGCTCGCTCTGAGGAATTATGAGTGGGCTAGTGTGCTCAGAGTTTGAGGGGAATGTTTGGTGTGGTGTAGCACGGATAATAAAAACACAGAGACAGATGTTGGAGTTCAACCCGAAAACCAGAAAAGTAAAGCAGCCAACCCACTAGAGAAGTCTTTCCTCTACCGAGGCTGGGTGACCGTAGACTAAGCAGACTAAGCAGCCTAAGCAGCCAAAACTTTAACTAAGCCTCTCTCCTCCCATTTAATATTCCCACTAGTGCTGGGATTAAAGTTGTGAGGCACCACCACCTGGATTTGTTTCTGCATTATTCATTTGTAGCCCAGGGTGGCCTTGAACTCACAGAGATTCATCTGCCCGTTTCCCAAATCCTGGGATTATAAAGGTGTGCGCCACCACTGCTTGACCTCTATAGTGGCTTAGCTTTGCCATTCTGATCTTTAGGCAAGCTTTATTTATTAAAATATAAATAAAACATCTCTGTAGTGTGGTGGTTGCCTCTATCCTCCTCCGATGGATAAATGCCATATGACTCCAGGACTCTGGGGAAGGGCCGAATGGACAGGTGTGGTTGGCCTGATTCCCTGGAAGCAGGCAAGAGTGCAGAGGACAGACTTGAGAGGGATATGTGACCGCTACTACACCTGACTTGACCCAGGTTATGTTTCTGAACTGTTAGTCGCCAGGCTCGTTGGCACTGGATAGCCAGGTAGTTACCTAGAGTTTTGGAGGAGTTGAGGGTATCATGGGAATTTACGAACCATGAAAGCAGTGTGGAAAGGGGTATCTATTATTATTATTATTATTATTATTATTATTATTATTATTATTATTATTATTATTATTGTTATTATTATTTTTGGTTTTTCGAGACAGGGTTTCTCTGTAGCTTTGGAGCCTGTCCTGAAACTAGCTCTTGTAGACCAGGCTGGTCTCGAACTCACAGAAATCCGCCTGCCTCTGCCTCCTGAGTGCTGGGATTAAAAGCGTGCACCACCACCACCCAGCATGTATATATTATTCTTAATGGGAGCACAAGCCCTTGAGAATGTCAGAAAGGCAAGCTGTTAAGGCCATGTCTGTGAGTGTAAGGTAGAGGTTGAAGATTTGGGCACATCTGGAAGTAGATACGCCAAGGTGTATTAGATGGGCCAGGTTTGGGGACAGAGGTAGGAAGAATGAGGGCTGAAAAGCTGTGGGACCAGGATTGATATGGGAATCGTGGCTGCATATGGGGCAAATTGAAAGTTCTACTGTTGGGTTCGGGTTTGTTCATGTTTTAACTCTAAGCCTTGTGTCCCAGAAGCACTCTTGGACTTAGGCAGAGGAGGGCAATGGGCCAACCCCAGCTGCTGGTATCCTGTCTCTCGTCCAGTAGAAGTGATGTGTCCACAGACATTGACTGCTGTGACTTGAGAGAAGGGTGGCTTTGGGAAGATCCCAGTAGGAGCACCTGGGGTTTGGGGTACCTCCCTCCTTGCCCTCCATGTGTTGATTTCTCTCTCCCAGGTGGCCATTATTGCAGGGAACTTTGAGCTTGCTGAGGTAATCAAGACCCACAAAGACTCGGATGTCGGTGAGTTCTGCCCACCCACAGATCCTTTCTGAATGTGCTGTGGCTGTCATAAGCCTGTCATACACCCTGGTGGTGTAACAGGGTCTCCATACTCCAAGGCAATTGTCTGCTAGTGGCCCTTGCAGACACGGGAATGCACTGAAAAATGGCCTGTGGGGACCGAACAGAATTTTTGGTCGGGGCCTAAAGCAGGTCTGGGCTCTAGGCTGTGTTGGCACAGACCCCGGTGGTCAATATCTAGAATGGGCTCTGTGCTTCCTATTGTGTGCTAGGGCAGTGCTTAGCTTCCTGTGGAGAGAGCAGGACACAGTGGTGAGGATGAAAACAGAAGTGGGAATAGGCTTGCGGCTATCTCCTTCCACAGAAGGTTTGAGCTCCCAGCAGGTAGCGCACAAAAGAAACTTGGCATATGTATAAGCGCTTGGAGGAGGACCAGAAGCTGCATGTGTAGTTTTTGCTTCAAGACTGGCAGGCAGAAGGCTCCAGCCTAATCTTTGGTGTGTGTGTGTGTGTGTGTGTGTGTGTGTGTGTGTGTAAGAGAGACAGACAGACAGACGGACAGAAAAAGTGTGAGAGAGAGGTGTGGTGTGTGCGTGCCTGGTTCTGGAGCCTGACTGTCTCATCCTGGGTACAGGTGAGTAAGTCTGCAGGGTACTGTGGGTCCCTCCTCCAGCAAAGGGTTGCTGTCTGGCTACAGCAAAGCCTTCTAGCCGTAGGGATCCCTTAATGTTCTGGGTAGGCTTTTCTGCCTGTGACTCTTTCTGGAACATGGAGCCCCAGGCTCCCCTTTCTTCTGTGAGCGTTACTTGAAGTGTCCCCATTTCTTGTTTCAATCTGCAATGACATTGGGCAGCAAAGGGATGGAGCTGGCATTAAGGTTAGAATATTCCTCAGTTTATGACAGTCTGGCCTGGGGGTTCATCTTTGGTTGGGGTTAAGATTAAGGTCAGTTTCATGTTTAGGGCACTTCCTTGAGCTGCTCTTTGCTAATAAGGCTTGGTCATGCGCCCCTTGAACCTTGCAAGTTGGGGCCATAATGGTGGATGAACTGAGGGTGGGTGGCTTCCCCAAGAGAGATCCTGCAGCAGTGCTAAGTGACTTCATGATTCATGGTGCAAAGCTGGGCCCTAGTTCAGGTAGAAAGTTTTTGGGTTGATATAGACGCACGTGATAGCTACAGTTTGCTTGGGGCTGACAGCATCAGAGATGAAATTTTCTGGGATCATCCTGTATGTGGATGCCTCGTTGCCCAAATGTCTAATCTTGAGAGAATTGCTGAATCTGTGGTGCCTCCCTTTGTCATAAGTGAAATATAGTGTCTTAGGTACCGCATCTTCTTTTCACCTTGGTCTCCTGTAGCATTTGATCCTGGAAGGGGCTGAATTCTAGTGACTTGTTTGTAACTGATTTCGCAAGAGATGAGGGACTTGTATAATATCTAGGATGAGCTGTAGGACTATCCCTCTGCCCTTTGTCCCAGGATTCTGGGGGTCACCAGCCGGGGCGCATGTCCATTTTACCGAAGCGTGCTTGCCTCAGCTGGGGCTAGGCACATCGTGGCTGAGCAGAGTGGGCATCAGTGTCATCTGCTCTCACAACCGTATAGAGCACTGTAACGTCTTAGTGTTACAGCCTGTCCTAGGTAGGTTTCTACTGCTGTGATAAAACACCATGACCACAGCAGCTTAGGGAGGAAAGGGTTTGTTACAGCACACACATTCCAGTCACACCCCATCAGGAAGGGAAGGCAGGATAGAAGGCAGGAACTGAAGCAGAGGCCATGGGGACATGCTGCTTACTGGCCTGCTCCGCACTGTGGTTTGCTCAGCTTGCTTTCTTACAGGCTCCAGAACCACCTGCCCAGGTGTGGCACCGCCCACGATGGGCTGGGCCCTTCCACATCGGTTATTTAATAATAATGAAAGAAGTGCCCCGCAAACTTACCTCTAGGCCAATGAGATGTGGGGTTTTCTCAGCTGAAGTTTCTTCTTCCTAGATAACCCTGACTTGTGTAGAGCTGACAAAACACTAAGCACTGACCCTGTGCAGTATGGTGTGGTCATGAGATTTACTGTGCATCTCAGTTCACCTTCCTAATGTTCTCTTGTGAAACTGATTATTGGGCATTTATTTATTTATTTATTTATTTATTTATTTATTTATTTATTTCAGAGAAGAAACCCAAATCTTAGAGGGTTAATGAGAAAACCTATCATTAGACCTGGGGACTCAGGTCTGGGTTGCCCGCCTTCCTCTGCACATACCCATCCACTCTAAGGACATTTCTTAAGTGACAGATCTAAGTTACTCTGTCTCCCTCTGGGGCTGTGGGACCCCACATAGGAGCTGCGTGGAGCTCTCTGCCTGGCTGTCCTCCACTTCCTTCCTCAGGGTAATGTTTTGCAGGCACTCATGTCGTGTTTCAAGAGACACCTCCTTACTTCTCTTTATGGACCAATAGACCCTTGGGTAGGACTCTGGTCAGTGGCTTTCTCTGCTTCCTGTTTCAGTTAGTGGGCTATGGGCTTTCAGTCAACCTATGTATATAAAGCATTCTATGTATATATGTTCACGTGGACTGCCTAGCTCATGTTTTTGGTAAGTGCCTCGGGCAATACTTCTCATATGGTGACGTCACCTGGAGAGCTTGTTCAGTGTAGGTTCTGAGTCTGGGCCCTGGTGTGGCCTGAGCCTCTACACTGGTCGCTAGCTCAAGGTGAAGCCTGCTCTGCCTATCCTGGCTCCACGCTTTTTACAATAGGTGTAGACAGTCTTGGCAGGCAGTGCTGCAGGCCAGAGCCTGCCCACGGTATATAGTTTTTGTTTTTAAATCAAGGCGAAGTGTTCCTTACTTAAAATTGACTACTTTTATTGACAATCCGGTAGCATTCCTTACATTTACAGTATTGAATGCCAGTTTTGTTGAATCCCAAAATGTTTTCATTGCTCCAAAGGGTACCGCAGATATGTTAAGTTCTGTATTGCCCTCCTCCCCAGCCTGTCAGCTGAGAACATAATTTCTCTTGGCATTTACCTGTTATTGCTGTTTCGTATCAATGGAATTACACTATTACCCTTTCTTTGTGCCTTCGAACTTCATCTGCCTTGCAAGATCATTTCATTCCTTCTTATGGCTAAAATGTATTCTGTTGTCTGTGTGCATGGTATTTGGCTTATTCATTCGCCTACTGGTGGATATATAAGTTGTTTCTACTTTAAAACACACACACACACACATAGTGTGTATGTTGTGTGCTTGTGTGTCTGCCTGCTTGTCTGTATGTGTATGCATACACAACATGCATACAGGTGCCCTTGGGGGCCAGAAAAGAGCACGGATCCCCTGAAACTGGAGATACAGATGGTTGTGAACCACCCAGTGTGGGTACTGGGACCCAAACCTGTGTCCCTCTTCAAGTCAGTATCCACTCTTAAGAGCTGAAACCATGCTGGGCGGTGGTGGTGCACGCCTTTAATCCCAGCACTCGGGAGGCAGAGGCAGAGGCAGGTGGATCTCCGTGAGTTCGAGGGCAACCTGTCTGCAAGAGCTAGTTCCAGGACAGGCTCCAAAGCTACAGAGAAACCCTGTCTCGAAAAACCAAACCAAACCAAACCAAAACAAAAAAAAGCTGAAAGCTGAAGCCATCCCTCCAGCTGGTCTTTACTTTTCGATTTATGAATATTGCTATCACAAACATGTTTGTACATGTGTTTATATGAATAATAGTTTACACTTCTTTTGGGCTTATCCCAAGGAGTGGAATTGCTAGGTGATATGATAGTTATTACATTTTTGAAGAGTTTCTAAACTGTTTCCACTAAACTTCTTTCATCTATCCGTGGGTTTCTAGCTTCTTTACCTTCTTCCCAATGCTTGCCTGCTTTTTTTTTTTTTTAAATTGTAGTTACCCTGTTGGATATGGTGTGGTATTTCATTGTGGATTGTGGTTTCCTAATGCCCAATGCTATTAAGCACATTCTCAGGAGTTTTTCATTTGTGTGTCTTTGGAGGAAAGTGAAGGCCTTTACTCACTTCAGTTTTTTTCCTTATTGTTGAACTATAAGAATTCTTTATTTACTTTGAATATAGTAAAGAATATAGGGCCAGCAAGATGGCTTAGTGGGTAAATGTGTTTGCTGCTAAGCCTGGGAAATGCACATGGTACAAGGAGAGAGCTGACTTCTTCAGGACCTTGATGTGTTTCACAGGGCCATGGCATTATGTTCATGTATGTACATACACAAATAAATAGATGCAACAAACTGAAAATACATTGTATATGGTTTGGGTGTTGTTTGAGATAAGTTTTCACTGTGGCCCAGGTTGGCATTGAGCTCTGTATGTATCCCAGACTGGTCTCAAACTCTTGACAGGTCTTCTGCCTTAGCCTCTGAGTATCCGGATTACAGGAAAGAAACTACCATGTCCTGCTTTGTTTCTTGCTCAGATTGGTTTTGAATTCTAGGCTCAGGTGATCTTCCTGCCTCAGCCTCTTCAGTAGCAGGGTCTATAGGCACTTGTTATCATACTCCGTTTTGTTTTTTTAATTAAAATTAAAACAAATTCTCGTCGGGCGGTGGTGGCGCACGCCTTTAATTCCAGGACTCAGGAGGCAGAGGCAGGCGGATCTCTGTGAGTTCGAGGCCAGCCTGGTCTACAAAAGCTAGTTCCAGGTCAGGCTCCAAAGCTACAGAGAACTCTGTCTTGAAAAACCAAAAAAGAAAAAAAAAAATCTCATGCTTTTGATGTTGTACCTAAGAATCCATTGCCAAACATAAGGTCGCACTGTTTATCACTGATAGAAGAATACGTAAGCATGCTTACATTTTGTGGAGCTTTTAGTATTCTCCAACTCCTAAACAGAGGCTACACTCTGCTGAAAGGAGCCGAAGGCCAAGTATTTGTAGAGACAAGACAGGACAACCTTTGTTTAGAAGTTAGCTGGTTGGTCTGATTACTGTAGTTTCTGGCCTCAGATGATGGGCTCTACTGTGTTTGGCATCAGAGTGCCAGAGCCACTCCCATTAACGGCATCCCAGTGAGATGACCGGTCTCACTGTGTAGCCCCGCCTGGCCAGGAACTCACCATGTATATCAGGCTGACCTTAGACTCATGGAGACGGGGCTGGGATTAAAGACACTTACCACCATGCCTTTTTTTTTAAAAAAAACAAAAATAGCTATTCACTTTGACCAGAACTTGGGCATAAGTATCATTATAATGTGTCATGGCGGGATGGATGTCTTTGACTCAAATCATACTGTTAGATGTTGAAGATTGTTGCTGTTGTTGTTGATCTCATTTTTGTTGTTGGTGTACTGTGGACGGCTGTGAAGACACATTTGAGACCCTAGAAGAAAATGTAGCACACTGGATGATTATGATAACTATGAGGCAGATGCCCAAGACTACAGTGTGCCCTTAGCTGAGATTCTAGCAACCAAAGTATGTATACATCTTTTTGTTTTTTTTTTTTGAGATAGGTTTTCTCTACATCCTGGAACTTATTATATAGACTAGGCTGGCCTCCAACTCAGAGATCCACCAGCCTCTGGGATTAAAGGTGTATGCCGTCATGCCTTGCTCAAAATAATATTTCTATTGGACAAAAGCAAAGGTGAATCATTAGAACAAACAGAATCAGTCAGAGTCCAGAAAGAAGTTAGCCAAGATTTCTGGAGTTGAGCTCGAAGCATGTTTCTTGGCTTGCATCTCAAATGCCCGTATTTCTGGCACTGGGAGAAGGCTGACCTCCCTTGGTGGCCAGCGCTTGGGCAGGGTTATCCTCTGGAATTGCATCAAGGTGTCTCTCTCCAGCTTTGGAGTTTCAGGAACAAACAGCTCCTGTTCTTAGTGATTCTAAGTTGGAGAAGTGGGAAAACATTCAAATGGAGGAATAGAGAAGATCAATATCCAGTTCAGTTTATAGGTAATAAATAATACTAATAACAATTTCAACCCAGTGAGCAGGCCCACAGTCTCAGAACAGTGTTCTGCGGTTTTCTCTGAAGCAGAACTCTCTGTAGCTATGCCAGTCTTTGAACCTTAGCCTATTTAGACACGTTTAGTAGGAGAGGCTTGGAATGTAGCTAAAATTGGTAGGGTGCCTGCCCAGCTGTGCAAAGCGCTGGGTTGTATCACTAATCCCAGCACTCTGGAAGTGGAGACAGGATCAGAGGTTCAAAGTCATCCTCAGCGCAAGTGAGTTTGAGGCCAGCCTGGGCTACATCAGACCATCAGACTGTCTCCCAGCAACAACAATAACACAGCAACACATTTAGTAAGGAGAGTAGTTAACCACACAGGCTCTTTAGTTTGTTTTGCTGAAACTTTTGGCAAGGAACCTCAGTTTGGACTTTTTTTTTTTTTTTGAGACGGGGTTTCTCTGTGTAACTTTGGAGTCTGTCTTGGAACTTGCTCTTAGACCAGGCTTTCCTCGAACTCCCAGAGATCCGCTTGCCTCTGTGCTGGTATTAAAGGCGTGTGCTACCACCGCCTGGCCTCAGTTTGGACTTTTAAAAATCTTTTATGGCTCAGAAATTAAAATCAAGATGAACTGCAGACTACCCTTGTAGTAATTCATTGTTTTTTTTTTTTTTTAAAAAGGTTTTTCAAATCCCCTCAGGTTTCTGGAAGAAACAGGCAGAAAGTGACATTTTACTCACAATAAGGCTTGGAACAGCTCTTGCAGGTTGGCATCCTGTGCAGATTCTCAAATCACATTCTAATCAAAGCTTTGGTAATAGGATCGGTTTCTCCAGTTGTACGCTATCGAAAACAGCACAGTTTCTTAGTGAACTTGTGCAGATAATATATTACCATGTAATACACAAGCCCATGCTTAGCTTTAACAGTGCCGAGGATCTGGTGCAGAGAGAAAGTGAATATTTCAGGGTTTCTCAGTGTAGCCCAGGATGCTCTGGAACTCACTCTGTAGACCAGGCTGGCCTTGAACTCAGAAAGATTCACCTGCCTCTGCCTCTCCAGTGCTGGGATTAAAGGCATGCACCACCACCGCCCGGCAAATATTTCAGTTTTAATTTTCAAAAAAATCACCAATAGGCCACAGACAGTGCAAAAGGAAAGCATAGTCCTTAAATCTAGAACATTAAAATGAAAAATTCAAATAAACATAAAATTACTCACCTCATTTTTTTCAGTTTTTTAAAAAAAACTTTATTAAAAAAGTTGCCAAAAAAAGTCATCCACTGACATTAACCAGGCTCAGATACCTCATCGGTGTTTTCCTTTTGTGTCATGATTTCTTTTTCTGTTTGTTTATTATTTTGAGACAGGGTCTTATTCTACATCCCAGAAGGTCTGGAACTCACTGTGTAGTCCAGGCTCATCTTGCACTTACAGTAACCCTCTTGCCTCAGCTTCAGAGTGCTAGAATTTCAGGTCTAGACCCATGTCCCTACTTCTTCTTTGGCTTGGACTTGGTTTACTGGTTGGAACAAACCACCAGGTATTTATTTTCTTCCTCCTCTTCTTCTTTAGTCTGTTTTTCTCTCCTCTTTTCTTTCTCTGCTCTCTCTCCTTCCCTCCCTTCTCTCTCATTTGCCTTTTCTTGTTCTTTCTCTCCTCCTCCTGCCCCCACCTTTTCTCAGTGTTATTGCTCAGGCTGGTCCTGAACTCCTGGGTTCAAGAAGTTTTCTGGACTCAGCCTCCGAACTGTCAGGACTTCAGGCTCAGGCCACCATTGCTGGTCTCATTTCTTCATTACAGTTCTGAAAATTCTTCTCCAAGCTAGTGGTATGATCGTGAAGTTACTGGGAACCTAGATTCCACAGTACTTGTCTGAGTCCAACAGTGTTTTTGAAGGATAAATGATTTTGGGCTGCAGCTAATCGCACATACTTTTAGAGAAGAATGATAATAATAACTGTACACTTGGCAAGACTCCAAACAGCTATGGCTGAAAGCTGATGACAAAGTCAGCAAGGATTGGGTTTCTTTTTGTGGCTTACAAGATTTTAACACAGCCGGACTTACACGACTGATAGGATTGTACCCAAAACAAGTCCAATTTCCAGGAATTTTACACACTTTTATAATATTTGTATTTTGAAATTATGTGAAAGTATGGTTTAAAATTTGGTACCGGGGTGGTGTATGCCTATGGCCATAGTATACTGGAGGCTGAGGCCGGATAAGGACAAGTTTGGGTCCAGCTTCGGCTATATCCCCACCCTCGACCCCAAAAGGTTTAGTACTACAATGCTTTCCATACAATTTAACACATCAAACAAGATTAATGAATTCAGTATCTCTTTAACATTGCAGGGGCCTTTCTGGATTGTTAAAGTTAGTTTGGGATTAAAGATAAATCAAGGAGCCAGGCATAGTGCCAAAGGCCTTTAATTCCAGCACTTGAGAGGTACAGGCAGGCAGATCTCAGTGAGCTCCTATCTATCTAGGGCTACACAGTGAGACCTTCTCTCAACAAACAAACAAACAAGCCCAAACCAAACAAAAACCCCAAATTACCTAGTGCACTCTGAAATCAGTAACACATTTTTCTTTTGTCCTTAGGTCTGGTTGCCTATAGCATGGGTAAGAAACACTTTAGGAAGGACTTTTCAATAGGTTTCTAGTTTTTCTAATTCACATGTAACCTGTATGTGGACTCCATGCGGCTTGTAGCCATGGAGCTGGTGATCTTCAGGGTGACACCAGGTCCTATCAATGTGTTTAGATTATACATGAGCTCAGGTTGGCACCTATGAGAGAAAGGCAAATTGTTATTTTGTTTGTTTTCAAGACAGGGTTTCTCTGTGTAACAGCTCTGGCTGTCCTGAAACTCAATCTGTAGGCCAGGCTGGCCTTGAATACTCAGAGATTCGCCTATCTCTGCTTCCCAAGTGGTGGGATTAAAGGTGTGTGCCATCACTGCTTGGCTGCAAAATGTATTTTATCTAGACAGGATTACCTTTATTTATTTCTGAGCTCAAGATTTTGATTGAAGTCTAACAGTGGTTAAAAAGCAGACTGAAGAACTTGATTATGGTATATGCTGTAATTCTGGAGGTAGAGGGATGAGAGATTGAGGACAGCCTGAGCTATGAAGCAAGACACTCACACAGACAGACAGACAGACAAACATACAGACACACACATACACAGACAGACTCTCTCTCTCTGTCTCCCCCCACCCCCCGCCCCCACTTTGTGGTTTCCAAGATGATAATTTTTTTTTGGTAAGATTTACCCTTTGTCTAGAAAAGAGCAAATTCTGAGATAGAGTCCCAGTTGCTGGATTTAAACAACCTATTATTTCCTGTCTTCCTGGGAGTTTCCTACTGTGATCTATTCATTAGACCCAGTTAAGACACCCGAAGACTCCCTACAGGACCCAGGACAGTCTTTATTTCAACTTCAGAAGTCAGTGTGACTTCAGGAGCCACCGTTGAGTCAGAATATTGTCAAACAAACCCAGAGAATTTCACACAGAATGTGGCGCACAAGAGGGTTGGTTCCAAGTGGTGGCCAACAGGGCTCAGCAGCTGACCGCTCCTATTTGTGAGTGGCTCCGGTAATTTCTTCTTATATTAGATCTGATACAAGAAAAACCTAAGCATGTTTAAATTTTATTCTGTAACTCATGAATAGAGGGGCAAGAAACACTGCCAGGAGAAGCAAGATAAGAAATACGGTTTTGGTCGCTTAGATGTTAGTTGTTGCTTCCTAACTGGTACAGTGTCTAATTTCGGTTCACAGTTTACATTAGATGTTGATTTGCTCAGGTGGAATTCAAAGTGTGAGAGTCACCACGCTGAATGGCATCCAAATGGCATCCCCCCGCCCACCAGCCACTGAGTTTTCCTCTGACTTTCACAGGCTCAGCTTTTATATTTAGGTCACTGATCAATTGTAGCCTAATTTTTGTATGAACTGTGAGTTCAGAATTGGCTTTCGTGTGGCTCTTTAGTTGTTTGGCAGTATTTGGTGAAGGACATTTTCCTTTTCCACTGGTACTCACTGCTGGTGTGTAGAAACGGTAGCTGGCTGTTACCAGTTTTTCTGTATTTGCTTTAGTGGCTTTCTTGGCACATTATTGGGATTTTCCCCTCCCTCCCTTCCTTCCTTCCTCCTTCCCTCCCTCCTTCCCTCCCTCCTTCCCTCCCTCCCTCTCTCTCTCTGTCTCTCTTTCTTTGAAGCCTGTCCTGGAACTGGCTCATGTTGACTAGGCTGGCCTCAAACTCACAGGGATCTGCCTGCCTTTGCCTCCCGAGTGCTGGAATTAAAGGTGTGCACCGCCACCGCCTGGAGTATAGGATCATCCTGTCTGCAAATGGATTTACTTCTTCTTTCTAATTTGGATACATTTCATTTTTTCTTTTTCGAGACAGGGTTTCTCTGTGGCTTTGGAGCCTGTCCTGGAACTAGCTCTTGTAGCCCAGGCTGGCCTCAAACTCACAGAGATCCACCTGCCTCTGCCTTCCGAGTGCTGGGATTAAAGGCATGTGCCACCACTGCCCAGCTTGTTTTTCCTTTCCTTTCTCTCTCTTTTAAAAAGCGGCCAGTTCTCTTAGCTTCGAAGCCATCTCTCCAGCCCCTTTCCTTCTTTTTTGGAGGTAGTCTCACTACGTAGCCTTGGCTGGCCTCGAACTACTGAGGGCTGAGGTTAAAGGCATGTGCCTCCATGCTCAGCCTCCCTTGCTTTTGTTCCCTTAGTGCTCTGGCTTGAACTTCTCTGCCATATTGAACAGCAGTCATGAAAGCAAGCACCCTGGCCTTGCTCCTTGTGTTTGAGGAAAGCTTTTGAGTCTTTCACCACTGAGTATGATGCTAGCTGTGGGTTATAAAGACGCCTTAACACATCGAGGAAGTTTCTGTTCATAGTTTTCTGATATTTTATCATTAAAGGTGTTGGATTTTTAGTGATGATTTTTTTCTGAATCAACTCAAATAGTGATGTTGTTTTTCTGTTTTGTTCTATTGATGTACCACACTGGTTCCTGAAGTGTTTATCCTTGGAATGTTTTATCCAGCTTGGGGATCTAGAATACAAGTCAGTTAGGAATTGTTTTCTTCTTCCTGTTTCTTTGGGCTAGTTTGGGAAGGATTGATGCTGATTCTTCAAGTGTTTCTGGTCATGCCATCTGTTACCACCTTTCTGTTGTTGGTAGGAAGACTGTGATTTCTCAGTCAGTTTCCTTGTTTTGAGTCCGTTGAGATTTTCTATTTCTTCTTGAGTCAGTTTTTGTAATTTGTGGATTTAAAAAATAATTGTCTGTCTAATTAGCTTATCTAGTTTGGTGGCAAATGATCGTTCATAGTATTATTTTATGTTTTATTTATTTTGAAAGATTGGTGACAATACCAAGTCATTTCTGATTTTATTGTCTTTTTAATATATATGTTTTAAAGTCAGTTGTAGCTGGGCGATGGTGGTGCACACCTTTAATCTCAGCACTCAGCACTCAGGAGGCAGAGCCAGTTGGATCTCTGTGGGTTCAAGGCCAGCCTGGTCTACAAGAGCTAATTCCAGGGCAGGCTCAAAACTACAGAGAAAGCCTGTCTTGAAAAACCAAATAAATAAATAAGTCAGTTATAGCACAATTAATAACTCAGAGACAGATATTGCGGTTCAATCTGAATATCAGAGAAGCAAAACAGCCAGCCACTGGCTCTTACTTTACCTCAGTCTGAAATGACAATCCTGCCTCCAGGAATCTCAGAATGAGACTGCCTGAGAGCCGTCTCCTGTCTTATATTCATTCCTCTCTAGTGCTGGGATTAAAGGCGTGCACCACTACTGCCTGGTTTCTGTGACAAACTAGTGTGGCTACTGGGATTAAAGGTGTGTGCCACCACTGCCTGGTCTGTAAGGCTGACCATTGCAGCTGTTTTACTCTCTGATCTTCAGGCAAGCTTTATTTATTAAAATACAACTGAAATATTACTACAGTCAGTCTAGCTAAAAGTGTGTTGACTCCTTGCGTTATTTATGTGCATGAAGATTCTGCCAGCATGTTTGTCTGTGCACCATGTGAGCGCCCTCGTGCCTGCAAAGGTCAGAAGAGGACTTTGTGGAGTCCCTGGAACTGGAGTTGTGGATGGTTGTAAGCTATCAATCATGTGGGTGCTGGGAATTGAACCCACGTTCTGTTGACAGCCACTCTTAATGGCTGAGCTATCTCCCCCAACACACCTTTTTTTTTTGAGACAAGGTCTATGTTACCCTGACTGTCCCCTTCACTATGAAGACCAGGTTGACCTCTGACTCACAGAGACACAACTGCCTTTGCCTCCAGTGCTAGGATTAAGTGTATGCCACCACACCCAGAAGGCTGACTTTGTTGTTGTTGAGACAAAGTCTTGTTATGAACCCCTGGCTGGTCTTGAACTTGTACTGACTTTCCTGCCTTTGCCTCTCCAATGCTGGGATTATAGACATATGCTACCATGCCTAGGTCTTCCAACTCTTTTTTTCCAAAACTGGGATGGAACCTGACACTTGGGTGTGCTAGACAAACACCTCCTTCTTACATGGAGGTGTTAGCTATCTAGAAGTACTGCAGCTGAATGAGAGACCCTAGATGGTTAGTCAGGTCTCACTGGCTTGTCTCCTGTGTCCTCATTTACGTTTTTTGATCTTCTGTTCATTATCGGAAATGAGTATTGAAGTTTTTGGCTATAAATTGTAGAACTGCCTATTTCTCTTTTTTGGCTTGATATTTTGGTATTCAGGACAGGATTTCTCTGTGAAGTCCTGGCTGTCCTGGAACTCACTCTGTAGATGAGGCTGCCTTCGAACTCACTGGGACCCGCCTGCCTCTGCCTTCCAAGTGCTAGGGATTAAAGGCGTGCGCCCCACTTCTATTTCTGTTTTTCAGGCAGTGCTATTTGTTTCATATATTTTGCTTTTGTTTTCTTTGGTGTATATATGTTAATAGTTAATATTCTTGATGAACTGACCTTCTTACTGACATATAATGTATCTTTCTGACTCTTGTTACACACACACACACACACACACTTTTGTGTGTGTGTGTGTGTGTGTGTGTGTGTGTGTGTGCATGTTTGTGTGCAGATGTATGTGTTTGTATGACTGTATAGGCCTGAGGTCAGCCTCCAGTGGTGTTCCTTGGCAACCATCCTGAATCTTGCTTGTTGAGACATGGTTTCTCACTGGACTGGCCTGCTGATTAGATTCGGCTAGCTGGCCAGTGAGTCCCAGGAATCTCCTGTCTCTGCCTCCTCAGCTCTGGGATAAGTGTATTCAACAACACTGACTTTATGTGGGTATAGGGAATTGAACTCAGGTCCTCATGCTTATATGTCAAGCATTCTACTATATGAGCTATCTTTCCGGGTTTACATTTTTTTTTTCATTTAAAGTTTATTGTCTGATATTATTATGGTTTCTCAGCTCTTTTGGTTACTATTTACATGTGTTAGTTTTTTTAAAAAAATTTATTCTAATTTTATTCAGGCATAGTGTCATATACCTTTAATTCCAGCACTTGGGAATCAAAGCCAGGCAGTTCTCTGTGGGTTGGAGGCCAGCCTGGTCTACACAGTGAGTTCCAAGACAGTCAGGGCTACATAGTGAGACCCTACCTTGAAATAAAACACAACAAACAAATGAAAATATTCTAACTTTCAATATATATGTGTCTTTGGATCTAAAGTGATTCTCTTATACATAACGTACAGTCAACATCTCATCTGTCTTTAAAGTAAAGTTTTACTGGAACATAGACAAGCCCATTTATTGACATACTGTTTGTAGCAGTTTTCATGGTGCCACAGTAGAGTTTGAGACATGGCAGTGGAGACTCCGCTTTGCGGATCCTGAAATAGTTACTGCTGGATTCTTTTTAGGATGTTTGCTGACTCTGGTCTAGAACGCCTTTTTTAGTTTCCTTGGCGATAGTCAATAGTACACAGTCTCACATAGCAGTAGCCTGGTGAGATCTGTCATGTGTAGCCTGATTTATCCCGAACCTTGTAGAGTGGGAAATTCTAACAACGTATCTGGGCATTCCAAAGCCTTAGCTGCGTGAGAAGAGGAGCAAGTTTAAAACCTCCAAGTTAGGGTTGGAGGCAGCATGGCTGGGATGTGATCACCTGTTGGTGACTTCATTCATGTGGCTAACTGTTCTGATTTCCTGGGATTGGGACACTTCTGGAACACATTTTAGACTCCATTTGTCTCTCTGTGTAGGTTTAGCTATATATACAGATAGGTGTGTGTGTGTGTGTGTGTGTGTGTGTGTGTGTGTGTGTATGTGTGTTGAAGCAAGGAGCCAACCTTGGGTATTTTTCTTCAGGAGCTACCCACCTTGATTTTGGAGACAGGCTCTCTCCCCAGGCTTGGGGCTCACTGATTATGTAGGCAGGCTGGCCAGGGAGCCCCAGGCATCTACTGCTTGGCTTCATGTCCCCAGTGCTGGGATTACAAGTGCATGCCAACATACCTGGCTTTTTCTGTGAGTGCTGAGGATTGAACTCAGGTCCCCAGTTTTGCACAGAAAGCACTTTAATTACCTGAGCTATCTTCTAGCCCAGGATTTTAGTCTTAAAAGGTCAATTGCCCTACAGAAAGAACTACAGACAACTGGGGCATACTGGGAGTGGGAGAAACAGTGTTGCCCAGAGAAGAGCAAACTGATTGGTTATCTAGTACCAAATGGTCAGCCCTGAAGTCATCCTTTATAAGTAACATTATATGTACTGAACAGCTTATATTTAGGAATATATATGCATATACATATACGCATGTAGTACCAATGAAAAAAAGAGGCCATGAATTTGAAAGTAAGGAAGGGTATATGGGATGGTTTGGAGAGAGGAAAAGGAAAGGAGAAATGTAGTCACAAAGTCGTCAGCTGTCCCCATCCCTCCCCCCCCCCCCCCCGCAAATCACTGAGTCCTCAGAGTCTTAACTAGTGCCCCTCTGCTCTAGTACCATTCAGGGAAACCCCCAGCTATGCAAAGCGACGACGTCTGGCTGGCCCAAGCGGCTTGGCATCCCCTCGACCCTTACAGCGCTCAGCCAGTGATATCAACCTGAAAGGCGATGCCCAGCCCGCAGCTTCTCCTGGGCCCACTCTCCGAAGCCTCCCTCATCAACTGCTGCTTCAGCGGCTTCAGGAGGAGAAAGACCGGGACAGGGATAGTGAGCCGGAAAAGGACATCAGTGGCCCTGCAGCAGGCAGGGGTAGCCACAACAAGATCAGGTAGGAGGGTACGAGTGGTCCTGGGGGGCATCAGCGTGGGCCGAGAGCTATGACCAGCCAGAGCTGAAAGGCAGGGAAAGATGGTGCGTGGTACCGGTGATGGGTGCGGCTCGTGGCCGGAGTTCCTGGGTGGCTTTACTCAGGCTGATCTCCGGTAGAAACTGGGGCTTGCTCTGGGGATAGCGGGCAGCGGAGGGAGTTGTGGGTGGAGAGGGTATGGTCCAGCTTGTTGTTAGAAAGCTCATTTGCAGCAGGGAAACTGGTGGTACTGGTAGGAAGTGGGTTGGGACATGCCTTTCTGTGTAGGCTCAAGGCCTGCAAGTGAGAGTTAGCGCATCCCCCTCCCCCCCCCCCCCTTGCATCTCCGCAACCCAGGCCCAGCCCTGTAGACATACCTACTTTTAACCTCCCTCCTGAGTCCTGGAATCGCGAGAAACCAGGATATTTGCAGCACTGATTTCCCCGTAACTTAAGAGTAGGAAGCGTAGCCTGGAGCTCTTAGCCTTTATAGACTTAAGAGTAACCACCTTGCTGGCTCCTCACCAGTCCAGTGCAAGGTGTTTCCTTTGAGAAGCTCTCTGGGGGTGCCTGTGAGGGTTCGACTTCTTAGACCCTGGTACGCTGTCTGTGTTAACCACTGGTTGTAGTCTTAAATTTGCCTGGCGGTTAGGAACTATCCTTCTGGCCTCCTGCCGTATCTCCAGAGCCAGGTCTAGAGAAGGTGTTTGGAAGCCTGTTGGATGCAAGTGTTACATAAGCAGCATGTTGTTTTCACAGTGTCGGCCAGCTCTTACAGCCCTATGGGTTGGTGTACCACTGGGCTGAGCAGCAGAGCCTGTCACTCAGCTAAGCTCGATCGCTTAGGCTGTCTGTGTTCACATCATTGTACAGGCTGGGGTCCTGAGGCCCAGCTTGGGCCGGAGACTTGTTTAAAGTCACAGGGAGTAGGGATCAGCTGACCTGGGTACAGGTGTTTGGTAGAAGGCATTTGATGCAGATTATATGAAGCTTTCCCTTCTTCCCTTCTGCGTTGTTCCCCTGTGTATGCCGCCCGCTTCCCAGGCTGTAGGCGTCTCGGACCCCCCCCCCCAAGGTTGTCAGTTTGGTTCCATATCACAGTTCTCCCCTGAAGCTTTTGCGTTGCCCCTCTGGTTTTCTAAGAATCGAATGGGTTGGTGGCTGAAAGAGTGCATTCTAGGATGTCGCAGTTTGCCAGGAGGGCTGCTTTCGAGTGGAACTTGTGTGGCTGCCACTTTGGTCCCTTTCATTTGTGCTTGCTGAAGCTTGCAGCAGGCACAGAACAAACGCCTCTATTCTAGGGTCTCCAGCTCACCTGCTCTTTGGGAGGGCGGAATTCCTTCTTCACATTTATTAGGTGACTTGAGTGCCCGATCTGTGTGTCTGTGCGTGTGCGTGTGCAGGAACCTATGCTTGCGCAGCTTGCCTCTGGCTCACCCCACCCCCCACCCCCACGCCCCAATCTCAGCAGTGGTCCTGACTGGTTCTGAGGAAGTAGAAAGCTGGGCTTGGGGCTGAGAAGCACTTAGAAAAGTTGTGGTACAGGTTAAGGAGGCTTACCTGGTGTGACAGTGGTCTGTCAGGATGTGGAGAGCAAGTTGGGCGCACTGAGGAGGAAGAGACCCCTTCAGGCACAAGTTGCCTGTTTTGCAAACAAAACCAAAACGGATGGCGTTCGTGGACCCTGGTAGGGCTGCAGTGGCTCATTGTTGCTTGCTGTTGGCTGAGCCTGGCATGGAGCCCAGAAATATGGTCTGTAGGTTTTTGCTCCAGCACCATAGTGGAGCCCACAAGGGCAAATTTGAAGCGGATTCAGTAACTTAATCTCTGGTCAAAAGGGCAGGGTCACAGTTGTCTAGGTGGTGTTAACAGTGTAGCGTATTTCTTAAGTCTCAGAGAGCTGGTCATTGGCAGAGCAGGTGAATTTGTCCTGTCTGGGAACTAGGGAGCCCAAGCAGGCTTTTGGGCAAACAGGAAAATCAAGACCTCAGAGTCTATACCCAAGCCCAGAGAAGTGGTATGGGAAAGGTGGTTAACACAGAATGAGCATGGGCATTAGACAGGTGTTTAAGGCGAGAGGAGACAGGCCCGGAGGCAGGAGAATTGGGGCGCCCAGTGCATGCTGGTGGTCAGGGTGTGAGGAGGCCGGACCGCTGCGCCCCGCCTGTCCTTCCCTGATGCCCGAAGCCTCGGTGCCAGCCCTTCTCCAGCTCCTACCTGGCACTTCTGCCCGGCGTCCCCCGTGCGCCCACCTTCTGGCTCTCGTTTCTCTCCAGCCGCCCGCGCGGGGGTCAGTCTGTTGGGGGCACCGCGGACCCGGAGCGAGCCGGCCGCCGCCGCCCGCAGAGGGAGGAGCTGGCGGAGGAGGCGGGGCGCGGAGCGGCCGTGGCA
>NC_022017.1:21685594-21710337 GCF_000317375.1 Microtus ochrogaster | reverse complement strand
CCCGCGCCCCCCGCGCCGCCGCCCCGGGGCCCGAAGCGGAAACTTTACAGTGCCGTCCCCGGCCGCAAGTTCATCGCTGTGAAGGCGCACAGCCCGCAGGGCGAGGGCGAGATCCCACTGCACCGCGGCGAGGCCGTGAAGGGTGAGGGGCGCGGGCGGGCGGGGTGAGGGGCGCGAGCGGGATGGGGGGCGGGCCCCGGGGCACGCGGCCTAGTTCATGTCATTTTGGGGTCTCTGTGGTTGGGGTGTCCCTGGGTCATGACAGCAAGCTGCCGTGCCGGGGTCTCTGCCTCTGGCCCTGGTCTTACGGGCTCCTGGCATGAAGCTCTAGCTCTGTCATGGTAGAGGCTTGGCTCTTGTGGGGCGGTTCTTGTTATGATGGGGGCCAAGGCCAACTGGGTCCTTGTGTTGGGAGGACCCTAACCCATTACAGAGCTCCCACGCCTTGTGGGGTTCCTGTGTCACTCTGGGGCTTCTTCATTGGAAATCCTTGGGATACAGGTGAGGGGGGCTTGTCATCTTCCGGGGATCTGTAACAGTTGTGGTTGTCTGTGCACAGTGCCCACTTCTCCCATGGATGATGCCTGTTTTGGGGAGACAAGCCCCTCTCATCACGGGCCCCCCCTGTCGTTACTGGGTTCCTACCTTGGGCACTGTGGCTCTGGGGTGGAGGGAGTTGTGGAGATCAGCCCTCCTGGTACATCATGTGGCTCCCTCCACTGCCTGCCTCCGGATGACCCTGAGCTCTTGGCAGTGACTCTTGGGTGGACGTCAGTTACCATGGTTGGGGGAAGTGGTCACTGTGGGCAGGTGCAGCAGCGTGGCCCCTGCTTCTGCCTGTGTCCTCTTCAAGTGTGTCCATCTGTGTCTGTCTGTCTCCCACATGTCCATCCTTCACTGAGGCCATCTGTTCAAGTCTCTCTTCCATGTGGATCCCAGAATCTTCCCAGGGAAAAGGCTAGGGGGAATGTGGGCTTGGGAAGAGAGCAGAGCCAGGGTTAGGGCTGTGGGCACACCTGAACCTCAGGTGGCAGGGACGTGGGTGTCCCCCCAGCTCTGCTTTGCCCTGACAACCTGTCTGGCTTCTTTCCCCAGTGCTCAGCATTGGGGAGGGCGGTTTCTGGGAGGGAACCGTGAAGGGCCGTACTGGCTGGTTCCCAGCTGACTGTGTGGAGGAAGTACAGATGCGACAGTATGACACGCGGCATGGTAAGTGACCCCAGTGTCGCCCAGGTAGCCCTCAAAGGGCGTATGCTTCTAGTCTCCCTTTGGTCTTCTTGGTAACAAGTAAGGACGTTCACTGAGACTGCGGAGTTAACTCAGTTACACTCAAGATACATACAGATTTGTACGTACACATTGCGGGTAAGCCTACATGTCCTTAGGAACATGAATGTGTGAACCCGACAGCAGTGGAGAACCTTTGCCATGCCAACAGGAGGTAGACACGCATGGGCATCCTCTCTCTGCGTGGGGGCACTTGAGTATCCAGGGATGGTGACCACCCCTCTGGCCCTGGTACAGTCTTCACAGAAATCACAGGTTCTTAAGAGCTCTGGATCACGAGTGACTGGTAGATACATAAGGAGGTCAATGCGAGAAAAGAGGCGCTTTTCCAAAGTGGACAGATTGTCCAAGTGGGCAGAGCAGGAGGCCTGGACCAGCTAAGAGGAAATGAGGCCAGTTGGGCTCCAAGGAGTCATTCGGGGTCCCCTGGGGTTGATAAGGTCTCAGGGAAGCTAGCTGATGAAGGATGGCCCCTGTTGTATAGAAACGGGAAGGTGAGGGCTGCAACTCGTGGGGCTGCTGAGCAGCTATGGACCAATGCTGAACACTTGGACTTCTAGGAAGGCTCCCTTTAGGCCTCAGTGAAGCAGTGGGCTGGTCCTCTGGAGCCCCCATGTGGGCTGGGTACATGTCCGGGGTATACCCCTTAATTGAGTCCTCAGGTGTGCTGGGAGGCCTCATGATCAATGGTATTATTTCCGGTCCAGACAGTGAGTATGACAATTGACATATTAGGGGTGGGGGTATGCCACTCCTCCTAAGTGGTGGTCTGGGATGGTTATCAGTGGTATGTCTGGATCAGCATACGTGTGTCCCTTTCTCTGTACATAGAGGGTTTGGGCCGTTGGTTTAGGGCCTCTACCTTAAGTTAGCAGTTTCCCAGGGGAGCCCCCCACCATGTGGCCAGGAGCCTTGACTCTGTGTCCCACTTGACTGATGCCTCGCTTACACGGGAGCTCCGTTGCTGGCCTACTGCTGGATAGCTGCCTTGCTTCCTCTGCTAGTGGCTGGGAGTATGGGAGGGAGTAGCGTCTTTTATTCACAGTCTGTGGAGAGTAGACAGAGTGGGATCCAGGTGAAAATGATTTCTGGGGTTTGCATCCTAGTTCCAACAGGACAAGGGGTAGGAGAGGGGCTGCGCACCTGTTGAATAGGCGCTAGTCTTGTGCCTTCCCGTAAGGATTGGGATACGGTTCTGAGAACCGTGGCTCCAGGAGGGAGCGTTGGAGTCAGACTTCAAGAGGGGCGGATGTTTGTTTGTTTCTCTCCAAGCTGGACCTTATGCTGGCTCTTTGTGGCTATGGCAAGTATTGTCCCGTGTCCTCCCCCGCCCCCAGCCCCACTCTGGGCATAGGCCGTTGAGAGTGGGTGATCCAGTTAGCCTGAGGAAGTCAAAGAGGACTTCAAAGCAGAGGTGTTGTTTAGGCTGACTTCTCTGGGTAGTCTGCAGGTGGGACTCCCATGTTTATAGGGATCCAACACAGTGTTTTAGAACTATGCCCATCGCCAGCTTCTGTATTTGAGCAGTGCCAGACATGATTTTAGCATTTTTTTTATATGAATAAAGTTCTGTATGTATCCTAGCAATCTTGGGAGGTGGGGCCCGTGGTCAGTATGTTTCCGGGACATCATTAACCGCAAGGGACAGGGATGTTTAATTTAGCTTTTATTTTGCTATGCCAGCAGTTAGCTTTGCGAGGCATGGCACAGCTGGAGTAGGGAGCATGAACCTAGCGACCTGTTCTTGGGGTCAAGATAAAGAGTAATCTTGTAGTAGGAGCTGACTGAGCAGATATTTTAGGGTGAAGATCAAGATCTGGACAAGGCAGATCGGAGAGTAGGGAGTGTCAAGGTCACGGAGAAAGGAGAGGGTCCACAAGGGGAGTAGTGGAGTTTTCTAGCCAGCACAGGACTCCTTAGCAGGGCCACAGCTGTCACAGATGACCTGCGGGAGTGGGATTCAAAAGTACCTAAGTGGACGGGAGCCACATTTGCGGGCCTTGCTATAGCTGCCTTCTGGGAAGGGGTAGGGACAGTTGTAGGTAGCCTTCTTCTGACCTCAGCTACAATGCCCGTCTTGCTGGTCCGGGCAGAACTTGTCTGGGATTTAGGCTGAGTTGTGCCAGAGAGCAGAGGGCATCCTACCAACAGGAACTTGTTTCCAACACCCCCACCCCAACTCTAATTCAGGAACCAGAGTGGGAGTGAGGGACTTTTAAAGACCAAGGACCAAGGACAGGTGCTGAGGTGCTAGGTTAGGTTGGCATGAGCAGAGGAGACAGCCTCTGGCAGCTCTATAGCCGGAAATGCTGAGGCCAGCGAGTGCAAGGATCTCGAGGCCTAACATACCTTCCCATGCTGTCTGCCTTTTCCCTTCCAGAATGTTCCACTTGGGAGCTGGTGCTGGGCATATTCCTTTCAAGCTGGCTTTCCCGGGTGTGATTAATAAAACCAGAACATGATTTGTGTTATATAATAAATAGTTTGTTTGGTTGATGAAAATGTGCAAAACAGGAAGGAGGCTGTGCGATAGAAAGTGACCAGGATAGGACTGCTCCACTGTGCTTATCTCTTAGGGTCAGGGGTAAGATCTGGGTAGGGCACAGCAGAGGGGTGGGTGGGGTCAGCCCAAGTCACAAAGAAGGATGCAGGCTGCAGAGGAGCTGCTGTGAGGCTGGTGGGACCTGGGGCTTCCTGTCCACTGCAGGACTCCCAGATACGGTTCAGCTAGCATAGCATCTGCGTGCCTGGGTCAGCTTGAGGAAGGATGTGCTGGACATCGGAATTTCAGGGCCTGATTGTGCGAGGGTGAGGCTTCACCTGCACTGGTCTTGGGGATGGGTGGCAAGGTGTGTTTGTCACTTAGAGGAGGACAATTGCAGGGAGTAAGCAAGCTGATGCGGCTAGAATGTAACAGGCTATTCGAACCGGGGCGCTTCCAAGCCGGCTTTTCCTGCTGTGTCAAGAGAGGGTTCAGGCAGAACAGCTCACGTATTGAGAGTCTCACACGTAGTGAAGTCTGGACCAGTACTTTTCTTGATAGCCGTGTCATCTGATGTGAAGATCACCCAATCATGGCTCTATTCCTGTCTGTGTCCACCTGTCTCTTAGCTCATTGATTCATCTGTCTGTCCACCTACTTATCCAGCAACCTATCCAGCCCTCAGCTCCCCCTTTTCTCCACCCACATATCCATCCATCCATCCATCCATCCATCCATCCATCCATCCATCCATCCATCGGCCCATCCATATATTCCCTCAAGCCTTCATCAACCCGTCCAGTCTTACGCACTTTGCATTATCCTACGTCTCATCCATCCGTTCGTCCATGCATCAATGCAGTCACCCACTCACCTGGCCGCTTGTGTTCCACCTGCTGTATGCCAGGTGCTGTGTTGAGCTCTTGGGACCCCAGGAGTAATTACAGTCTCATCTTTTGCTTTAAGGAGTTCACAGTTACTGAGAAACCAGGTCATAAAAAACTCTTATGTTTTTGCTGGGTATGGAGGCTCATGCCTATAACTCTAGCACACAGAAGACTAAGACAGATATCCCCGAGTTCAAGGCTCAGGCTATATGTAGTGAGATCTTGTCTCAGAAAAAAAAAAATTTCAAAACAGGGTGCTGTAAGACTCTGGTACCCAGTACCCACATTATATCTAGAGGATCTGGCTCCCTCTTCAGGCCTCTGAGTGCCCCAGACATATATGTGGTACACATATATACATGCAGGGAAATACATAAAGTAAAAACAAACACAACTCTTTTTTTTAAACCCCAGACAATAGAGAACCTAACTGAGAAACCCATAGGTTCCCTCTGATCTCATTTTCTATCTGTGTGCTTCCCTCTGCTCCTGCTGCATCGGCTCCACACTGTTCCTGTCTGCTTCAGATTAACGCTATGTGCATGATCTTCTCCTTGGCCGCCTCACCCTTCTACCTGCAGGCTGCTCCCTCGGCTGTCTGGACCTCTGCTCAGCTCTTCTTTCTGCCGAGGCCTTCGCTGTCCCTAGAACTGTATTTTCACACCCCTTTCCTGCTTGCGTTTCTCCTGTTCTTACTTGTTTATTCCATTTCTCGGGGTAGCTTATTAACTCCTCAAAGGCAGGGACTTTGCTCTGTTCTAGAGTAAACAGTGCCTGGCATGTAGTAGAGGCTTAGTGAATGGATGCTGAAGTGAAAAATTGAGTCTTGAGAGGTGCTATAGCAAGAGGGACTGAAGGAGGGAGGTGCTGAAGGATGAAATTGAAAACAGTGGTGGTGCCATCTTGCGGCCTTCTGAGGTACTGCAGGTGCAGCCAGAGGAGCCATTCTGAACCTTGAATCTGTTGTTGATTGCAAGGCTGAGTGAGGGTCAGCGGGAGGTGTGTGCTGACCAACTCCATGGTGTCTATGAAGAGCTTTGAGATCAAAGGACATATTAACATATTCTGTGGAATTTATTAATATAGTCCTATGGGATACGGTGATATTAACATAGTTACTGTTGCAGTTATTTTTCATTATATTAATATAGCTCACTGGGATACAGTGAAGTCAGGGTAGGGGCAGAGCTTTTTGCAAGCCCTTTTCTCATTCCTTGAGGAAACTAATGGGCACACTGGGGTGCGTGCACACTGGTGCACATACGCTCACAGCCTAGACACGTACATATGCCTGAGCCCAACACTTGGATACACTGTGGGTTGTACACACCCGTGTTTGTTACTAATGATTGGAGTCATGTCCACATAACAGATATGGCTCTCACTTGGACAACATGAGTGGGTCCCAGACACACAAGCACCGACACAGCATTCATACTTTACCGTGAGGTTCACATACATGTCCTGTCAGTACACGACTTGCTGACTGGACCAGTCTGGCCTTGTGTGGTTTTCTGTGTCTAGCCGCATGTTAAGTAAGGGGTTGGGTGGGGGGCTGCTTTCTTCTTGGACCCTAATTCCCAGAGGCCAGAATTCCCTGTATGATAATCTGAACCTTCCGACCTCAGGACTTTTGGTCCTTGAGCCCCAGTATTTGCCCTCCTCCGCTCCCCGTTGCACCTCTGCATCGGGGCGTATGGGGACACAGACTGATCAGTGCAGTTTGGGGAGATTCAGCTAGGTAGAAGCCATGATCATTTCTTGGCCCTTGCTGCTCCCTCCAGAAACCCGAGAAGACCGGACAAAACGTCTCTTCCGTCACTACACTGTGGGTTCCTATGACAGCCTCACTTCACACAGGTATTGGCAGGGGTGTGGACACATGGGGACACTAGCTGGACCTAGTATATCCTATGAAAGGGGAAGTTGGGGTGTATGGACGTGGGAGGTGGGCGAGGAGTGGGTGGCTAGCTACCTCTGTTTTTCTTGTTCTAAGTTGACCCCGTGTGCGTGTGGGACCCCGTAGGGTCGACCTCTCGGCTAGGCTCCCTCCAGTCTCCCCTCACTCAACCTTGCTTTCCTCTGTCAGTGATTATGTCATTGATGACAAGGTGGCTATCCTGCAAAAACGGGACCATGAGGGTTTTGGCTTCGTTCTCCGGGGAGCCAAAGGTAATGGGTGTGGATTTCATGAGGAGGGTACTGCATTGCTGGTGATGTCTTCTATGCCCTGCCCTTTTCTCCCCGTTTTTAAGCCCCCCCCCACCCCCGCCCCATGGTTTATGTCTTGATTTGGAATGTCCCAGGACAAGGCCGCGGGTCCCTCTCTGTTGCTTCCCATTCAGTTGTGGGGAGTCTAACAGAGTAGAGATCTATTTGGGGAGGGTAAATGGGGGGCTTCACAGAGGGATGTACACTGGTTTGGGTATCCCCATCTGCTGCCCACCCCACCCCAGGTTTCTGTGCACGAGTAGTCAGGTGCCCCGAGCTGGCCGAGGTTGCTCTGTTGAGCTGTCACGAGCTGTGCTTGTGAATGCCTTTTCTCTTCCTCTCCCTGCAGCAGAGACCCCCATTGAGGAATTCACACCCACACCCGCCTTCCCTGCGCTCCAGTACCTGGAGTCTGTAGATGTGGAAGGAGTGGCCTGGAGGGCTGGGCTTCGAACTGGGGACTTCCTCATCGAGGTGAGACCCCTAGCTGTCCTTGCCCGGCAGGAGGGGTGGGGGCTCCTAGCTCCTGAGCTCTGAGGTGGGTGGCACTCGGACACACTGCCTAGCTGCTTATCTGTCCCAGGTGAATGGAGTCAACGTCGTGAAGGTGGGGCACAAGCAAGTAGTGGGCCTCATCCGTCAGGGCGGCAACCGCCTGGTCATGAAAGTCGTGTCGGTGACCAGGAAACCTGAAGAGGATGGTGCTCGGCGCAGAGGTGAGTTCAGACGGTTGTCTGTCGGGTCTTGCCCCTGGCACTTGGCCCTTTAACTTCAGGCCCACGTTCCTCTCCCCTTCTCTGATCCCACATTGCTGACTTCCCATTTCTGCCTGAGATGACATGAGATGCCCTCATTTGCTGCACGGGTCCTTGGTGTCAGATAACCTGACCCTCCTGACCAGGCCTCTGACCCTGGTCCTTGATTCCTCCCCCCCGCCTCAGATCCCTGTCCTCCTCTTCTGTGAATCCCCCAGCCCTGGTGTGGCAGAGCCCTCCTTCCCAACGCCAGCAGCTGCCTGGAGGCCGGGTTGTCATGGCAACTGTGAGGTTGACGCTGCTGCTGCTGCTGCTGCTGCTTATTGTGCAGGGAAGGGGGAGGCGGCACCTGAGGGAAGAGGAAAAGCGTCTTCTCCCCGCGCCGACGCCAAAGACGCGGCACAGCCTGGGCCTAAGAGGCTTTACCGCTGGCCCGGCCCAGGTGTGTGGCTTGCCTGGCCACACTGGTCTCATAAAGAGCAGTGGTACCTGGGCCTGGGGTGCTTTAGGCAGCAGGAGGTAGTCTGGCAGGAGAGCCACCCAGCCCCCCATGGGTGGTGCCCACTCACTGGGGCCTTGGAGCCCGCAGGGTGGATGCTCAGATCAGAACCAGCCAGCCTCCTAACGTCTGCTGGTACTCTTACTACCATTTGAGGCCTTGGCCCTGGGAGTCTTAAGGGCCCTGGGGGCCCAACTGCCCTGGCTCCACTGCTCCCTGAGCTCCTCACGCCATGAAGAAGTTCGCATCTAGCCGCAGCCTGAACAAGATCTTGGCACAGTGTGACTCGTCTTCAAGGGAGTACGAGGAAATCCAGGCAGTGGAGCGCAAGTGGCACTTGCACCTGGCCACACCGCGCCGCCTGCTGCTAGACAGGAGGGCCAAGGCCTCCCTCTTCTTTGCAGCCCCACCACCCCCAAAGAGGGCCCCCAGCACCACGCTGACCCTGCGCTCCAAGTCCATGACGGCTGAGCTCGAAGAACTCGGTGAGCATTGCGGGTGGACGGTGGGTGGATGGTCTGCGGTGGGCTGGCCAAAGTGGAGTGGACACAGGCAGTTCGGGACGGTCGTGGTGCCGAACTGGGGCTCAGGCCAGGTAGAGACAGAAGGAAGAACAAACAGATGGTTGCCGAGACAGATCAGCAGTTAGGGTACGGACTGGAGGGATGGGGAAACCGGGTACCTGTGTGGTGAGGAACGCGGCAGCAAGTGAGGAGATGAGAACTCGGGGCAGCAAGAGGAGCTGGAGTTGGGCAGGGACAACCAGGACAGATGGCTGGGGAACAAGGTCTGGCCCTGTAGCATGCCCGCATGCATGCACATGCATGTGTGTGAGTGCTTTCCCCGGTTCTGTGCTTTTTCCACTAAGACTTTGCTCTTGCATTTCAACCTAGCTGGCAAAGAGCGGTGGTAGGGCAACCTAGAGTCTGCTCCTGGATCGGACTGGCATGAGCTGGGTCCTATTTGTGTTTCTTTTACTCGGTTGGTACCTGTTCACTTATCTGCCAATTGAGTCTACTGACCTAACAGAGGCATCGTAAGCACTCCTAACAGTGAGGGGATGGGGCCTGGCGGGCTGTGGAGGGCGGACCAAAGTATGTGAGACTCTGATGGATACAGTCCCAGCTGTACTACAAACAGCCTCATCGTGGGCATGTCCTGATCTACATGACCCCATCCTGGCCTATGACAGTTACCAGCTTTCTCCTGGCCATGTTCCATATGCATAACACATCCTGTATGCATGTGCACACGTATGGCAGTTTCCAGTCTCATGTACATGACTGCAATGTAACCAGGCTCACCATGGACCTGTCCCATGTACATGACCACCACATCTTGACAAGTGTAGCAGTTACCAGCCTTGTCATGGGCATGTT
Organism: Microtus ochrogaster; assembly: GCF_000317375.1. Lineage (NCBI taxonomy): Eukaryota > Metazoa > Chordata > Mammalia > Rodentia > Cricetidae > Microtus > Microtus ochrogaster. The sequence continues at coordinate 21,700,837 of NC_022017.1, read as the reverse complement.
TCATATGCGTGACCGTATCTTGACACATATGCCAGTTAACCTTGTCATGGACATGTCTCATATTTACAGCCATGTCCTGACATGTGACATTTACCAGCCTCGTCATAGGTATGTCCTATATGCATGCTCACATCTTGACACATAGGACTGTTGTCAGTCTCATCCTAGGCATGTGCTGATGTGTGTGACTTTTATTGTCGTTGTGGGCATGTGCTAATATCTTTGACTGTTGAGAGCCTCATTGTGGGTGGTTATTGGTTAACAGTTTCATGGTAGGTGTATTCCAACACATGTGATAGGTTGAAGCAGTCTTTGCTTCTGTGGTTTGAGCCTAGTCTCAATCCCAGACTTTCCTCTGGCTTCAGTCATAAAAGGAAACCTTAATCCTGGCTCCCAGAACTACCCCTGTCTTGGCCGACCGTGACCCAGCTGTAGGCTGAGCTGCCACATTTTGAGCAGGTGCCTTGACTGAAGTTTGGAAAACACTTACCAAGAGATAGAATGGGCTGACATGATCAAGGTTCCCCATGATAAAACTCTGAATGAAATAAATAAAAACTACAGACAGTGTAAAGGAGGAGGGGTTCTCTTGCTTCAGGAGTAAAGCAAGAAATCAAAGCCAGAGGAGTGGGAAATTGGTGCTTCCAACTCCTGATAGAGGTTCTCAACAAGGCTAGAAGATGTGCTGTAGACTTGGGAAAGCCGGAGACAGCCATAGGCACTGAACTGGAGGGGCTGGAGTGATGGCTCCGCACTTAGAGCGCTTGTGGTTCTTGCAGAGGACCCTGGTTTGGTTCCCAACACCCACGTGGTGGCTCATGACTCCAGTTCTCATGGATCCAGCCCATCTGACCTCTGGGCAGGGAGGGGGCACCAGGCATGAATGTGTTGCACACACATATATGCATACATACATTCAAAATAGAAAAATCTAAAAAAAATTTAAAAAGAACTAGAGATAAGAGTATGAGAGGTTTAAGTTACTATAAAGGCAAGAAAACCAACAGAATTGATGAAATTCACAGGGTAAGAGGAACAATAATAATAGCATGTTTGGGAATCCTTAACTTATTGAAACAAGCAAACAAACAGGCACAGATGAGAAGGGTCTGCAGCTCGGTTACACAGGATCCAGAACTCCCTAAAAAACAGCAGTGAGTAAGAAGATCAGGCAGAGCCTGCCCAGAATCAGCTTAGGAAGCAGGTGAGGTGGAGCATCAATAACCAGTTAGGAGCCATGAGGACAGACAAAGAGACCTCAACATCTACGTGATAGGAATTCCAGAGGAAAATTATAGAAGGGCTAAGGATTTCCCAAAAGTTAACGGAAATGTGAGACTCCATTCTGAAGAAATATGTCACAAATAAACATGATCTGTCCGAGTCAAACTTTAGAATACCATGGGAAAGCAGAAAGATGTTACCCGAGCCAGTAGAGGGAGCCAGTTGGCTTAGACGTGAGTGGTGGCTTGCTTTCTGACTTCATTAGTTATGATAGAAGGTAGAAAGAAGATGGTGAAAAGTGGGGTGCAGATAGTAAGAGAGCAGACCCATGACATGGGTCAGTACACCAGTATGAGTAGACCGCTGGGTCTGACTGGACATTTATGCATGGTCCTGGAGTCTCCTGCTTAGAAGCTGTCCTCCAGGAACCGAGAGGCATCCCCGAGAGAGTGGAAGAGCTCCGTCTGGTTACGGCTTTTGCCTGTAGAAACAGGAGCAGAAGAGTCCAGTCTTCCCCTCTGTCCTGGAAGCCTCTGGAGAGGGTCACTCCTGTTATGACAGACCTTGGTGGGCCAGAGGAGCAGGGTATCATATTTCTGAGTAGAGTCTGGAAGAGGTATGGGGTCATTCAGCAGGAGCCTCTGCCTACACTTCTGGGCCCAGGATCAGAGTTATTGAAACTGGAACCAGGTTTAGAGAAAGACCTAACAGTCAGGGGCCCAGTGAGCTGCTCTGACACAAAGACACTTATCTTAGGAGGTAATCTGGTCCTTCTGGGCATGCCTGATAATGAAGAAACCAGACCAACCAACATAGAGTTCTCCAAGTACCCAAAAGAACAGCCCATAATCCGGCGTTCGTTCTTTCTGTAACCGAGGCTGCTGTTGGATTGCCCATACCTCCTGAGTTCTGGGATTACAGGCATACACGACCAGGCCTGGCTTTGTTTGTGGTTTTAAACAAGACTGCTGAGTCAGCACTGTTATAAGCATGTCTGTCCTGCCACTCCCCGATGCATCCCTTTAGGAGTTTATCAGTGTGAGGTGAGGGGGATGTGGGTGCAGAGGTGGAGGCTCATGCCGTGTAGAGGGTGAGGCAAGGCAACGCAGGAGGAAGAAGAGGGGTGAGTTCCCTGGGAACTAATGGAGCAAGCAGAGGCTGATCCAGAATTAAGTAAATGAATTAAATAAAAGGGAACTGGTGGTGGCTGGCAGAAACCAGCGGGAGAACTCTGTGGTGCGGCACATCCCTATCACTTAGGAGGTTGAGGCGGGAGGATTTCTGTGAGTTCCAGGCCTGTGTGGGCTACAGAGTGAGTTTAAGGTCAAGCTGGCCTGCGTAGCAGAATCCTGTCTCAGAGAGAGGGTTGTTCGTATTAGTCGGGGGTGGGGGAGGATGGAGGCATAGGTAATCCCATCCTCCACTCTCATATACTCTACCTTGTACATATTTGCTCAGCATGAATCGGACACGGGCTAATGGGGACCCGCGTCTGGGCCCTCGTGTAAGCAGACTGTTCCTGTTCATTTATTTAGGGGAAATTAAGACTACCCTTTAATTTCTGGGTCTTTCTTTTGTGATGAAGTCAGGGTAGGTCCCTGCTACTGCCTTAGTCTGGAGAAGATGTCTTTACTGTGCACTTTGCTGCTCACATCTGCTTGTTGCTAGCGGCCTGCTTTGGAATATGGAGGTGTCAGTAGTGGAGTGCTTGCCCAGCATGCTCAAGGCCATGACTTCCACCTGCAGTACCGCAAAAGCAAAACACAGCCGAAGTCTCAGTACAGAGTGCTCATAGGTGACCACTTTAACTAACTCTCGCAGACTCCGAGCTTTGTTTTTTATAGTTCCGTATCTTCATTCTGAACACACATTTGGCTTTATTGTGCACATCTTTGTGTGTGCATGTGCACATGTGCGTGTGCATGTGTATGAGTGTGCATGGACACACAGTGTGTATTCCTGCTTTTGCTTGTCTCTTCTAGAGTTTTAGAGCATTGGTAGGCTTGTGCTCCTGGCCTAAGAAGGAGGTTATAGATGGGGACAGACCCATGAAGGCCTGGTTGTCGGGAGGTGGGGGTGGGGAGAACGGGGTGGGAAAACCATTGTGCAAATGGTCTAGGTGCCATGGAAAACAGCCTTCCTCTTACTCCCTTTGCCCTGTTTCTCAATTCCAAGCTTCCATTCGGAGAAGAAAAGGGGGTAAGTCTCCTGCTATGTTTTTAGGCCTGGCTTGCCTGCCCCTGCCGAAGGTTACTGATGTGTGATGAGGCTCCAGTCCAAGTCAGAGTGGTCTTGTTCCTGCCTGGGGATTTGGTGGGGATGGATGGGGAGTTCCCAGGGGTATCATTGGGATTAATAGGGGGTACAACCATAGTCCTTGTGGGTTCAGGTGAGCTCAGGGATGTGATCTGTGGAGATAGTCTGGTGGGGAGAAGGTCGGAGAATCCCTGGTGGGGGCTCCTGCAAATAACATGACCTGGAGTGGGGAGGCGATGGTTTGTGAGGGTCAGGGCGTGGACCTCAGGAGAGCCAGGTGCCTAGGCTGTGTTGGAATGGTGCTGTTAGGGTATTAGGCTATGCCTTGTGCTATACCTTTTGTCCCTTCTTTGCCCAGGCCGACTTCATGCTGATGAGTTCTAGAATTGAGCCCAGAGCAGAGCTGCTTTAGAATAGGGGTTTGAATCTGTTGGCATTGAGAAGGGAGCTGGACTCCCTTGCTTAGAACCCTCACCGCCTCCCCCCCACCCCAGTCTGTTGACTTCTCTATCCCCTCTTCAGGCTCCACCCCTGTGTACTTTGAGGCTCCTTCTCCTATGACTTGTGTGTATGACTTGTATGGCTGCACGATAGTAGGGCTCCTGTGATGCTAGGCTGTGGCCATGCACCTCTTCCAGCTCTGGGGGAAGTGACTGATTGTCATTTCTGTAGGCCCTTCTTTTCATCCCTGCTTGGCTTCCCAACATACTTTCCCGCATGGCTGGCCGCTTGGAAGGCTGGTGGAAATAACTATTCTTGGTTCTTAAGGGATTTTATTTCATTTTTAAAATATCAACTACAGAGAAACCCTGTCTCGAAAAACCAAAGAAAAAAATCTAAAATAATTTGGGATTAAGTTTTCTAATTTTGTTGTGGGTTTATGTTGGGGAAAAAGTGTCCAACTTTTCATATGTAGAATTCCTAAATTCTCCCTCTTGGAAACAGTTCTTGCTGGGCCTCAGCACTATTGCAGCATGACCCTAAACAGCTGCTTTGTTAAACTGTGTGTGCACTGACTGCTTGGATCTCTTGGACCAGGTTCTGTTGGATTTTTTAGTTAAGAGACATGCATTCTCTAATCCGTGGCTTGGCTGACAGTGTACCTGCGTAGGACACGTCACCACGGTGTCATGGACTTCTCATCCCCCTTATGTCTTTACTTCTGCAGTTTCTGGATGGTGTGGCTGCAAGGATCTGTGATAAGGGGAGTGCTCTGTGTGCATCGTTTTGCTCCTGGGAAACAGGAGGACGATGGCAGCATCTTGAGGTGGTTACTATGGCAGTCATGTAAAACTCGGCAATACTGTGTATCATCAAGGACCTGGCCAGGGTAGTGATTCTGCCTATCAGAGCTCATTTCATTGCAAAGACAAATGAGGACTTTGGCATCTGTGGTCTCTATACTGTTACCTGGTGGTACCAGAAGCCTTGCTCGGGCCCCTACACACTTCCTACAGAGGGAGCATGTTTTGTTGGCCAAGTGCTGTGTTGTTCAGGGCTCCAGAGGGGCAGAGTGTTTTCTTTATGAGGAACTCACAAATTGTCGATGAAGATAAGGTAAATGTCCTGACTGTGTCTTCAGCATCTGCGTTGGTCTGTGTGGTCTGCATTGGCTAAAGTGGCTTAGGCTCCTTTGTGCTAATCTCCCCTAGACCTATGCCATATAGGTGCTGTTTCTGATTGTTTTATTAGGTGAAGGCACTGGGGCTCAGAGGACATACATCTGAACAGAGTCCGTGTGCAAGGTGGGGGTCTCAATATGCTACTTAATAAGACCAACTTTGGAGTTAATTTACTCCTACCCAGCAATTGTTGTTAGATAGCAACAGTAGGTGCTGGGGCTTAGGTTTGGAAAGAATAGGAGGTTCAGACTGGCATTGGAGTTCTTCAGCAATGGTTCTTTGAGAGTAGAAGGGTGTCTCGGACACGTGTCCCCTGAAGATGGGACTAGACTGGGTGGCCACTGAGTCCCTGGGACCTATATGCCTCTGTTTCCTAGTGCCGAGGTTATAGGCATGCACTACCAGGCTCAGCCTTCAAGAGTTGAATATGGTCTGGAGACAGGTGGAGCCTGAGGGCGCTGAGTGAGGATAGATACATAAAGCAGTGCCCCAGCCTCCAGTGTGCACCTGAGCACTGGCCCTGAGTGGACTCTGGGTAGGAATTACATAGCATATCTCAGACAGCCATCAGAAACCCCTTCCTCCTGCTGAAATGATTTTCTCTTGTGGTTTAGTCTGATCTCAGACTTGTAATCTTGCTTCAGCCTCTCAAAAGAATGGGATTACAGGGATTGTTCAACCATGTTCCCTGCTGGGATGATAAAGTACTGTAAAATAAAATGCTTGAGGAAGGAAGGATTTATTTGGCTTCTAGTTTGAGATCTTTTCCATCCCTAGTTGAGAGGAGAATGATGAATATTCTTCCTAAGCTGGTCCCTGCCCCCCTTTTTTGAATGGGGTTTCTCTGTAGCTTTGGAGGCTGTCCTGGAACTCACTCTGTAGACCAGGCTGGCCTTGAACTCACAGAGATCCACCTGCCTCTGCCTCCTGAGTGCTGGGATTTAAAGGTGTGTGCCACCACCGCCCAGCTTTTGCTCCCAATTTTTAAGCAGTTTGGGACCCAAGCTCAGGAAATGGTGCTACCCATTTTAGGATGGGCCTTCCCACATCAGTTAACAAAGTCAAGAATCCCTCACAGGTGTGTCTGGAGGCACGTCTCCTGGGTGATTCTGAATTCTGTGTCGAGTTGACAGCGGGAGCAGACCTATGTGTCTCTCCTCCTGGCTCTGAGGTTACAGGCGTGCACTCCCAGGCTCAGCTTTGACGTGGGTGCTGAGGATCTGAACTCAGGCCTTAGTGCTTAGGTAGCAAGCACTTGACTTGCTGAGCTGTCTCCACAGCCCCCAAAGTCCCATTTTTTTTTAAAAAAAAAAAAAACGGTTGCTTTAATAAAATTTGACTACACAAAGCTTTTCATTTCATAACGGATATGACAAGAATATGCCTGAGGCCGCCTGGTGTCTCTCAACCAAGCCTTTCTTAGGCATCAGCCTTAAATGGAGCTGAAGTCTGAGGAGTTTGGGTGGGTAGGCTCTCCGTGAGGAGAGTCCTTTGGACGGCACACCTACTTCTCCTCTTTCCTCAGCTGCCATCCTACTGGAGCAATCCTTCTGTGTGGGCAAGGAGGACGGAGCTGTGGCCTCCTGTTTTGTATCAAACTACTCTTAGATCCCCAGCTCAGGTTTAGTTCTTAGGAGGAACTTCCTATCGGTCTGTTCATCCCTTGGTTATCAGCTTAATCACTCACTCGGCATCTCTTGCTTTAACGTTAGTGTCTGTCCCTGGGGCTGTGGTCCCACTAGAAGTGGCTTCCTGTGGGGAGTGGATAGGCCATGCGCCAAGAAAAGACAGTGGGCAAAAGGGAGAGGTGAAAGACCAAAGGAATTCATCTAAGTGGTCTGTCTCTGAGTCTGGTCTCCTTATGGCCGGTCATTGTGGTCACGCCAAGTGGTCGCAAAGATACCCTGGGTCTCCTTAAGGACAGACTTTGTCTGGTTCAGGAACTGGGTCCTGAGGTCTGAGGGAGCACTGATAGGATCTAAGATCTAGGGCCTCAGGCCGTGAGAGACCTAGGGGAGGGCAGGGTTCATGGACTCATTAGTGCCATGGGGCTGGCATTGGTGGGTGTGGCGGTGAGGCCAAGGTGCCTCTGGGGCTGAGGTTGCATCTCTTTGGTTGTGCAGAAAAGTTGGATGAGATCCTGGCAGTTGCTGCGGAGCCGACCCTGAGGCCAGACATTGCAGATGCTGACTCCAGGGCAGCCACTGTCAAGCAGCGGCCCACCAGTCGGAGGATTACCCCTGCCGAGATCAGCGTAAGCCAGCCTTGGGCCAGGGCTCTGGGATGGTCAGGTCCAGGGCCTGGGGATCAGAGGGTCATGCGCCTCGCTTTTGAGGTAAGAGTTCTTTATTTGGCTCCCTTCTCCAGAGGAGGCAGAGCTCTCCATGGCCCCTCTGGGAGACACGTGGGATCGTCTCAGTCTGTAGAATGGTTGCATGTAGTTCAGCTCGCTTCTATGGTTACAGCTTTTAGTGCCTCTGACCTCAGTCAGATTCGGTGTCACCCTGGGGCTGCTAAGGTCCACAACTCTACAGAGCCTATGGCACAGCATATGCCTGTTTGGAAGGCATCCATAGCTCACATGGCACTGTGGACTGTTCCTCCCTCTTTATTCAGATGATGCCCAGGGCCTGTAATTCTGTGTTCATTTCACCATCCATACAACGAAGGCCTCAAGTGAGCGTGGGCACCAGTGCCTTTGGGGTATCTGGTGTGTGGGTGTCTAGTCTAGCTTAGGATGGGTGGGGCTGGATGGAGAACTGGGTGCTCCAGAGTCCTGGAACTTCCATGTTCCTCCCTGACCCCACAGTCATTGTTTGAGCGCCAGGGCCTCCCAGGCCCAGAGAAGCTGCCGGGCTCTCTGCGGAAGGGGATTCCACGGACCAAATCTGTAGGTATGGCTGGGCTGAGGGACCGCTTGGGGTTGGGATGGCTGGGCTGGGGTGGGCAGCTTCAAGGGTTGGAGGACCCCATCTCTCTCTGCGGAGTTCAAGGATGCCATTTTGTTTATGGATCTGAGTTTGTTCTCCCACCCAGACGTGCCGTGGGAAGACACCCTTGAGGTTCTTTTTCCAGTCTGCTTCTCTCCATTCCTGGGCACCTCTTAGTCCTTTTCTTCCTGTCCTTCACTCCCGCCTTAACACAGATAACAGCTGCCACCCGGACAGCTATTTCCTGTCCTGTCAGCCAGAGTGCAGGCCCAGGTTTTTATTCTAAAATTACTCTTTCCTTGAACCTACTTCATCTCTCCAGGTAGCATCCTCTCCCTGTTCCTTCATGGTCAGACCCAAAAGGTCACCTGTTACTGCTCTCTTGTCCCCATATGCTCATAAATTGGAAGCAGCAGGGTCTCTGCACAGCCAAATTGAAGCTGCTTCCACTAGGGTCGCCTCTCACTGAGGTCACCAGCAGCCTCAGGGCATCCTCCAGGCAGATACTGTTAGCCTTCCTTTCGCTGACTTCGGTTGGCATTCATTTCTTTGCACCCTGCTCTGAGAGACTCCTTGTGGGAGCGAGTTTCTTGCCCTCCCTTCCTTTCTTGGATGCGTTTGGTCAGCATATCCAGACAGTAGGCCAACTCAAGGCTGTGCCTCAGCCTCCTTTTCTTCTGTCCGTCATCATTCCCTGACCACCACCACCCTCCACGCTTGCCTGCTGCTTCTAATCTCAGGTCAGAATCTCTGACAAACCCAGCTCACTGCGTGTTTCTCAGGCATCTGGTCTCCTTGCCATGCTGACCCATTCATCCACCGCTCCCACTGTCTGTTGTGCATCAGAGTAAACTCTTGCCAGCCCAACGACAGGCCAGACATGAGGTGCTGATATGCACACGGGTTCACTTAATATCTACGGTAACCGTGTGGGGGAGGGGGAAGGAAACAATTATCCATTTTACTTAAGGAGAGTGAGAATGACTTGCCCCGAATCACATAGCTGCCTTGCTTATACCTCCTGTCCATCCTTAAGCCACACTAACTCTGCCCGTTACCCATCTTGGGATTCCTGCTTACTCTAAGCTGGCCCCAGGCTAGATCTGGGTCTCAGTTGGAAGGTGACCCGTCTGTAATTAGGTCAGTTATAATATGGGTGTCTAAGGTACACTTATAAATGGAGATGAAGTAGGGAGGTCCAGACATACACGGACATCTGCATTTACACTTAGAACAGGGCAAGCCGAAGTTTCCCGGGGATGATGGCGTGAATGTCTGACAGAGGCCAGTGCGTAAAAACACGCGTGTATATACGGGAGAGTCCATGAGCTGGTAGTGAGGATGGAGGGCAAGGGCAGCAGGTACTCTGGACTCCAGAGATGCTACTCTTTGCTCTCCCAAGCATCTGGGCATCCTCTGAGATTTCTTTATTTCCTGCCTCACCTGCCTTATCCAGCACAGGCTTGTCTTTCCCATGGCCTCTTGTAGTGGATCTGTTCTCTAGCCCATCTCTCTGGCAAAGGAAGCTTTTGTAGCACATTTATTACCTGATAGCCCTCTAGCTGGTCCTGCGTGAGCTCCCGTTGTCTTGGTCCCTGGAGCAGCAGTCCTGCCCTGCTTCATCTGGGGTATCTTTTGCAGACTTTCTAGGACACTAGTCTTCCTATACCCACTGCTGCTTGTCTGCCCTCACTCTTCCTGAATGGTCTTTCCCAGAGTTGGCTACTATAGACCCAGATCTATGTACTCCTCATATCGGCCTCCAGCTCCTTGGCAAGCCGGCCAGCACATAGCTGACCAGTCGGGAAGCAGGTGCTCAACTTTAGTTCCCCATGGCTAGGACTCTGCCAGTTGCCAGCATGACCATCGGCCGAGTTCTCAGGCTCCTTGGGCTCCCACTTCAGATCTGACTGCTTGTCCCTGGGCATGTAATACAACTGTTGGAACCCTAGGACAACAGTCTGCAAACATGGACACTGCCGGTAGGGACTGTTTGGGATCTTCCTTGAGTTGTGGTCGCTGCAACGGTCCTTTTATCCCGGCCCTGTGTCTTGAGGACACATCCGGTACCCAGGAAACAGTCCTGCTGCAGACCTGAAGACAGAGAAGGTCTTTCTTTATTCTAGGGTCTCCAACAGACCCTTATTCCGTTCGAGGCAGGTGATTTTGCTTTTCCCTCAGGCACAGCCTACCGTGCCGTTCGTATTAAATTCCACCCCCTCTTGCATTGTCACACATCATTCCTACCTCCTGTAACCTTAAGATCTATGTAAGTTCTTCCTACATAGTTCCACCGAGCACACAGGCTTGCGAATGTTCAGTACATGTTCTGTGCTCTGTAGGAATGGCATCGGGAGGAGGCCCAAGACCGGCTAGGCAGACCTTGAAATAACCCGCTCTGGCCTCAGTTGTCTTTCTTGGTGTTGCTCCCCGTAGCCTTGAACTGTAAGCTGTAAATAGCCCTGTGATAGGGGCAAGAAAGGTCCTGGGATGAAACAGATTCCGAAAAGTGGCTAAGTTGGAATTCAAGCCTAAGTCTGCAGCAGCCCTACCCTTGCTAGTCCTGAGCGGGCTCCTGACAGAGCTAGAGACAGTGGGTCGCTGCCAAGCCTGCCTTCTACTTCTTAGATCGAGCAGCTCAGTGTTTACAAGTCTCACTGTATGGAACCCTGCACAGGTCTTATGTCTGAAATGACACGGGAGGTTCCGCATGGATCTAGGCTAATGACACATCTCTGGACAAGAGGATGGGGCTCGTTTTTAGTCAAGTGTAGCCTCTGAGAGAACAGGCCCAAGTGGGGCTTACCCCCTGGCTTGGGGGTATTAACACGAGACAGTAGGGGTAAAACCGAAACATGTCTTCATTTTTAGTTTAGTTTACTTATCCATTCTTCCTTCTGGCTACCTATCCAGCTTCTCTAAATTTTAACCTCTGGCTAGGGTACCAACTTCCTAGTATCCTGTAGGTCAGTGCTTGAGAGTCTCTCCAAGGAACCAGTGTGGCGGATTTCCCAGCCACCTACCCTGGGTATCAGCGATACTTCTTTCAGATGCATGGATCCATTACCACTGTCCTACATCCCCTCACTGATGTGTTATTACTTTGGGTGCTGGGGGGGGGGCGTATCCTTTCTGACCACCTTTCTTTTTCCCATCTCTGGTTGCTACCAGGGTCTCTGTTGGCTCCTGCTTGTTCAACACTATGAATGTTTCTGAGTTAGCTTTGCTCCTCCTTGTGTGGGAAGCCCCTAACCCCCACCCCATTCTCCTAACAGTTTTTGTGTGTGTGTGTGGGGGGGCTATACACTCCTGGTGTCTTCTCATGGCCTGCTCCATGTGTACAGGGCTTGGAGAGATTATGGCCTCAGTCCAGGCAGTCAGAGTTTGGGTCCTGTCCCAGTTCCGCTGCAGAAGCAGCCCTCCACACTGTGGGTGGGGTCGCTTCTGGACTTTCAACTGAGCTCTCCCTACCTGTACAGGATTTGGCACAGAGCGTGGGTGGCCTGCTCAGAGCTTTTGCGCTCTTCCTTGGCCTTCCACGGGGCCCTGATCCCATCTTCCTTGGTGGGGCTGTGGCCACTCAGGGTTGAAGGCAGGATAGGACTAGCCAGTGGCACTGGGTCCAGAGAGGTCTTTCAGTGGCCAGCATCCTTGCCAGACTTACCTGGCCCCTCCGTCCCCAGGGGAGGATGAGAAGCTGGCATCCCTACTGGAAGGGCGCTTCCCACGCAGCACATCAATGCAGGACACAGTGCGTGAAGGTCGTGGCATTCCACCCCCTCCGCAGACCGCTCCACCACCCCCACCCGCGCCCTACTACTTCGACTCCGGGCCACCTCCCACATTCTCACCGCCGCCACCGCCAGGCCGAGCCTTTGACACTGTGCGCTCCAGCTTCAAGCCAGGTCTGGAGGCTCGCCTTGGAGCAGGCGCCGCTGGTCTGTATGATTCTGGAGCTCCTCTGGGCCCGCTGCCCTACCCTGAGCGTCAGAAGCGTGCGCGCTCCATGATCATCTTGCAGGACTCTGCGCCAGAAGTGGGCGATGTCCCCCGGCCGGTGCCTGCAGCTACACCGCCTGAGCGCCCCAAGCGCAGGCCTCGACCGTCCGGCCCTGATAGCCCTTATGCCAACCTGGGCGCCTTCAGTGCCAGTCTCTTTGCTCCGTCGAAACCACAGCGCCGCAAGAGCCCACTGGTAAAGCAACTTCAGGTGGAGGACGCTCAGGAGCGCGCGGCCCTGGCCGTGGGTAGCCCCGGTCCAGTGGGTGGAAGCTTTGCACGAGATCCCTCCCCAACGCACCGTGGGCCCCGGCCGGGTGGCCTTGACTACGGCTCTGGAGAAGGTCTGGGGCTCGCTTTTGGCGGCCCTGGCCCTGGCCCCGGCAAGGAGCGGCGCCTGGAGGAGCGACGCCGTTCCACTGTGTTCCTATCTGTGGGTGCCATCGAGGGTAGCCCTCCCAGCGCAGAGCTGCCATCCCTACAGCCCTCCCGCTCCATTGATGAGCGCGTCCTAGGGACAGGCGCCCCCACTGGCCGTGATTTGCTGCTCCCCTCCCCTGTCTCAGCTCTGAAGCCATTGGTCAGTGGCCCTAGCCTTGGGCCCTCAGGCTCCACTTTCATCCACCCTCTCACTGGCAAACCCTTGGATCCTAGCTCACCCCTAGCCCTTGCTCTGGCTGCCCGAGAGCGGGCTCTGGCCTCGCAAACGCCTTCCCGGTCCCCCACACCTGTGCACAGCCCTGATGCTGACCGCCCTGGACCCCTCTTTGTGGATGTGCAGACCCGAGACTCCGAGAGAGGGTCGTTGGCTTCACCAGCCTTCTCCCCTCGGAGCCCAGCCTGGATTCCGGTGCCTGCTCGCAGAGAGGCAGAGAAATCCCCTCGGGAAGAGCGGAAGTCCCCAGAGGACAAGAAATCCATGATCCTCAGCGTCTTGGACACGTCCTTGCAGCGGCCAGCTGGTCTTATTGTTGTGCATGCCACCAGCAATGGACAGGAGCCCAACAGGCTGGGGGCTGAAGAGGAGCGCCCGGGTACTCCGGAGCTGGCCCCAGCCCCCATGCAGGCTGCGACTGTGGCAGAGCCTATGCCAAGCCCCCGGGCCCAGCCCCCTGGCAGCATCCCAGCAGATCCCGGGCCAGGCCAAGGTAGCTCAGAGGAAGAGCCAGAGCTGGTATTTGCTGTGAACCTGCCACCTGCTCAGCTGTCCTCCAGCGATGAAGAAACTAGGGAGGAGCTGGCCCGCATTGGGCTAGTGCCACCTCCTGAAGAGTTTGCCAATGGGATCCTGCTGGCCACCCCACCCCCTGGACCGGGCCCCTTGCCCACCACGGTACCCAGCCCGGCCTCAGGGAAGCCCAGCAGCGAGCTGCCCCCTGCCCCTGAGTCTGCAGCTGACTCTGGAGTAGAGGAGGCTGACACTCGAAGCTCCAGTGACCCCCATCTGGAGACCACAAGCACCATTTCCACAGTGTCCAGCATGTCCACCCTGAGCTCGGAGAGTGGGGAACTCACTGACACCCACACCTCCTTTGCCGATGGACACACTTTTCTACTCGAGAAGCCACCAGTGCCTCCCAAGCCCAAGCTCAAGTCCCCGCTGGGGAAGGGGCCGGTGACCTTCAGGGACCCGTTGCTGAAGCAATCCTCGGACAGTGAGCTCATGGCCCAGCAGCACCATGCTGCCTCTACTGGGTTGGCTTCTGCTGCTGGGCCTGCCCGCCCTCGCTACCTCTTCCAGAGAAGGTCCAAGCTGTGGGGGGACCCCGTGGAGAGTCGGGGGCTCCCTGGGCCTGAAGATGACAAACCAACTGTGATCAGTGAGCTCAGTTCCCGTCTGCAGCAGCTGAACAAAGACACACGCTCCTTGGGGGAGGAACCCGTTGGTGGCCTGGGCAGCCTGCTGGACCCTGCTAAGAAGTCGTCGCCCATTGCAGCAGCTCGGTGAGCAGGGTGATGTGGGGAGGGGCCCGTCCCCCCGTCTTTGTTCCTTCCGTTCATTTACAGGCTTCCTTCTGTTCTTCCTCACTCTGTCCCATCTCTCATCTGTCCATGGCACGGGTGTCCCCCATCCACCTCTTTATCTTCGTCTGGTCTTGCTTTGCTGTCTGAGGTAGAAGGCTCTTTAGTACAGTTGCTTTCTGCATCCCTTTTGGTGCAGGCAGTGGGCCTGGGTACCCACAAGACTTAGTTCCAGGAATCCTATCGTCCAGGACTCTTTGGAGGTCTTGCTGCAGGTTCGCAACTCTTTACTCTGGTTTCTAACTCAGGGCGCCTCTGCCGTTCAGGGTCTTTTCCTGTTGTGCTCTGGGGCTGCTCTTCCTTCCCAGCAGCTCTTTGGCCCTGTGTCTTCTGTCTCATGGCTCCATTTCGTTTCTCTTTCTGATAATATGGCTGCTCCATTTGACAGGTGTCACCTCTCCTAGAGCAGCCTTCTTTCTGCCTTGCTTCTTTTTCTTTAGGGACTTGATACAAATTTCTTAGGTTCTGCCCTAGAAATATTTGTCTTGTGGCACCTTGTGGGACCCTTACACACAGAGTCCTGGATGTGATATATAAGGCTCCATCAGGAAGAGTTGGAAATCACACCATTTCCTCTTTCATCTCTTTTTCCTTCCTTGTCCTGTCTGCCCCTCCCCCCAGTGATGATGGGGACAGGAGGAGTTGCTGACCTGGGGTCTGGATGTTGCTAAGGTTGTTGCTAACGTTTTGTAGGCAGAAGCTGTCAGCACTTTGGGTTGATCCTTCAGGTCCTTTCTTGGGAACCTTCTCTGGGGCTCCCATGTGGACTGCATGGGTTCTTGTGACAGCTGACCAGTTCTGGCCAGCTTCTTGTCTGTGTTTCTCAAGCTGCTTCTGCCTTTGCCCCAAGGTCCCCCTGTGTTGGGTTTGGGTGGAAGGCCACCTCCTGATTCCACACTCCTTGTTTCTTAGGTGCCCTTCACTGTCAACTGTGGAAGACAGAGTTCACAAAGTGGTGAGCAGGGCACAGCCTAAGAACCGCAGGTCTTACTTGAAGGGCCTGCTCATTTTACATTCTTCCAGGTTAGGATCCAAAAGATGAATGGGAGCTTGAGAAGTTCACACTGCCTCTCTCTCTCTCTCTTTTTTTTTTTTTTTTGGTTTTTTTGAGACAGGGTTTCTCTGTGGCTTTGGAGCCTGTCCTGGAACTAGCTCTGTAGACCAGGCTGGTCTCGAACTCACAGAGATCC
>NC_022017.1:21643454-21685494 GCF_000317375.1 Microtus ochrogaster | reverse complement strand
GTGTGCCACCATCGCCCGGCTCACACTGCCTCTCTTAAGAGGTTCAGGGACATCGCTGACGTTCAAGTGGCTTGTTCTCAGGCCTTCTCCCTTTGTGGCCTCTTTTCTCAGCCAGAATTGAAAGCCCTTCTCAGTAGTTCAGTGATGAAGGCACCCTTAGAGTAGGTGCGGTAGATATGGACCAGTCAGGATGAGTGGCCTGGCTCTCAGGTTTGCCTACAAAACTGGATCCTCAAAGATGGAGGTGTCCTGATACAACCTTCACCAGACCTTTTTCTTCATTGTCTTTCCACCCATCACTAGCCCTTGTTCCTTCCTTGCTGCTTTTCTTGGTGAAAGTTGTGCATAGCTTATTGCTTAGCCTATTGCAGGGCCTCAATAAACATATATTAAATCAATAAAAGGAAGCTTAATGCAAGTGCTATATCATGGGTGCACAGGCAAAGATCTCTTAGGTTCCTAGTAGCACCTTTCGTAACACACTGCGTTTGTACTCCGTAATTTTACATTGCAGTGGTAGACTTTTGCTGTATCGCTGTTACTCATGGCATTTCTTAGCTATATAAGTAATAAATTATACTGAGCGCTCACTCAGCTTAGCGTCACTAAACTGCCTCGTACCCTGTGTTCCTCCATTTGCCTCTGTATTTCGTTCTGTTCCCACTCACTTTTCTTCTACCTTTTGGGCTCTTTATTTTTGGTTTTGGAAACAGGGTCTTGCTATGCTGTCTGAGCTGGCTTTGATCCTCCTACCTCTGTTTCTTCAGTGCGGGCAATCACATTGTCATACCTGGGTGTAACAACGGTCACCTGGAGTGTGTCCTGCTGTCTGCCACCGGGCTTTCGTTTCTGGCTACAGGCATGGGGCACTTGTGACTTTGTGTACATCCAGCTTATTTCAGACCTGGTCTTTTGTCTGTCTTTGTGGACACTCTGGCTTTGATGTCTGTTGGGGGCTGTAGCTCAGCACTGGCCTGGTAGCCAGTGGGGGCTGGAATCCAGTATTCATGTCTGACTTTGGGATCAAAATCACCAATGAGCCTTTCTCTTAGAGAAGTGTCTAATAAAGTGTGTGACGTTCTGGTGTCTGGGTGTGACTGTGTCCTTCTCAGGGTCTGTCCTGGCAGAGGTCACATCCTTGTGCCACATCTTTGGTCCGTGTGTGGTCCCCTGGTTTTACCTCCCAGGCTCATCTGTCTCTTGATGGATTCCACCAAGTTGGGAATGACCCTTTTCTGTCTACCTTCTCTGCAGATGTCTTAGTCCAGGCAGTGATAAAGTCTAGCCACAGGAGCTCAACAATCTGAACTTTTTGATCAGCTCATTTACATCGGGCCCATTGTTGGTTGAGGCTGGAGGGTAATGTTGTTCTTGGTGCTGCTGTGAGGTCCGTGTTCCCACCTGTACTTTTACTTCTGGTTGAAGTTCTAGCCCCCGCTGGACAGATTCTCATGTCTGAAAAGGCCTGACTTAGGCCGTGTGTTATTTGTTCATCGTTTCAAACCCAACCTTGGGCCCCGCAGCTGGTTGTGGAGCCTCAGCTGTCTGTCTTGAGACCTGCGCCTGTCTCCAGAGTCCACTTTCTCCTGGGTCTCGTGTTTGGGCTTGAATCTTCCATGTGGTTTGAAACCTACAGCAGTGCTGTTTTGCCTTGGCTTTCTGGGGAGGGATTGGTGCTGAGGATTGAACGCAGGGCCTTGTGCATACTAGGCAAATGGTCAGCTGTTGGGCTACGCTCCCCTGCTTTGTTTTATTGAGATATAGGACCTTTCTTTTTTCCTCTTTCTTTCTTTCTTTCTTTCTTCCTTTCTTTCTTTCTTTCTTTCTTTCTTTCTTTCTTTCTTTCTTTCTTTCTTTCTTTTCTACTTTTATTATATGTGTGTGTGTGTGTGTGTGTACACCTGTGCATGTGTACACATTTTATGGTGTACATGTGGAAGTCACAGAATAACTTATGGGAAGTCAATATTGTTTTTGCAGTTTGTGGGTACCAGGGATTGAACTCAGGTCATCAGGCTTGGCTGCAAGAGCCATCACCTACCGAGCCATCTCACCCACTTGAGATAGAGCCTTTCTATATAACTTTAGGGTGGTATTGAACTCACTGTGGAGCCCAAATTGGCCTTAAGCCTAAGATCCTTCCCCTTGTTGCCTCCCAAGTGCTGGGATCACAGGTGTGTGCAGTCAGTTGACTCAGTTTTATACCTGGCAGATCCTCACTTGTGTTTAAAGAAACCATGGTGAAATAGCTTTGGAAATATTTGCTGCAGTGTTTCTGAGTGCCTCCCCCCCGCCCCACATGCTTGTGTGTGGGTGGTCAAAGTGTGCCCTGTTCATTCGACCTGTTGAGGTCACTGAGGAGATCTCACAGGAGACCCATTTTCCAGTCAGGTGGCTCTGCAAAGCCCTGCCCTGTCTGTCTGATACAGGTCCCACTTGCATGTTAAGGGTGTGGACAGAGCCTGTGTGCTGGCAAAGTCATACATGAAGGTTCTTGAGACCAGGTGGATACTGGGGATGGGATGCATATGTGTCTCTGCAGATCAAATGCACATGCATTCTCAAAAGTCCAGACTCTGCTAGGGTAGAGAAAGAGATCATAAGAGAAGACAGAGGGACCCTGGGCATGTCAGTGTTACACAGGCCAGGCGGCAGAGAGGACTTACGGAGATTCTTAGATCCTGCTTGATCTGTGTTCCTACTAAGAATTGTCCTGTAATGAGATGGGGCCTCCAAATTGCCAAAAGCCACAAGCCTAGACCTGACTCACCTGAGTGCAAAGGCAAGTAGGCCTGAGGTACTGGCCAGGCCCGAATAGGAATCTTTCCTTGCCTGTTGGCATCAGTGGGCTGACAGAGGAAAGGCGGTCTCTGGAGGAAGATGTTGTGGTGTGTTTGTAGGGTGACATCTTTTTGTCAGGGTGTATTCTATTCCTGAGTTTGTGCCCGGATCCAGGAGTCAAGGAAACTGCAAAAAAGGAATTGAAGGGCTGGGATGTCGCTGAGCTGTGGAAGGCTTACCTGGCATGCACGAGGCCTGTCTTTTATCCCCAGCGGAGAGAAAGGGAGGGGGAAAGAGAAAGAGAAGGGAAGGAAGAGGTGAAAGGAAGGGAGGGTGGATGGTATAAGGACCTGAAACTATGAGGGGCCTGGGCTCCTGTGATGAGAAAGGACCTGGATTACTGTGAGGAATTGGTGACATTTGCCAAGGATAAAAAGGTAGAGGAGCCCCAGGCCTCTCATGTGGGTGCTGTACACCGAGGCAGGGTTGGATATCCTGTGTGTTAAGAGGGGTTAAGAGATCCCAGTAGAAACCTTGAGCTCAGAAGAAACCCATGGGTTCTCACATACGGCATTCCTGGGCTTCTTAGTCATAGCAGAGAATGGGGGTAGATGCCTCGGCCTCAGAAAGTACAGCTTATGAAAGAGTGTGGGCTAGAAAATTCATCCGGGAAGGAAGCCGCTGAAGAAAGGGTTCCTCCAAGGAAGCAGATGAACCGGCTGGTCAGCCAGGGGACCCTGCCTACAGCCTTGGTGGTGGCCAGGGGCAGAGGTCAGATCTCACTGACTGGGACTGCCTGGGGGGCAAGGTCTTAGAGACCGCATCAGCCAGGAGCACCCTGGAGGGCAGCAGATGCTGTGAGGTGACCTTGTGGAGGACACAGTCTGACGATTTAGTGGTCAGTCAGTCCCCTATTAGTGGCAATCGCCAGAGGTAGGTGTGCAGAGGTGTGTGTAAACATGTTGAAATCAGATTTGTACAAACTGGGGTTTCTGCCCTGGGGACAATGTAGGTAGAGCTCTTCCCCAAGAGGTGGGCAGGGAACAGACACTAATAGTTTGGCTACTCCTTGCATACACACCCTTCCTTGGGCTTCTCTTCTAGGCCTCCCAACATCTCCAACACTGGTGGAGGTTGTTGAGGTTTATGACCAGCCCTCTCTCTACTCCCAGTCCACTGGCTACAGACTCATGTTTCCGGACCCTGGGTGCCTCTGAAGCCAGTTTGCCCTCAGCCCAGGCCTCCAGTCACCCCTGCCAGGAAGGAAGGCCTTGACGCTATCCAGACAGGTATAGCTGCTTGGCCCAGCTTAGACCTTTTGGACCCAGACTCTCTTCTGAGCTCTGCTTAAAACTCCCACTGCACTGCCTTACGACTGTTTTGTAGCCTCCAGTGTAGCTGCTGAAACCTAACCCTTGGAGTAGGTCTTGTGTAGATGTCTGTTCCGTGACACAGATGCCCAGTGTCACAGCATGAGTTCAGGGGGAGAAACAGGCAGGGTGACATTCCTGGCTTTGTTTTACTCTGTATGTGACTACAATCTGACCTCACAACTATGCTCCTAGCGCACCTCACCTCTGTTTGCCACCCCACTTTGCCCTCAAAGCCAAGATGGCTCCATGAGGCCAGGTTCCATAGGAGTGAAAGTTTCTTCTGGGGGCTTTGCCTGTACCCGTGTGTATACCTTGGATGTTCTTGGAATATTTGTGTTGGGGCCACTGTCTGGCTTCTTCAAGAAGCTCTACCAGGGGATCTGAGCAGTTGGGAGGAAGCAATATGGACAGGCTGAGGAGAGAGCCATTAAAATAAGGTCTCCAGGGAAGGAGTAATCCGTGCAAGGGATAAGTAGAAAGTTGCTTTAACGGAATGTGTTAGCTTTCTCTTCTCTGTGACGGATTTTGCCTTACAGGAACAACTTGAATAGGGAAGATGTATTTTGGTTTATAGTTTCAGAGATTTCAGTCTATGGTTTCTTGGCCCCATTGCTAGGGAGAGCATTATAATTGGGGAGGGGTTTGGGGTAGTGAGTCATTTCAGGGCAGCCAGGAAGAGAGAAGGACCCGGAAGGGGAAGGAATAAGACCATCAAATTATGAATTCATCAATGTATTGTTGTGATCATAATTGATGTTTTTTTGGGGGGAGGGGAGCAGAGTCTTAACATGTAGCCTTGGCTGGCCCGGGCTTGCTATGTAGATCAGGCTTGCCTCAGAGTGACAGAGATCTGCCTGCCTTTGCCTGCTGAGTACTGGGATTAAAGGTGTGTGGCGCCATAGCCAGCCCCCCATCAGAGTATTAATTCATTGGTTAGGACAAAGCCCTCATGATCCAGTTACCGCTCAGTGATTGGATACACCACTGCACCTTCAGAACGCAAACCTTTGAAGGGACTATTACATAGCTGAACTGTAACAAGGAGAGAGAGGTGTTGAGGGACTCCGGCTGGTGTGGAATAGGCACTGTGGATGCTGTGCAGAGTGGGCAGGAACTTAGGCCAGCTTAAGAGAGAAGGCATTGTGGGGGTGGGGTGAGGTGGCAGCTGGAGGGAGGTTGGTCACACAGTGGAGAGACTTAGCAGGCTGCAAGACACCGCTAAGCCGCGCTTAACGGTCTGCACTGCACAGCGGAGAGGGCCAGAGAGAGGCGGCAGGTAAATCGGACACCTTCTAGCCTAGCTCTCCTAGGGACTTTCTCTTCCCCAGTACCTTCTGAGTTCCAGCCTCCATAGAGTGTCCCACAGGGGTCCCTGAACCTGGCTGCCCATTGTGTGGTTGTGACGGAAGGCGTTGTGGGCCTGGCCTGCTAACACTCTCTCTCATTGCTCTTTCCTGCCCATCTGCATGTGGCTGCTCTGTCTAGCTGCGCGGTGGTCCCGAGTGCCGGCTGTGTAAGTGAGCATGCCCATCCCATGCCTCTCGCAGTTCACACGCTGTGCCTGGCTGCCCCTGGCTGCTCTGCATGGCTACGTGGGGCTTTGGTGCTGCTGACGGCGACCGAGACTGTCCTTGGCTGTAGTAAGGGGTAGAGATGGGAATGAGGGGCCATGGGAGTAGGCTTCCTTTAGGGCAGCCACCTCAGGCTGGCCTCCAGCCAGGCAGGCTGGGGCGGGGCTGGAAGTCCAGGATCCTGCCAGGTGAGGCTGGGAACGGAGGTACCATGTGCCTTGTGTGTCTGCCCGTGTGCTACTACATGTCTGCCATCACTGCTGCATGTCTGCGGCACATCTAGTCACCATTGCTGCTGTGGTGTGCTCTTCTGTGCAGGGAGACTGCCTTCCAGTTACCGTGTGCTATTGCCTCAACCTCTTGTGGGTGTGAGCCCTGCCTGGTGTTTGTCTCCAGTGTTCGTGGACCTGTTTGGTCTTCTGCCACTGCCAGCCTTTACCATGACTCGGCTGTCCCTGAGACTGGCCCGGGTTCTCTGCCAGCCTTTACCATGACTCGGCTGTCCCTGAGACTGGCCCGGGTTCTCTGGGTCTGTTCAAGCTTGGGAACTGAGTTGTATGTGGGGAGCGGTCAAGATACTGTTCTAGTCTTACAGTCCAGAGCATCTGTGGACGGAACCCATGCCCGCAGACGACTGTGTTAGAGGCTGGCAGGGAGGGGCAAGCGGCTCTTGTCAATGAGAAACTCTTCTTCGGTGGAATGCCATTGGGGCCTCCATGGAGAGCTCTGTGGGGGACTAGTCTTGCTCCTTAAGATTCCAGTCAGTCTGAGAATCCCCCAGAGTAAGGCAAGGCACAGGCCAAGATGTTTTTGGTTTTCGTTTTTAAAAAAAGAGTGACCACAGGATATTCCTCCAGCCCTAGTCCTCCTGGCTCTGCTCCCCTCTGTCCACCCCGACTTCACTTTCTGCCCCTCACCAGGCCCTCACCCACTCTCCCTCCGCAGGCTCTTCAGCAGCCTCGGTGAGCTGAGCACCATCTCAGCGCAACGCAGCCCCGGGGGCCCGGGCGGAGGGGCCTCCTACTCAGTGCGGCCCAGCGGCCGGTACCCCGTGGCGAGACGAGCCCCGAGCCCAGTGAAGCCCGCATCGCTGGAGCGGGTGGAGGGGCTGGGGGCGGGTGTGGGAGGCGCGGGGCGGCCCTTCGGCCTCACGCCTCCCACCATCCTCAAGTCGTCCAGCCTCTCCATCCCGCACGAACCCAAGGAAGTGCGCTTCGTGGTGCGAAGTGTGAGTGCGCGCAGCCGCTCCCCCTCGCCATCTCCGCTGCCCTCGCCTTCTCCCGGCTCTGGCCCCAGTGCTGGCCCCCGTAGGCCATTCCAGCAGAAGCCCCTGCAGCTCTGGAGCAAGTTCGATGTGGGCGACTGGTTGGAGAGCATCCACTTGGGCGAGCACCGAGACCGCTTCGAGGACCATGAGATCGAAGGCGCACACCTGCCTGCGCTCACCAAGGACGACTTCGTGGAGCTGGGCGTCACACGCGTTGGCCACCGCATGAACATCGAGCGTGCGCTCAGGCAGCTGGATGGCAGCTGACGTCCCACTTCCTCTCCCGTTCCTGCTGCGCCCTGCCGGCAGGGCCCCTACCCCTACTCCAGGCCGCAGGCTCGGCTCGCCCCCTTCCACGGCGCCCGGGCCAGGAATGTTGCATGAATCGTCCTGTTTGCTGTTGCTTGGAGACTTGCCCTGTACATTGCTTAGTGCCCTCCCCTGCCGCTGAACCCCACCCAGCACACAGTAAGGGCGCGGACCAGGGGGGCTGGGTGGAAGGGGGTTAGGGCAGGGTGCTCTGTCCTGACCACCTCCTTCACAGCTCCTGGTGGCCATTCTCCCAGAGGGGGAACCTAGTCCAGCATGCGAGGTCAGGACACGCCTTGGTGACTCGGGGGGAGGGGGGAGACATTGGGGTTCTCGATGGGGGCCACGGAGCCCCCTGTTTTACATATTTTAATCCACTCTATATTTGGAACGAGAAAAGGAACAAATATCTCTGTCCGTAACAGTTCCCACCCTCTTCCCCTCTAGTCCTCTCGCTGGTCCCGCCACAGCTGCCCAGTCTTCCATCTCCGGCCCCTCACTGCCACCCCATACAGGGCAGGGGACACTCCAGCTGGCCTGGGGTTAGCCAGGGTCCTGGCAGCCCACCCTGGGGACCCCGGCTCAGCCCCCTTTCCCTCGCTGAGCTATAGTATGCCCCACCCACCCTTTAGGTGCTGCTCAGGGGGACGGGTGGCAGGCATTGCCTGCTGGGCACTAGCAGGGCCAGGTGGCCTGGGAGATTATTGCCCTGGGGCTGGGCCCCGGTAACCCAACCCCAGCCATCATCTTCACAGGGTCTCTCCCAAAGGAGGGGTCTAACCTTCCCACTTCTTGGGCAACTACAGCAGAGAAGCCTCCCTGCCTCGCACCCCAAAGACTCCCCATTCCTGCCCTGTGTGTGTGCCACATACGTGTGTGCACGCCTGTGTGCTTGTGAAAAGTGGGTGTGGCTGAGCGCATGGGTGCCCTGTATGTGCCTGACTGTGGAGTGGTCCCCAGGGGCTGTTCTGGATGGGTGGGAGGCTGCGGAAGCTTGCGCAGGGTGCCTGCATGGGTGTGTGCCTGTGAAAGTGCCCTGTCTTCTCCAAAGAAAGGCTGCTCTCCCGAGTCGTGCTGTTTTCTCAGCCTGCTCTTGAGCCTCACCCAGCTTAAGCAGGATTTCTTGGTGAATCCTTTTAACTTCGGGAGGCCTCAAGGGCCCCCTGCAGGCAGTATCCCCTTTGGGCTTCTAAAGGGATTGTGGGGACCACTAAAAAAAAAATCAGGCCACAACAGCCCTTGGAGAGAGGCAAAGACTCCTGAGGGTGCCCTGGCCCCCTTACTGTGACTCCCCACACTCAGCAATGACCTGTGGGGTGGGGGCCCTGGGGCATTTTTAAACATAGGGTTTGGAGTCTGGACTAAGCTCCATCCACGTCACTCACAAGTTTCTGTTTCTATTTCTAGCTTTTTTTAATAAAAATAAAAAAGACAGAAAACAGATGTTTTCATGGCCCAGGGGCTTGGCACGCCGGTCTGTGCTGGCCCACCGGTCCCATTCCCTAGACAGAGTCACACCCACTAACCCCCTCACCAACAGACCAGGTCACACACAGCAGCGGTCACTGTAACGGACTGCCACATACACAGTCTCACCTTTACCTGTGGGTTTTTGGTTCTGTTCAATTTGGGTTTTTAACTTTACAGGGTCAGTTCTGCTTCACCCCTCCTTTTGTATGGAGTTCCATCTGGGGGCTTTCACCCCCTGCTCCAGTCCTGAGGCCTCCTGACCCTGACGTTGTGATACACCCCACAGAGATCTATGTTTCTTATATTATTATTAATAATAATAATTATTATAATATTATGTAATAAATTTATAAGAAATGAAACCCTCTCTCGGTTGCTTGCTTAAGGTTGGGGAGTAGCGGCTGCCCTTCAGGCAAGTCACCCAGAGCCTCAACCCAGTGTACTCTCGACCCAGCGATGTCTGGAGCAATGCTTTGTAGGCTTCCTGTTAGACCAACCTATTCTAGATTGCTAGACCCTGGCTGAGGCTTTCTACAGACTGTTGAACACACCTCACTTGAAAAAATATGTATTTTTATGTCTGTCCATGTCTGTATAAGTGTATGCCACGTGTGTGAGGGTGCCCTTGAAAGCTAGCTGGCATTTAGGCAGGTGTGAGCTCTCCAGTGTGAGTGCTGAGAACCAAACCCCAATCCTCTGCAAGAGCAGCAAGTGCTGTTAACGTCTGAGCCGTCTCTCCAGCCCTGGATGACAACCTCTAGACTGATGGGCCTCTGAGATCCCTGCCACTTGTTTTTCTTCTGGTGTTGGGGATGGAACCCAGGTCAGTACTTTACCACTGAACAATGCCAGCCCCACTCTCTAACCTGAGATTTGAAACCTGCCTCCAGTGTCCCTTTGTGTATAAAATCTGCTTTAAATTTCAAGCCCCGCGTCCCTCCCCGTTGTGCTGATCCTCAGCTGCTGGGTTGCCCACCCTTTACCACCCTTCGTGGCCCTGCTCTATATCCCTTCTTCCTGGGAACTCTCCTGGTTCTGCTGTTTTCGGAGTCCCAGATGGTGTTGTCTCACGTTGGAGGAAATTGGTGCCTCTCGCCTCGGCCACCTCTGCTCCCTCAGAGGCCAGAGCTAGCATCTCGAGGGCGTGATGTTTGCCTTTTCCTGTTACTCTGAGCCACGTGCCAGACACAGACTTGACCTCCGAGAGCACGTTTACAGGCAGTGTGAGCAGCCATCTGTCACTAGCCAATCACATAGCGGGGAACTCACACTTTGGGGCATTGGGACAGGTGCCTAGCCGCAAGCATAGTCAAGTGAACAGGCAGATGGATTCTGACTCAGCACGAAATTGGAGAGAGAGCTAAGAAATCAAGAGATGGAACATGCCTGAAGGAAGGAGCTTCGGACAGGCAGGTTAGTGGCTTCAGCATCATGAACACTGATGACAGGCTCTGAAGTTATCTGAAGTTGTTCTGAGTCAAGAGTGGGGCTAGGAAGGAGCTGGTTAGGAAATGAGGAGCAGAAGGGATCCAGGATGGCGGGGGAAAGAAAGTGTCCCAGGTGGCTTCAAGGAGCAGATGAAGGTCTGGTGTCCTAAAGTCGTACTCCCTTCAAACGCCTGTGCTTCCTAGGAGCTTTATGACAAACTCAAACCCTGGGGTGGGCAGAGAACCTCACTTGTCTTTGTAACCCAGGGCAGGTGCCAGGCGTCTAGTCTGTTCCAGAACTGGAGTAGGCTCATTCTGCAGTGACTTGTAATCATCTAGAATGTAGACACAATGTAGAATGATCTCCAGACTCAGTCCTTACGTACTTCTCGTGTGCGTGTCTGTGTTAGACACATAGACACACAGACACACACACGCATGGTTTTTGAGACAAGAGTTTCTCTGTGTAGCCTTGTTTGTCCTGGAACTCACTCTGTAGACCAGGCTGGCCTCGAGCTCAGAGATCTGCTTGCCTTGGTCTCCCCAAGTGCTGGAATTAAAGGCACCCATCACCATTGTCCAGCCATTTTTTTTTTGTTTTTAAAACATATAATTGCATTTTAATTTATTTTGTGTGTATGTGTGTGAGCCTGTGTGCTTGTTGCATGAGTGGGAGTTGGGTCCCTCCTACATCATGCTGGTCCTGGGACTGAACTCAGATCATCAACCTTGGTGGTAGGTACCTTTCCGTGCTGATCCATCTCGCTGCTCCCCATTTCTTGGCCATTTCCCAAGCCTTTGGGGGCTGCTTATCTTCTACGAGCCACAGGATTACGCAGTAATTATACAACCATCTTTTTATGAGGTTCCCCCCCATCAGAATCAAGGCTTCTCTTGGAGTATTAAACCAAGATGAAAGGCGTATTGGAGTTATTGCCTTATGAATGAACTGGCTGTTTCTTGCTGTAGATTTCTCCTATAGCTTATTCCCATCTGTTACAAGTTTGGGATTTGTCTTCCGCAGTTCAGCACTATTTAATCGTTTATCGGGCACAGTTACCCCTATGAATTTGGGGTGTATTGATTACATCCCCTAGCTATGTGTGAAAACAGTCACAGAGTCAAAATACCTGTTTCCCACAACCAGGTGCCTTGCTAATTGTATTTTAAGATGAACTATTACCAAAGGAATACAATCTTATTTACTAGGACATGTGGCCAACTGTATGATTTGTTGAACCAAGGTAAATAATGCAAAGTAACCTAAGTGCAGTACCAGGGACAATAATGAACTCTTTGCATGGATTCCTAACCTCAGTTTTATGGCCTTTGCTCAGACACCAGGGATTAAGATTCCATGACTGGCCAGGGCTGGCAACAAAATATAAACCAACTTCATAACCCCAAAATAGAGTTACAGGCTTCTCTTTCTATGGTAGGGTTGCATACTGGACAGAAAAATACCTTAAGATTTATGATGCTTTTAATGTCACTGAGCCTTACCAAGTGCTGAGTGGGCTCCTCTGCCCCTCGCCCCTGCAGCTCCAGCTGCTGCTGCACTCTCTCTGAGGACATACATGTAAACAAACAAGTCTCCAGTCCGAGAAAGGCTGGCCTTTATGACTGCTAACCGCAAAACATTGAAGATGATATGTACTCTCAACAGTATAGGATATAACACACCGTTTCCCTTATTTCTCTTACTGGCTTAGTTCTACAAGGCTCCCTCTATAGATAAGGTGACAAAAGACTTCTTCTTTCCCAGCTGTGGCTTGCAGCCCACGAGTTCGGGGCCAACTGGAAGAAAGTGCTTTTTTCTCCTCGTCTGGGTCTATTGCACTGTGAGTTGTTGGAATGACTCTGTTTCTTATCATTTGCTTAAGACATGGTATGTGACCTTCAGGTAAATGCCTGTGAGATTTTGTGGGTCTGTATAGCTGGAAAAGAACAGAGAGTAAGTACACAGAGGCTGGAGCAGAAGCATCCCAGAAATGAGCAGAAAGGGAAAACCAAGGGGAGGCGGTGGTGGTGGCGGAGGAGGAGAAGGAGGAGGAGGAGGTAGCAGAGAATTGGAATTGGGAGAGAGAATTAGCGCTAAGACGTGATAGACAGGACAGAAGAGTTGGAAGAGAGGACAATGAAGAGACGTGCTGAGGAGAAATCACGTGTGGGTTGACTTGTTTTCCCCTCAGATACCCTTTGTAATCTTTCCCTTGCCGACTGTCATGCCTTAGCTGCACTTTGAAGGGGTCTGAGGGGCTGGTACCCCCAAAGACCCCATTTATTATCAGGTAAAACCTGGCACCTATTTACAGTAAGGGAGGTCTTCTAATACTCAGTGGTCAAGAAAAGGACAATCTAACCTTCCTGTGGGGAGGGTGAGACTTACTATCTAACATCAAGGTCGATGAAGGGCCCTTACACTGTAATGCAGGAGAGGAACCTCCTGACACAGAGGAGAGACATTTTTTTTTTTTTTGTATTTAGATAAAAGCTCCCAGTGATGGTCAGAAGCTCCTGAGAACCCTGAAGTTGACTTAAGTATTCCTTTACATTCAGGTAGAGGAGGGGCCAATTTATGACATACAGAGATAAAAAGCTCATGGTCCTCGGGTAGTTGTACCCCTGTACCCCGCTCCCCTCTGACCTTGAACTCATTCTGTAGCCCAAGCAGGATTGGAACCTATGATCCTCCGTTTGCTACAGCCTCCTGAGTAACTGGGACTATGAGCCTTCATCATGAGGTTCTGCTAGCATATGGATATTTAAATCACAACTTTGGTTTTTACAACAGAATTTAGGTTTGTGTGTGTGACAGGATTTCTCTGTAGCTTTAGACCCTGTCCTGGAACTTGCTCTGTAGGCCAGACTGGCCTCAAACTCACATAGATCCACCCATTTCTGCCTCCCGAGTGCTGGGAATAAAAGGTGTGCTCCACCACCACATGGTCAGATTTAGTTCTTAACAAGTAGAAGTCATGTAAAAAGAATTTGAGAGTCATGTAAATTACATGAGAATTACAGAATTGCAGTCGTGTAAAAGAATCTGAGGTATTTACTATTTGAAGACAGAGTAATGGTTTACAATTTTCATTAACGATGTAAATTTGAAAACTAACATTCAGCATTCCTACCGATTAATGAAGAATCTTAGGAGGAATGTTAATCACAGCCAGAGATTATGTTCATTCTTCACGGCTGCTATCTTGCTCTAGCCAGTATGTGTTTCTGATGCCTTCCTTCCTTGTCCCGTTAGCTGCTGTGTGGGATCAGGTGCGTCTTACTCCCATTGAGAAAGTAGAGTATTACTTTGCTTCAAGGGTGGATGTTCGAGCTGAGGTCCTTTCCCTTAGGTCCCATTGTTCTTATTCCAGTTTAGAGGTTAGAACTCGGGGCAGAGCTTTAAGGGGAGAGCCCATGTTTTCATTAGGGAGGAGGTTCTCAGGCCCTGAGGTCATGTCCCACTGACTGGCTTTGGAAGCTGAGATCTCATAGTTATTTAGGGGAAACAAAACCTGTTGTTAGAATATAGAGGGAGAATACGTTTTCGATACAGAGATAAGAGAGTTAAATCTTCCTGCCACTCAGATAGTGGAAATGAGGTCGTAATCAATTTCTGGTAAAGAAAGGTGAGCTGGCCTGGCACATCTGACCTCGGGGGAGAAAAGGCACTGGGACGCTCACTCGTGGCTCGTAAGCATCAGAGCTAGGATGGAGAGATGGCTCGGTGAGGAAGTGTTCTTGCTGCTCTTCCAGGGGACCAGAGTTCGATTGCCAGTGCCAGTATTGGACAGTTCATAGCAGTTCATAACTGCCTGTAACTCCAGCTCTACTGGATTCAGTGCCCTCTTCGGCTTCAGTGTAACCCAGCCCCGCCAGCATATAGTCACATAGACAAATACACATAAGAAAAAATAAAATAAAAAATTTTAAACCAAAATAATAATTTTAAAAAGTATTAAAGCTACAAGTTGAGACTCCCCCAGAACAGCTCTAGGAGGGGAAGGCATAGAAATCAGAGGACGATCAGCAAAGGAGAGGAGAATGCTTGATGCTGCGGTAGGAGAGAGAAGACTGTACCACTCCGGTAGAGGAGATATGTTTCTAACCCGAGGTCGGATGAGACCCTCTGGTCACTTACAGAGAGCCAGACGAAACCACCAGCTCAGTGGTTCTCAACCTTCTCCATGCTGTGTGCAATCCTCATGTCATGGTGGCCCTCAACCACAAAATTATTTCATGGCTACTTCATAACTGTGATTACAAATCATAATGTAATATGTAATGTAATGTAATATGTATGTAATGTAAATATCTGGAATGCAGGATATCTGATATGAAAACCTAAGGGGTCATGACCCACAGGTTGAGAACCACTGATCCAGATGCATGCCCAAACAGATGAATCCCAATTGTCAGATAGAGACTGGATGTCCCGATGCCCTGTGATACTCAGGGTAAGTAAGGCCTCCTGGTAGTCAAGTAGAAGACAGGGAATTTTGTGACCCTTAGGCAGTGAGGATGAGATCTTGAGACAGTCAGACATGAAGCTGAGGTGAGGACTTTGGACAGAGGAGAGAAGACTGAGATATTCTTGGAGAGGAGGGAAAAGCAATATGACATTTGGGTAAGAGATGCAACTGGACTCAGGTACGGAGAGGAGACTTCTCGGTAAGGGACACGAATACTTCCAAAACTTCACTATGGAAGTTGAGAATACTTAAGGTACAGTCTTTCAGTATTCAGGTAGAGGATGTAAGATTTCCTGATTCTGGTAGAGAACGTGTGACAAGGTACCGCTCAGACGGAAGAAATGAGACCTCGGGCCCTGATGTGGAAAAGAGGAGTTGCTTTCACAGGGGGAGAAGTCAGAGCTTTCTGATGCTCAGGTAAGATATTCAAGACCTTGTTGGCCACTTTACGGAGATGTGACCTCCTAAAAGTCACATAAGGAAGTATGACATTTAGTTAGAGAAGACATATGGAGAAATCAAGATCATCCTATAGTCCAAGAACTCAACACACGGGGGTGGGGAGATAAAAAAGGCTTGGTGGGTAGGAGAGGTGGCATCTTAGAGGAGATGTAACTGGTCCATCTTATGGTGGGCTGGTAGGGACTTAAACTCAGGAGACAAAGCCTTCGGACATTGTTGCAGGGAATATGGAACGTCAGAGTATGATGCTCATGCCATGCTGTCTTCTGATGATATATAAAAAAAGATACTAGATATTGCAGATAACTGTGATGACAGTTCCTGCTGCTCAAGTCTCGGTGACCATCACATGTGGCTGCACAAGGGTCAGAAGAGTCTGGAGAACTCCAGAAAACCCTGTGACACTCATCAATGGACAGGAAGTTGGGCTTCGAAGTCACATGTCAAGCAGATTCAAAATGGCTATTAAAAGTATCCTGATGGCGTATACTCCCACCCCCACCATGTACCGAGGATCTGTCAGTCAGTGGAACCTGACTTCTTTTAGCCATGAACATACTGTAACACCTCATTATAGGAGGGCCAAGCTGTCTGTAGTCCATGACTCTGTAGTGATTCCAGCCCCCAGAGGGCCTATCCTGAGCATTCACACAGTGCGACTTCAGGAGACTCACCAAGGATGAACGAAGGAAGGTTGCACGTTTGGCCCTCACCTCCCCAAGAGAGTTTATGCAGGAAGTTGGGACGCCGCTCCAGCATGGATCAGTTAATCAAGGAGGCCTGCCTGGCCTAACTGCTGAGGTGGGGGTGGGATATCATCTTGCTGATTGGCCAGAAGGCCGTGGAGCTTTGTGAGGTCACAGCTTGAAGACTGGGTTAGGGCAGGAGTATGGTAGAGATGCTGCCAACTGTCATTGTGCTGGTCTTGGCGGTGTCTGTGGTTGCCAGAGATAACTCCACGTGTGAGTAAGTGTCGGGCACCTTGGTGGGGTTAAGGACATTCCATGAATATCAGGTCCTACCTAGGCTCCCTTTGTCCAGGGCTGGGATGAGTAGTAAGCTGAGCTGTAGCAGGCTCTGGATAGTCTCACAGTTTCTGTGACCCACAATCCCGACTCAGACCCTTCCTGCTTCCGGAACTATGATCCCAGAAGCATTAGGTTTCCAGCTGCCCATGGTTTCCCAGAGAAAGAGATCCCTCATCGCTAGTTCTCTCCCCACGGCTTCTCCAGTGACTGGCTTCATTGATTCTCAAGCATTGGGTTCTAAACTTTAGGATGGACAGCTGAGGTAAACCCCCGGGGCATGAATTCAAAGGCACCATTGCCTTTACACCACTATCTGCCTGGAGACATTTACTCCTAATAGACCCACTCCTAATGGACCCACAGAGCAAGCAGCTCCAAAACTGTTGTTAGCCTTTCCACTGTGACACAGCTCATAGAATTTCCCATTCAGGAGTCTCACTGTGGTTAGTGTGACCCCAACGCTTGTGAGCCAATTGCATCAGCTTGCAGCTCCTTTGTCCAGGTGGTATAGCCCTGAGACCTCCTTAATCATGTGACGCTTGCTTGAGTCTCCCACCCAAGACTGGTCCTAAAAACCATCACACCCCTCCGCCTCCGTAGCACTTTTGACTTCTGTTATGTCCAGGGATCCCTCAATACCTCTAGGGCCCGTTTAGGTATTTCCTGGAGACTGTGGCCTCCTGCATACCCACACAATTGCCTGTCTTTCCCCAAAGTTCCTCCCCATCTTTCCCAACCCTATGTCCCTGCCTCCCCCCAGGTGAGGTATAAAGACTGGATGCCTCTTCTTGGTTTGAGCAGTGTCCTGGTCTCTCCTCAGTGGCCCCTGTGGGTTACAGTTCAGGCAGCACCCACGGGCAAGTGTCCGGATTGTCGGAGGGCAGACTGCGCAGCGTGGGGCCTGGCCCTGGATGGTCAGCCTACAGATCTTCATGTCCCATAACAGCCGCAGGTACCATGCCTGTGGAGGCAGCCTGCTCAACTCCCACTGGGTGCTTACAGCTGCTCACTGCTTCGACAACAAAAAGTACGTGTGGGACTCAAAGAGGGAGGTCTCCAGAGAGCTTCTAGTGGAAAGGGACTCGCCCCAGGGGCTGTGCCCAGGGTCTCCATGGTAACCAGCTCCTGACAGGGCTCTGAGGGTCACTCTCGCCACAGGCTTTGGTCCAGCCAGTCTGTAAATGAGAACGACGGGCTTACCTTTGTGCCCACAGAAAAGTCTATGACTGGAGACTGGTTTTTGGAGCCCAGGAAATTGAATATGGAAGAAACAAGCCAGTGAAAGAGCCTCTGCAGGAGAGATATGTGCAGAAGATTATCATCCATGAAAAGTACAACGTCGTGACCGAGGGCAACGACATTGCTCTCTTGAAGATCACTCCTCCGGTTGTGTGTGGGAGCTTCATCGGGCCCGGCTGCCTGCCTCATTTTAAGGCTGGTCCTCCCAAAATTCCCCAGACCTGCTACGTGACTGGGTGGGGATACATGAAAGAGAAGGGTGAGTACAGGTGGGGGCTCCTTGGTGGGCACTGGTGCCCATTCTCCGTGCAGCCTTTTCGTGGCAGGGCTCATGTATTGATGTGTGGCTGAGCTGTTTCAGTTCTCCTCGTGGAAGCATGACTAGAGCCTACCATAGGCCCTTTCATAACTGGAGAATTCAGTGTGAGAGAAGCTGAGTCCAGTGTCTAAGGTCATGGTGTCCCAATTGTCAGAGGGCATGACTGGCAATAGCCTACCTAATGGGAAGGCTGAATGCCAGGTACAGTTAGACCCTTGACATACTTTACAGTGTAGCAAAGCTGTGTGGTATCAGCCAGAGGCATACCCGCTAGACTCTGAGCATTGGAAACTTAAACTGAAGCAATATTTGCAAAAGACCTCTGGAGATGGCTTTGTTGTTACGGTGAAGGGCTGGCCTCTGGAGCTGAGCATCTCCAACTTCTGTGGTCTCAGATGCATCGGTTCATCACCATCAGCAAGTACCTAGCCATTTTTCCTTGGATGGTCATAGCACCACGACTCATCATTTCCTTCCAAGTTACTTGGTGCTCTCTATGTAGACTGGGAAGGATGTAGGTGCTGGGTATAATTTTCTTTGGGTTGTTAGTTCAAGGCCCTTGGCATTGTCCAGCAGATCGCTTGCCATTCAAGATGAGTGTAGCTGTCTTTCTAGCCCTCTGTCCTTGTTCAAAGTGTTTGCCCTTTCCCTGGCTCAGACCTTTTCATGCACTAATGTTACCTGGCCCACACGACACCAGGTGAGCAGAGGAATGTCTTCTGTGGTAGACAAGCTGACAGGGGTACAGGAAATGTTCTAGAGTCATTAATGACCCCAGAGTTATAGCCTGAGTCCCAGACAACCTCCCGCATCCTTCAAGTCTAGGGCCACTGTTGGTACCAGGAGTACAATGTCACACTCTAAAGTCACAACACAGACAGCATGGCATTGTAAATGGGACAAGACCAAATAGAACGTTTCTCTTGTTCACGGGCAGTGCTTTCAGCTTCAGCTTCAGTGGTTGTACAGATTTTTATTGTCACATTAGGGATGTGGAAATGTGACTGAAATTTGCTGAGCCACCATTTCTTCTTTGATCTTGGAAAACTTAGGTTTTCTAATCTGGGGCAGCTGAGTCATTTGGAATGTACAACTCAGCCCTTTTTAAAGTTTGGAATTCCTGCTCGCCTCGCTTTTACTCTCTTTTCCTAAGGTGATCTCATTCTCTAGAGCAGTGGTTCTCAACCCGTGGGTCACGGCCCCTCTGACAAACCTCTGTCTCTGAGAATATTTACATTACTATTCACAACAGTAGCCAAATTACAATTATGAAGTAGCAATGAAATAATTTTATAGTTGGGGGTCATCCCAAACATGGAGAGACTGTATTAAAGGGTTGCAGTGTTAGGATGGTTGAGAACCGCTGTTTTAAAGGGTTACTCCTGTCTTGTCTTTCAGGGGAGGGGACCTTCACCCTAGCTACTTTAGTTCACCAGCCTTTGTTGGCACGTGACTGCAGCTCTCTGATCTGCTGGTGCCTGTGGCTCTGCCTAAGTCTGAGGACACACATTGCTCAGCCCCGTTGTAGCTGCCCTCTGGTCATAATGTATGCATTGTGTTCTTGTGGTCCTTGGGTAGCTAGCTGGTCTCCGGTGCTAGAATCCTCTGAATCAGTGGGGGTGTCTCTTGTTTTTGTCTTGCAAACAAATATCTCCTATAAAGGCCTCAGTCTTTAAAAAAAATCCCCAGGCTTCAAACTCCCATGACCTGTGTGTGTATATGCTTGGCTCTGCCTCTGTTCTGGGGCTGGACCAGCTACCTAGGTATTGTTCTTTTCCCTGGGATTTTAAGTTCTTACAGGCCTCTTATTTATATTGTCTGGTACCGAGAACATTCTGTTTCAGAACACCTGGCTTTTCGCAGTGAGGTCCATGACTTTCAAGACTATGGCCTCAGGCACAGATCTCAACAGTTACCTTACTGGCTAGCAGGTTAGGGCTGTTGCTGTCTCACAGTCATTCCCACCTCAGGAGCAGTGTGTTGTACAAACTTCTCACTGATGCTTGCGTGTGAGGAAAGGTGGGAGTTTTATTGAAAACAGAAAATGAAATACCACCCCCTCCCAAATCCTTACATACCCAAAGCTCAGGAAACATGTATTGAGCAGATAGCTACTGCCTGCCTACTGAGTGTTTAGCCCTGCATATAAGGACTCCATGCATTTCCTGTCTTACCACCCACACTCACATGTCTTTCGTGCCTGTCTTGCGTCAGGGTGCTCCATACCTGTGCTGCCCATGACATTCAGACCCACACTGCCTTGGGAGGGCGCTATCCGAGGTGCTGCTGTTAAGGACCCTGGCTGCTTGTGACAAAGAGACAGAGCTGTGCTGCTTCTGAGCATGTGTCTAAGTCAGATGCATGCTGGTTGCATGAGTTGAAGTGTAACTGTCTTTCCTAACTCCCCCCCCCCCCCCGGTAGGGTCTGTGGTAGTGTGGTAGTGAATGAGGCCCTGACTCAGCTCTCCTCTTCTAAAAATCTCCTCAAAGCAGATCTGAGAGACATGGGAGGATCCCGTCTGAAGCTGGGTGGAGGAGCCCTAATGGAGGATAAAAAACAGGGAGGGTGACTTCTAGCCATACAGTGGAGGATGAAAGGTGTGTCTCAGGCATGGGCGTGGAGAGGGGCAACCCTGGCCAAATGCTGGACGTTGTGTGAGTGGTGCTCCAGTCCTCACCCAAAGTGGGAGTAATAGGGCCATGGACAGTGCTTGGCATATACTAGCTGTGCCCATTAGGGCTACAGCTGACTTCCACAGTCCCTCATCCATCATGGATCTAGGTGTCATCCACCCTTCCTTTCTTGGTCCAGGCAGCCCCCACCTGCCCTTTTTTATTTTAAATTTATTTATTTATTAAGGATTTCTGCCTCCTCCCTGCCACCGCCTCCCATTCCCCCCCTCCCCCGATCAAGTCCCCCTCCCTCATCAGCTCGAAGAGCAATCAGGGTTCCCTGACCTGTGGGAAGTCCAAGGACCGCCCACCTCCATCCAGGTTTAGTAAGGTGAGCATCCAAACTGCCTAGGCTCCCCCAAAGCCAGTACACCCACACACTGAGACAATGGGGATGTTCAATCGGGAACTCACCAAGGCCAATTGGCCTGGGTCTGAAAAAGCATGGGATAAAACCGGACTTGCTGAACATAGTGGACAATGAGGTCTACTGAGAACTCAAGAACAATGGCAATGGGTTTTTGATCCTGCCCTTTTCACTGTGCATTTCCTCCCCTTGAGCGTGTGAGGTGAGCCTGAGGGATCTTTGTTTAGCCACAGCATGACACAGGACAGGACGGGTGGAAGTGCAGAGTGGAGGGAGGAGGCGGGGCTTTCTTCGTCTCCTCCTTGAGCACTGACCGCTGTGTGGCCTGGCTGCAGCCCCCAGGCCATCGCCTGTCCTGATGGAGGCACGTGTGGATCTCATTGACCTCGACCTGTGTAACTCAACCCAGTGGTACAATGGGCGTGTCACATCAACTAATGTGTGTGCAGGGTATCCTGAAGGCAAGATTGACACCTGCCAGGTAACTTCCTTCTGGTTCCCTTTAAGGAGCTTAGCCTCCGAGAAAGCCTCATTTTAGGTCCCTGATCTCCAGCCTCTCCTCTCCTTACCCAAGAGCCCACTTTAGTGACATCCACCATCACAACTAGTATGGTGATAATAATCTACCATCTGTCCCTGCTGAGAACCAATGATCACACTTTAAATCCCAACATTAGCACACAGAATACACTGCCCAAACTTAGTCCTGGAAGACAGTGTTTTCCTCTTTTCCAGAGCACACAGTACCCAAAGCCACAGTGTTCATGGATGCAGGGAAAGCCACATGCATGTACATGTGAGCTCGTCTTATTGCAGGGCATCTCAGGACCATCCCCCTGCCCTTCATATCCCAGTGGATATTGGTAGCTCCGACTTTACCAACTGTATTGAAGGCAGCGGGAGATAATGTGGTTACAGACAGTGTTCTCCCACAGCCCCATGGCCTTCTGGGAAGGGAGAGTGGCTCAGGCTGAAAGTGACCCCTCTGTCCTTCTGGACAGGGGGACAGTGGTGGGCCTCTCATGTGCAGAGACAACGTCGACAGCCCCTTTGTGGTCATGGGGATCACAAGCTGGGGGGTAGGCTGTGCCCGTGCTAAGCGTCCTGGAGTCTACACGGCCACCTGGGACTACCTGGATTGGATTGCTTCCAAGATCGGCCCTAATGCCTTGCACTTGATTCAGCCGGCCACCCCTCCCCCGCCGACTACTCGACCACCCGTGGCCTCTTACCACCCTTCTCCTCCTCGCCCTCCTTGGTATTACCAAAACATCCCACCTCGACCACCTCGGCCACGACCACCTCGGCCTCTACCACATGGACCGTCTCCAGGCCAGCCCCAATCCCCATTCCCACCCCTACCACCCCCAACCCCACTCCAACCCGTACCCTTTACTTTTGGTTCACAACGCACGAGACGCCGCACAACACTTTCTTTCGCCAAGCGTGTACAGAATCTCATAGAGGCCCTGAAGATGAGGACTTACCCTGTGCACGATTCCTCAGAGTTCCATGGATCAGTGAACAATGACGACCACCACCACCATGACAACTCCACATCTGAGCCTCTTTCCAACAAATCATTGAGCCACTCCTTCATTCCTGAGAAAAGAAAAACGAAATAAAGCATATATTTGTATTAAAAATATTTATATACATGAGGACATGCTTTCTGGACTTCTGCCTTCCCTAACTCCACCCAAATCCCCCTCCATCAAATTTATCCCCTCCCTCTCCCATCCGCCAATAAAATGGAATTGCTCACACATTCATATCGGGTTTTTCAACGTTGAATTTTAACACTTGGATAAGGCAATTTCGGGCCATAGGCCAAAGCATGGTCCTTATTCCATACTCATTGATGCTGGTGGGTATTATATGACTCTGTTTATGTAGCCGGGGGGGGGGGTGGTGGTGAAACAGCTCTACCAGCTGCACCAACCAAAAAGAAAGGACAGGCTCCCACCAGGAGGCCATGCTCTTTTAATGCTACCAGGAGACTGGCCCACAGAGATGCCTCTCTGTGAAAGGCCAGGCTCCTCAGAGGCACAAGGGATAGCAAGGTTGCTTGGCAGCCCAAACCAGTGTCTACCACCAAGCAGTCTTTCTTGTGACTGTCCGGACATCACCTCTTCGGGGTTATTACTGGCCTGTAGCTAAAATCTATTAGTTCCTGAATTCAGACACATAAGAACTTATCCACTAAAGCTCTCTGGGAATGACAGTGGGGGAAGGGGTATCTTATGGATGCGCTGGAGTTTGGAATGTCTTTCTTACCATCATCTGATGCTTAAGAATATCCATGGTAAGAAACAGAAACCGGTTTGAATCTTTTTAGTGAAGCTATGCAGAACCAAAAGGAAAGGGCCAGAAGCCTGCTCAAGGATCAGAGAGCCCAGCAAGGCATGGACAAGGGCTGACGTTTCCTCAGAGTGACTATTGGATGCTCAGTCTAGGCGCCAGACTTGTCCCATGCAGCTTGAAACGGGGGTCGGCCTTCAGCCAGATCACATTTGTTTGCAAAGTCCTGGGAAGGAAGTCCTGGTGGGCTCTCTTCTGTGGTTCACTCTGGTCAGGAATCAAATCTGGTGTTTAGATTAACTGCTTGTGTTACTAAAGATGGCAGGGCAGAGAGAGGCAACACCTCTTGAAATCACAATGAGCTCAATGTTTTACTTTGTTTTTCAGCTGTGCCATTTGGAGTTAGTAGGAGTGTGAGGCCACACTCCGACCCCTTTGTGTTAGGAATAAGATCCCGGTAGGACTTCCACTTGATTTGACATGGCCATGTGCCTGTGTGCAGAAGCGAAGCTTTTCACCCCACTGACACACTTCGGGTTGTATGGTCACTTTCTTGGGATCCCCCCCAGTCCTATTTCTAAAAGCCTGGCACCCAATGTGAGAGACTCTCTCTGTGACCAAAGGTCCTGGGAACTGATTCCCACATCCTGGGAGGTGCATCCTGCTGCCTTATTGAGTGGCCCTGGATATGGATACATTACCAAGCTCCTGAACTAATGGAAACCCAAATTGGAAAATAAATCGGCATTGTCGAGATAGGGGCCTCAAACGAGTAAGGCGACAACCAGGCAACTTTCCACACACAAACCAAGGGAAGAAAATTGGACTATAGAGCACTGTCATGTGGTTGGGCATTTCTTTTGGAGGGTGGAAGTGGCTGAAATGTCAGTCACAGGCTTCTTCAAAGTGGAAAACAAAAGGCACAGGGGAACACAGTGCAGGGGTTTGAGGAACTCCGGAGAGGATTTGGGAACAGGGGAAATGAATATTGCTTGTCTGGCCTTGTCTGGTGTTTCCCATTTAGTCCATTAGGGTGAACTTTGAGTTTCTGAACCAAGAGAAGAAGAAAAACAACAAAACCTGGATGTGTTAATACTGCTTTGGTGGGTGGACACCCTGGGGGTTGTCTGAGTGTGACGGAAATGTTCACTCCCGTGGGATGCAGCTCCAGCTTCCTGCAAGGGCAAAGCAGTTTGCGTGGAGTTCAGGTGGTATGAGGGTATCCACACAAACTCCCATGTTTTTCAAGGGTCTTCACTACAGGAGAAGAGAGGCAGTTGAACCTCTGATCAAGACATTAGGGTTAAAGAGAAGTATGGGAAACCCGGCTCCCTCTTTGGGTAAGCAGAAGGACAAGAGATCTGAGACCGATAAGAATCAAATGTCTTCTAAAGCGCATGCTCCAGTATCCGGGAGAACAAAAGGGGGACATAAACCACAGCTTAAGACTGGGTGTCTTAGCCGGGCGGTGGTGGCGCACGCCTTTAATCCCAGCACTTGGGAGGCAGAGGCAGGCGGATCTTTGTGAGTTCGAGACCAGCCTGGTCTACAGGCTCCGAACTCACAGATGGGCGACAGGGCGAGACACCAAAAAAAAAAAAAAAAAAAAAAAGACTGGGTGTCTTAGGATTTCCACTACTGTGATAAAACACGACCAAAAGCAACCTGGGGAGGAAAGGGTTTATTTTAGCTTATAGTTCTCAGGTCTATACTTCATCATTGAGGGAAGTCAGAGCAGGAACTCAAGCAGGCCAGGAACCTGGAGGCAGGAGCTGAGGCAGAGGCCATGGAGGAGAGCTGCTTACTGGCTTGCTCCTCATGGCTTACTTGGCTTGCTTTCTTATACCACCCAGGACCACCAGTCCAGGAATGGCATCACTCACAGTGATCCACATCAATCATTAAGACATTGCCTATAGGGCAATATTATGAAGGCTTTTCCCTAAGATTCCCTCTTCGTGGCATACATAGCTTTGTGTCAAGTGGACAAAACCCAGCCAGGACACTAGGTAGGTGAGCTTACAGAATATGTTAATAAAAGGCCAAGAGTGTGGAGGAGGTGATTATGCTCTTTGCTGGAGAAAGGTGATGTAGGAGGGTCTTCTGTCTATGGGTTACTTTCATTGGTCAAATAAACTGCATTGGCCTTTTGATAGGCCAGCCCTTAGGTGGGTGGAGTAGACAGAACAGAATTCTGGGAGGAAGAAGGCAGTGAGGCAGATGCCATGAAGCTCTGGCCTGAGATGGATGTAGGTTAGAATCTTCCCTGTAAGTGACAACCCCATGGTGATACACAGATTACTAGATATGGGTTAAAGCAAGATGTGAAAGTGAGCCAATGAGAGGCTAGAGCTAAATGGGCTAGGCAGTGTTTAAATGAATACAGTTTCCATGTAGTCATTTTGGGTAAAGCTAGCCGGGCATTACAACAGAAAGGGACCTGGGGTCCTCTTTTCTCTGAAGCAACAGCAATAAAGTAAACAAGAGAAGAGAGAGCCCACCTTCTAAGGGGTCCTCTTGATCACCTCTCTTTCCATCTGTGCTTGGAGCCCCAGTTCTGAACTGCCAGCTCTAGTACCAGGTTCTCTTTATTTCTCAATCTCTAGATTAAGAATGAATCTTGAGCAATGACACAAGGATACCCCAAATTTTCCCTTTTCAGCAAAGGATTCCCCTCCATTCATATTCTCATTCAGCAATATTCTGGGTGGGAAAAAGGCAGTATTGTCAGCATCCCCCTTCCCAGTTCAGAGGTCTTAAATTCATAAAGGGAGCTAACGCCTTTGCTAGAACACCCATATGTGATGTCTGGTCAATTGGACCAATACCATGGGCCCCAACTTTATACCTCTCATACCATAGCTGATGCAAAAGCATGAGGATTTTATTAATTCTGTCATGACAGGGTCCCTCAGCATTTGGGAAGCTGAGAGACCTCGAATAGCTGGTACAGGCTACTTTTAAAGGAGAAGGCCACAGAAGCAAGGGGGGGTTGTTCTTTGACTATTATGATTGGCTTATTCGAAAGGTCTATTACCAACAATTGGCTGGAGAGCTGTTGCCAGATCAGATGAGGTAAGAGGTCATTTTGACCCCGCTTCCCAGGGGACTGAATCAAAACATATGTGTGTATGGGTAATTGTTCAGAAACCGAGTCAACATCTTAAAGGTTATCTTGCCCCAATTTCTGCAGAACGTACGTGCATGTGTAGCTGTTAGGTCCTTGGTTCCCAGGGGAGGAGGGTAAGCACTAAGGCACGGAGGCTGAGAGGCTTCAGAATTGTCTTAAAGTTTTATACTTCAAGGAGGAAACCTCATACAAGACAGCTATGTGGAACAAATACTGGTACATTTTTTAGTACATAAAGTATATCTCAATAAAGCTATTTACATAAAAGAAATACTGGGATAGAATGTACTCTGTGGCAGAGCACTTTTTTTTTAAATATTTATTTATTATGTATACAATATTCTGTCTGTGTGTAAGCCTGAAGGCCAGAAGAGGGCTCCAGACCTCTTTACAGATGGTTGTGAGCCACCATGTGGTTGCTGGGAATTGAACTCAGAACCTTTGGAAGAGCAGGCAATGCTCTTAACCACTGAGCCATCACTCCAGCCCCCTGTGGCAGAGCACTTTTATGAGGTCCTGGGTTTAATGCCCAAAACTGGAACACACGTGTGTGCAACACACACACACCCTATTAACCATTTACAATAACTATTTTCTTTCCTTTTTAGGTAGAGTTTCACTCTATAGCTCTGGATAGACTGGAATTCACTATGTACCAGGCTGGACTTGAACTCAGAGATCTACCTGTTTCTGCTTCCTGAGTGCTGGGATTAGTTCCACTATGCCCAGCCCAGCAACAAGCTTTTATTTTTGTTCTAGAAATCTTACCTCGTCTGTGTCATGCATTCCTGAAAATTCCTGATCAGAAGTCCAAGTTGAACATGTGACTATGGCTTTAAGGGGAAAACACACTTGTTGCTGAGCTCTCAAATCAATGTTTAATTAAAAACCCCCACAAACAATAAATTCCACTGAAATGGTCTCCTGTAGTCAATTAAGAGTTAATATGGAGCGAGGTGGTGGTGGTGCACATCTGTAATCCTAGCACTCGGGATCTCTGTGAGTTTGAGGCCAGTCTGCGCTACAAGAGCTAGTTCCAGGACAGGCACCAAAGCTGCAGAGAAACGCTGTCTTGAAAAACAAACAAACAAACAAACAAACAAACAAAGAAGAAAATCCTAAAAGAGTTAATTTGGACTCCAGCATGGTAGCAGATCAAGGCAGTCTTCCTCCACCAGTGTGGTTGATGCTGTTTTCTTTGTATATTTCAGGTCATAAAGAACAGATACTTAGTGTGGTGTTCTGAATGAGAATGGCTCCCATTAGTCCATCTTTGATGTTTGGTTCCCAGTTGGTAGAACTGCTAGGAGGGATTAGTGTGGCCTTGTTGGAGGTGTCTCACTGGGGATGGGCTGCAACCACCACGCCATTCATCATTCCCACTGCCCTGTTCTCTCTGCCCTGTGCTTGTGGATCAAATGCAAACTTCAGCTACTGCTCCAGCTCCAAGCCTTCCTGCCTGCAGCCATACTCCCCAGCACAATGGGCCTGGGCTCGCCTTCTGGAACTGTGGGAGCCCCTTAAATGCTTTCTTCTGTAAGTCATGGTCATAGTGTTGTGTCACAGCAACAGAAAGAAACTAATACACTTAATGTTTATGAAATTGAATCTTTATTGTAAAAAAGGAAACAATACAAACAAAATAATAAAGACAATGCAAACGATGCTCAAGACAGTCATAAGAGCAAACTAACAAGCTGTGGACGCACGACAGCTCTTCCTCTGCCACTTCCTGCCATCCACAGAAGATGAGTGTTTAACCTGCTCTAGACAAGTGGAGTGCTCTCTGCCCTGAGATGGAGGCTTTAAAAGCTGTTGTTTATGTGGTGGGGAACAGTAATGTGTGTGTATGACTAGATATGGCTAGACTTGCCGTGCTGTCACGTGACTGCAATAGCCTGCTCCTGTGCTCCCAACCTGACCAAGAAGAGCTCCCGAAACAGCACTAAAAAAATCTTAACAGTTGTCTGTCCAAAATAATGTTGAAAACGTTGGTTGGGAAACTCAGAGGGAAAACGGACAGAAGTGTCACAGATTCTGCAGGACACATTCTGTCCACAAGAGTGCAAGGAGAGTCCCTGAGGTCAGTTTGGGATGAAGGACGACAAACTTAAGTGTCTAGTAAGAAGACATGAATGTGTTCACTGACTCTACACTGCCAGGCTGCTGGTGGGGTGGAGAGATGTCAAAGACACGGATCCCTCACCATGCTGCAGGAAGGTGGTGGGATATCATGTCTGTCTAGTGTGTTTGTGTTGACCTCATCATAGACCACAGAACAGTGGGTTTGCAGGAAGCTGAGCAGGGGCAGCCTGGAGAGGTTCTCCAGAGATACTGAATATTCCAAATGGCTTCCAGTATTCCAGCTCAGGCATGTGTGGGTGTCCTCTTGATTAAGGAGGGGATGGGCTCTTGATCACGTCACTCTGCTCTCTGTCTGGTGCGTCCTCCTCTTTCTGTTCCAGCTTAAAGTTCTGCGGACAAGGTCATAGGTGATGCCCGTCCCTGCATTTGTCCAATTGTGGTTCTAAGGCACTTAGGGGTGGCAAGGCAGGCAAAACCCCGTATGTTGGGTTACAGTTTATATCTCTGAAGAAATCATCTACTTTTTCTATCATACCAGAAACTGGGCCAGACTTACCTCAAGCTCCTGTAAAACCTCATCCATGAAGTCCTGGGAACTTTCCTTGTAAGCCACAGCTAATCGAATTGCATCATTGAAGAGCTGAAGGTAAGGCAGAAACGGCAGAAGTCCAGCAGTGGGCAGGATCCTGGGCCCTACCTTTATAATCCGCAGTCTCCCCCTCCACTGGCCCTTCTCAT
This sequence comes from Microtus ochrogaster, assembly GCF_000317375.1. NCBI lineage: Eukaryota > Metazoa > Chordata > Mammalia > Rodentia > Cricetidae > Microtus > Microtus ochrogaster. Next base: position 21,656,482 of record NC_022017.1, on the reverse strand, counting down.
CACCCTGATCCCACAGTCAGTGGACTTTGTCTCACCAAATGTGGTCCTCCCAGCCTCGTTCCTCTCCGCTGCACCCCGCCCCTCACTGTCCTAGTTTTCCCCCTTTCCCGTCCCTCCTCCCTGGAACTCCAGGGCTTATAAGCTGCTTCAGCAGACTGCTTCTGGTTTGCCATTACCTTCACAACATTGGTTCCATCAGCAGCGGAGACAAAGTACAGGGGCAAGGAGAACTTCTTGGCAAAACTGAAGTTTTTTTGAGTCATCTGTATGTCTGCTGCAGAGACAAGAACATTGGCCTGTCCACCCAGGGAAAGGGAGGAGTTCGGAGGGAGGGTCAGAAGAGGCTCTGCACTAGGAAGTAGGGAAGGGACAATCAGGGACTGCCCTCAAAATAGTTAACAGGGATCTGCGTCTTGGGAGGGCAGGTTTTGCTGCTGGCATCCCCATGGGGAAGGGAATATCTTGGGAAGGAAAAATGACTGACAGCTACCCATTCTTTGAAAGAAGGAAATGTGTGGTGCTGGGTCCCCAGGAATTACTGTCACCCAGGTGCAGGGATGGCCCCACCATCAATTTTATTGGCCACCAGGATGCATGGGATCTCCGGCCTGAACTCCCGAAGTTCTGCATACCAGGTACCCAGGTTCTTATAAGTGATTTTCCTCTGGACATCAAATACCTACAGAGGGTAGAAGACAGTTTAGATGTGCCAAAGTACTTTATCAGTTCTAGACAACACACACCCAAATAGGTATATATAAAAGACCAGCTCCAGAAGAGGACCACAGAGAAACCAATGGGCATGTACCATAGATCCCAGACAGAAGGACTGTAACTAAAATGGTTCCCCTCTCTCTCCTCTCTCTCTCTCTCTCTCTCTCTCTCTCTCTCTCTCTCTCTCTCTCTCTCTCTCTGACTTCTGGGGTTATACTGCTCCATCTGCCTTATTTCACACTTTTATTTAGTACCCTTGGTTATCAGAATTAGGAATTTTTAAGTTTTCAAGCAAGGGCTTTTGTGCTCAAGGAACTATGGAGGAAAGGTGATGAGTTCCTTCTGTGACCCCTCTCACTGTCTTACCTACCAGGTGGCCTTTCTGTGCATACCACTATCAATCTCTATGCACAAGGAGTCAAGAGCCCTGTGCATGCACACAGGGAAGAGCAGAGAAGCAGGTGGGAGATGGTGGCATTTAAGCAGAGACTGAACCATGAGCAGCATTTTCACTGCAAGGGTATAAACTGCAGAAGGTTGAGGGAAGAGCAGATGGGGGATGCTGAGAACGGACCAGTCCTTTCTGTATCCCCTTTGTGCTACTCCTCATGGATGAGATGGTACCCACTCACATGAGAGCAGTAGTAGGCATATCGTAGGAGGTATGGCTAGACCGGTTAGGTGGTGTCAAATGCTATAAAATGCCAGGGCAAACAACATTTTGTAGGTAGACTTACACCAGTGGTGTTAACTTATCCACCCTGTGGGTTCTTTTTTTTTTTTTTTTTTTTTTTTTGGTTTTTCGAGACAGGGTTTCTCTGTGGCTACCCTGTGGGTTCTTATCAGACATGTGGCACCTTGTTTCCTTCCTTTGTGATAGAGCCAGAGTGACTTACAGAGCTGTCACCAAACAATATGGTTCCTACCTGGTTCTCTTTGGGCACTCAGCCATGAGGTGTAGCTGCCATTCTGTGAGCAAGTCCACACCAGCTTTTACTGACAAAGTGTTCTCACTTGGTGACAATACCTAGGGTTCACAATTCAGAGAACTAGACTATGGGGCTGGGGTTCAGCTCAGTAGAAGAACATATACTAAATATGCACAGAGTCTTGGGTTTATTCCCTAGTATTATACCCAATCCGAATCAAACCAACTCATGCCACAGATGCTTGGTATGGTATTCATGAGAATCTATTATCTGTGGCTTAAAATAAAAACATATTCCTTCAAAGCATGTAAGAGTGGTGGCCTAGAAAATGAGCCTGGGAGCTGCGGGGCAGGAGCGCCCAGGAGACAGATTTTCAATCTCACTTGAGTCCTGTGCACAATGACTTTTGGGTACTCTTGTGCCATCTGGGGGACCCATGCTAACTATCCTAGGTAGCACAGTGAGAGCCTGGGAGGGAGGTGAGGGCTGACCCGAGAGGAAAAGGTCTCAGAGGCAGTGGGTGATAGTGGGGGTTCTCTTCAAGTTTCACTGTGGCCTTGTCTCAGCCGTGTTTTCCTCGGACACTACAATGTTACAGGAGCCCAACTTCTTTGTCTTTTCATTTCTTCTTCTTCTTCTTCTTTTTTTATCTGCCCTCATCTTAGGATAGCTCCTCTGTCGTATTTTTTTTTTTTTTTTAGCAGCTCTAGGGTGAAGCGTTTGGGTGGTCTTGTACCCTCTCCTACACATCTATATCTGGTAGTGGGGCCATGGCTCCTTACCCCTGGGCCAGAATTGCCTAGTGCCATTTTTTACCACACGGTTTGTTTCATACCATGATGCAGGCGTGAGCCTTGTGGTAGTAGGAGGCATGCATGCTCTGGAACCGCTCCTGGCCTGCTGTGTCCCAGAAGTCTGCAACATGAACACAACTCTGTCTGCCCAACGGGGTTGGAGGGCAGAGACCCCCCACATGCCCCAGGCATTTCCATGCAGGTCTCTATGCAGAAACATACATGCATTGGGAGAGGTGTGTGTGCACTGGTAGTGAAGGAAGACATGGAACCAGAAGGAGGACAGTGTAGATAGCAGCCCCAGAAGACATGGAACCAGAAGGAGGACAGTGTAGATAGCAGCCCCAGAAGACATGGAAGCAGAAGGAGGACAGTGTAGATAGCAGCCCCAGAAGGGAAAAAGGAGGTACCCTTTGTCCTCACACTGAAAACACGGGGCCCTTCAAAACTGAAATTCCCAGATGGTGGACATTCAGGGGTGGCCTAGTGACCCCACAGGAAGGTCATGTTCTACATTTGAGAAGTGGTCAGACCACAGATGTATTTCTGTTTTTCTTTTTCTCTCTTTCTTGAAACAGGGTTTCTCTGTAGCTTTGGAGCCTGTACTGGCACTCACTCTGTAGACCAGGCTGGCCTGGAACTCACAGAGATCCACCTGCCTCTGCCTCCTGAGTGCTGGGATTAAAGGCATGTACCACCACCATCCAGCAACACAGATGTATTTCTTGGTACTGGCTGAATGCTAATCCCTGTCAAAGGCCTCTGTGCTCCTCTTCCCTCTTCCAATGTCTGCTTTTCTAAATCCCGACTTCCACACTCGTCCTGGCCTGGGTGTTACGAGACTGTATGTGCTGTGTGCCTCTATACATGCTCTCGGGCTTCCCATTCTTATTCTTCTCCTCTCCCGTGAGCCTCTTTCCTACCACCCCCATCCCCTGCTCAGCGTGGCCTGGGGCCCATGCTGCTCACCCACAAGGATGGTCTTGCCGTCTACTGTGGCCGTGTGCTTATACAGGGTCAGAGCATATGTGGACAGTTGTTGTGGCTGACTGGATGCAGGTTAAGGAGCAAAGGTGAATACAAAGAGCTAAGGAAATGGGGAAGGGGGACATTTGTGTGATAGAATGGACCCCCTTCTTACTTAGCTTTTCTTATAATTTTTTGAGACAGGTCTCACTCGGTAGCTCTGGCTGACCTGAAACTCACTATGTAGATCAGGCTGGCCTCAAACTCATAGAGATCTGCCTGCCTCTCTGCCTCCCAAGTGCTGGGATTAAAGGCCTGGGCCACCATGCCTGGTTCTTTTTTTATTGAGATAGTTTTTCCAATGTAGCTCAGGGTGGTCTCAAATTTGTGGCTATCCTTCTGACTTTGTCCTCCTTAAAAAGAAGTTAGATTTCAAGTTGAATGAACTCTACAGACAGACAGGCCCAACTTTAGTGACACAGGGTTTAAGAAAGGGCCTGGGCACCTCAGTGTGAGGTAACATGGAGCAGGGTTTTATAGAAAAGCTGTCTTAAATGGTAACACAATGCAAGAAAATGTAACTGTGGACACTTGGAGTCTTTTGTGGACAGAGTTCTTATAGGCTAGAGCATCATGACTGCCCCACAGAAAACACCAAAGGCCAGGCAGCTAACAAAGTATCTACAGATTGAAGTTCACTTGTGTGTAAAACACTAACAAAATACCTGAAAAACAGCATCCTTTGAAGCGGAAATATGCTGGACAGTTTACTGAGCAAAGATGAAGCAATTAGGTGGGGTTTGGTACAGACTGAGAGATATCAGCCTCTGGGGGCTAAGGCCAGGGGAGAGAGTCACAGGTCTTGCACTATTGTATGCAACCCTCAGGGGTCCACTTGGGGAACTTTAAGAAGCTCTCAGTTATGGCTCCTTACTCCAAATCTGTACAATGCAACAGTTCACAGTATGAAGGAAAAGCCGACATCCCACATTTTATAAAGCTTATTCCTATCAAAGACATTTGAGGCTCTGAGGAAAGGGGTGAGATGATTTACCCAAGGTCAGAACTAAGGAGGAGGCAAGACTGGCATTCAGGCATTTGATACAGACTAAGTGCTGTCTGCTATTCTTCCTGTCTTCCTGGCAGAAACCCCACTATACGTTAGCTCTAGACCCAACAGCCTGGATTCTATAATGCAGTTTGGGTCAACCAGTGAGGAGCTGGTGTGCAGGAAAACCATTGATCTTTCCTGGGCCGCGGGTATAAAGGAGTGGACTGGAGGTTAAGATGCACGAGAGTGGGAAAAGCCACAGGGACAAAAGACAGTTCAAGTCTTTAAGGATACAATCCATCCATGAGAAACCTCTCCATGAGTCTGTAAGGGAAATGTGTGAGGTCACAGGTCACGTAGCATCTCTAACTTCTTGTCCCTACTTTATCAACCCTGGGCTGACAACATGGAAGCCACCTGGGGCTTCTTATCTCTTGTGAATTTTCAGTCTGTTTCTAGTCAGCCTGCACCGTGGGAATCACCATTACCAAGGCCAAACAGCCAACCCACTGGTGCCGCTCTCTGACCCCTTATCTCCATCTCCCATACCGCTACACACAGCATCACCCATCTATGCAGGGGAAACTGAGCCCAAGAAGACTGGTCTTCAATCATTTTCTCCAGACTCTGCTGCTCCTTAAGGCATTGCTTAGATGTCACCTGAGCAGGAAGGTGACTGTAGGAGGTAAGAAGTTCCACCTGGTTTGAACTCTTTCATTTCTCCCTGACCTGCATAGAACCCCAACAGAAACATTTGTTGATTTACCTTAATGCCTCTACCAATCAGAACAGAGGATGTGGCACAGCAGTTTGGGAAGCTATAGTCTATGGGTATCTCCCAATGTCCAGGCAGTGCACTGGTGCCCAGTCAGCATCTGAACACATAGATGTGAACACAGCTAACAAGCTTAGTTTGGTATACGTCTTGGAGTCACAGGATAGCCTTGAAAACTTTTCTTGGTATTATAACTACTGGCTCCCAATCAGACCATACAGTAAATCTAAAGAAAGAACAAAACAACAAACCTCCCATCTCCTAGAAAGATATTAAAATCATATGTATATGTATATATATACATATAATTTACATAACAGTCATGTAAGTTTTAAATAAAAACAAACAGATTTTAACGCTCCTATGATTATTAAATTTCTTTTTTTTTTAAAGATTTATTTATTTTGTATACAGTGTTCTGCCTGCATATATGCCTGCAGGCCAGAAGAGGGCACCAGATTTCATTACAGATGGTTGTGAGCCACCATGTGGTTGCTGGGAATTGAACTCAGAACCTCTGGAAGAACAATCAGTGCTCTTAACCTCTGAGCCATCTCTCCAGCCCGATTATTAAATTTCAAATGTCAACATGATGCAGTCTAGAATCACCTGGCGGGGGGCCTTGGGGCCTTGAAATACTGAAAACTGGCAGAGAATTCTTGAGTCACATGAAATGAAAACAAGGTTTTCTCACCCACCAACCTTCTTCTAGACACAGATTCTACCATGGTCTCTCTCTCTGCTTAAGGTCTCACAGGGGCTTGGAACTACTAGTCTTTAAAATGTCCTAAAGGCCAGAACTGTGTTAGTCTTTCGATGTTCTGTTAACAACTTAGATTTTTTTAAAAAAACTACATTAAGTTAGGCTAATGCTGACTTAGGAGGCCCCCTTGGGCTTCTCTCTAGCCCAAATTTCCCTTAAAGGTCCATCAGTTGCTAAGTCAACAACTGGTCTTTCCTTGTCTGCCACTTTGGTTTTCTGTGTCAGTTCTAAATTCAAGTGTGGACGAAGGACTGCTGTTTACTGGGTAAGCTTCCAAATCCTTACCTTAATTGTAAGGGATATTGTTGAGGTTAAGACAATTGTAAAATATGACAGCAGAACTTTAACAAGGTAGAGAAACAAATGTGAATTCATGAAGCTGGCCTAAAACCAGCAAGGCCTCTAGGGACTCCTCATAGCTATCTGGGTCTAAAGTAGAATGTGAGGTGATCTGGGATCTTGCAGGGTGGAAGACTAAACCAGACATTTATGTAGGAACAACTCTATCCTCATTCTTTGACAGCAGAAATGGGCATGCACCCTCGCTACCTCACCCTGGATGGGTGAGAGGTGGGATGCTGGTGGAGATAGGCCAAAAAAGGACCGCAGAGCCTTTCTTCAGCTCTCCAGGGGCGGGTTCTATCCCTGCTCAGGCAGGCGCTAAAGGCAGAAGAATAATCCCGTCTTTAACACCATCTCGGTCAACATCATTGCTATCTGTGCTTTCCAACTCAGGGAGTCCCTCCCAGAAACATCCTTACTGCCTCTGTCTACCCATCACATTCTTCTCTCCATCCCTGTCCCACCCTAGCCGTCCCTCAACCCTCACACACGTACTGACACCCCACTTGCGACCTCCTTACTCTGTACTATTCCAGCGATTCCCAGGGTGACCCACTCTACAGCTTCTGTCAAGACTCAGAAGGTTCCCTGATTTCTGTCCCTTTGGCTCTCTCCCATTTCCTCATAAATACGGTTATAGACATGAGCCTGTTGTTCACATATACACACACTTGGGCTCCAGTGAAGCCTCCCCCTCTTGAGCTAATAGGAACCACACTCTTCTTTATTTCTGGAGGACTTTTCTAATCAAGCCATTCTGGGATTGTTTCTTCTTCCCTAATCTCCCAACATACTTGGACTTGCCCACCGCACTGTCCCCCAGGCAGATGATCTTCACGTTGTCATGGGCATCGTATTTCTCTTGGTCCAGCTCACAATGTTTGGCTCTGTCCCCTGCCATTAGCTCTTGGCTGTAGACAAGACCCAGCCTTGGAGTCTTATCACTGTCTGGAAAAGTCAATGAGAAGCCACTGTTAGAGATGAGAGCTCCCTTCAGTTAAATCCACTTTCTTCTTTTTCCTGAAGAGCTGACGGAGGGCCCCAAGGACACACACACATCCTGACAACTTGGCCACCATCTACTGAGCCTTAGGGCTGCAGCTCTGCCTCTGGATTCTTCTGTCATTTCCTGTTGCGGATGTGCTCGGGCCACACCTCTCCTCCTACCTTCCAGACTAGATTTATTTACAAGTTCAACATACAAGTGTCCTTACTTGTAAAACACAAAGCAACAAGCAACAACAACAAATAGTGCCTAAGTGACACAGTAAAAACGAGAGGACACTAACCATACAGTCTGTGATGCCTGACCTATATTATTGGCCTACCTTCCCGTTCCACCTTGTTGCCACCAGCAGCTGCCTCACACCCCTTCACCTTAGTATTCCTCACGGCTAACTGTAATTTTGCTACTGTTACGAATCATAATGCAAATACCTGTGTTTTCCGATATTCTTAAGGGACCCCTGTGAAAAGGTCGTTCGAGCTTCCAAAGGGTCGTGACCCACAGGTTGAGAAATGCTGCTCCAGTAGTTTCTAACGTTTTCTAAATGTAGGTGATACAAACCAGACCTACATCAAGATTTTGTCCTTCACGGCCTGAACTCAAATATTCAGCTGCTCATTAGATTTGTAACTAGGGCATATAGGAACGCGACCCTAAACACAAACAGTTCTTTAGCTCCGTGCAAACTCATATTCCTATTTCCATAAGTACAAGACATCGGTGTCAGTCAGTGTCAACACCGGTGTGTCGCAGCGTCTCTAGCCTGGTCCACTCGCTTCATACCCAAACAAAAATGCTAGGGTTGCCCAATCCAGCTTCTAACTGGGCGCACAGCAATTACACTCCAGAGCAGCAGCAGTTCGCACTCACTAATCATTAACTCGAGCAGACATTGAAGCAGGCTCAGTTGGCTGCAGTGAGGGACATGACACCAGTCTGGAAAAGAAATCAGCAACAGGGTCCCGCGTTTGCACGACTGTATTTCGGCACGGCCTCGGCCCACGCGGGAACTCAGGCTACAGCAGTGACTATAGGAGAGCACAGCAGGGACTCTGCCCCTTCAACCTCCATCCTGCAGAGGGAGTGATCCGTTCGAAAGCCAACCCCCCAGTCTATCGATTCGTGAAGGAACCCCTCAGTGACTGCCACTGTCCTCACACACTAGTGGCGGTAAACTCACTTTCGTGTGACAAACGTTTTTAGGCGTCCCACCAGGCCTAACCACCATCTCTCGTAAAGGACTCGCGAACCGCGGTCGGGCCTCCGCCCGGTCCCCGCCTTCCCTACCCCCCACCTCTCAGGCGGGTTTTCCAGGCACTCTGTCCTCGCCTCGGCCTCGATGCGCTCGCCCACCACAGGCCCTGGGCCACCAAGGCAGCCGGCTTACCTGCTAACAGGAGACCGCGCTCCAGTAGCGGCTCGGCCGTGTCTCCGCCGCTGCTACGCGACCGCACCAGGACCTCGAGCTGGGCTGTCCGGCAAAGGCCCGAAGGACCCCGGGGCGCGGGCTGGCTAGCGCAGTGCCTGGCTGCCTGGCACCCTCCAGGATGACACATCTGCGGCATTGACCAGGAGCTCGACAGAGTGGCTGCACTCGGCTACTGGCCAGGGGTGGGAGTGGGAACCGCAAGTTGGAGAGGCAGCTGAGCAGCCACAGGTTGCTGCAGGTTTTGGTACCTTGATAGGAGAAATCTAAGCAAGTTTCTCTACTTTCTCAATCTGTGGGCTTTGAAGGCTCTTGGACTAGTTATCCTAAACTTCTGTGTATTCTGTTTATGCGGTCGGATGAATGTGTGGGTTGTGGGACACATTTGGTAAGTGTATAAAATCTCCGAACGTGCGATTGAATGAGAAAAAAAAAAAGAAATAAAAAGGAAGGACATGACTGCTCCTAAGTATGGTTGATAAAGTTTATTGTAGATAAAAGAGGAGGAACCACACCCTGCCCACTACAGTTATGGGTTTCTTTGGCAGATGTTTGAAAGTAGACCTTAATGCTGTGTGCTTTCTAGGACCTGCTGCTACTGGGTCTTCCTAGAATAAGGGATGGGGTTGTATGGTCGCAGTCAAGTCTCTGAGAAGGTTGGAGGACTGGACCAGACGCAATAGAGCCGGATAGACAGCATACATGGACAATTTGGCTAGCAAGCCTTTGCAACCAAAGGCTCGCGAGAATTGGGGAGAATTGTTCCAAGTGAGCCAGCAGGAACACCTGACCACCACAGCGACTCCATTTTTATCCTGAGCTCAGGGTGCTCCTTGAAGATTAAGGGAAGGAACCTATGGCCAGAGCTGTATTTTTGGATACTGGGAGACTGAGATTTCTTCTGGAGGTTGGTGAATTGAAAGATATTTAAATATAAAATTGCTAGGGAGGCGTGATGTCAAAGATGACTCTAGATATTTGGTAAACATCCTACTTGTTGTTTGGTTACTTTATGCCTATAATATTAGAGGGAGGGAGCTAGGCAGGAGTTGCAGTGTAGTCCTTCAAGTTGATGGATTGACACCCTCGCTGGGGCCAGCGCTGTGATGTCGTTTGGTTTTGGTTTTTTGAGACAGGGTTTCTCTGTGTAGTTTTGGAGCCTGTCCTGGAACTCACATTGTAGACCAGGCTGGCCTCAAACTCACAGAGATCCACCTGCCTCTGCCTCTGCCTCCCAAGTGCAGGGATTAAGGGCGCGTGCCACCTCCCTGCTCAGGGCTGTGACTTCTGTGACCTCAAGGCCACTTTACGTAACCTGATTGTTGTCCTGCATTTTGTCTTTTGTTATAGGCTGCATTTCAACTGTGAATTTAAAACTTTTTTCTTTCTTTTTTTTGAGACACTCTATTGGCCCAGATGACCTCAAGTTTATGACAGTCTTCTTCCTCAGCTAAGATTACAAGTGTGTACCCTTCTCTTGACCCAACTCTGACCTTTTAATGGCTGTTGAGGAATTACTTTTCCTTTGGACTAGAGAGATGGATAAGTGGTTAAGAACACTGACTGCTGTCCTAGAGAACCTGGGTTCCATTTCCAGCACCTACATGGTGGCTCACAACCATCTGTAACTACAGTTCCAGGGACCCAACACTGTTTTCTGTCCATTGTGGGTACCAGGGATACACAGACATGCAGACAAAAACTGCCTGCACGTAGGAATAAGTAAATGAATAAATAAAAGGAATTGTATTTTCTTCCTGGCAAGGACCACTGTTGCTTTTGGAAACCCACCGGCCTAAGCAGCCTTGCCCTGAGAGACATTTTCATAGGGATGATGGTAGACTACACCGTTCTTAAGGACTGGATGGGTGCACTGCCCTGTGTGTGAGGTAGTGAGCCTTCTGCTTCCTTCTGGGATAGAAATGCCTCCTACACAGTGCTGCTGGGCCACCTCTGTGCTCTGTGCCAAAGCTTTGACCCTCTTCCTTTCTCCTCTGAAGCTTTGTTTGTTTGTACCTGGAGAATGTGTTGCTCAGAACTTCTGATGAAGATCAGGCTACAGCATCAGTCTGGCAATGCTTCCCCCTCAGCCTTTCCCATTTCCTTGGGTTAGGGTTGCACAGGTGCTGAACTCATGGTCTGCTTTTACTATCAGTCTAGCAGCTAACTGTGTTCATAACGCCAGTTTGATTAAATAAATAGAGGCACAACTCACGTTACATTAGGGATTCTGATGGAAGGCGCCAGCAGAGATAGTTCTTTGTTTCTTCTGACGCTGAGTGTGAGCATGCTTGTGAAACACATGAACCTGTTCTTAAGGCTTTTAGTGCTCCATTTTAGAAAAACCCGTATTCAGTTGCTCATTCCATTTCTTTACTAGGCCATTACAAAAACAAACAAACAAAGCGACAAAAAAACCCTCAGTGTCCTTCTGAGCTTTATCGGTCATTCTGGACCACACAATGTATCCATAGCCTGAAGAAATGTTGGATTTTTGCCCAATTCTCTACAATTGCCCTATTTCTGTTTTTAATTCGTTCTTATTCTTTTTTTTGTGTATATGTATGTTTGCGTATGAATGCATATGTGTGGAGATTAGAGGTCAACACTGAATATTTTTCCCACTCACTCTCCTGTAGTGATATTTCATTTGTATTTTAATAAATAAAGCTTGCCACAGGGCAGGGCACTCAGGACTGGAGAGGAAGGGGGAGAGGGAGGGGAGAGTGGGAGGGAAATGGGAGGAGGGGGAAATTTTTAATAAATACATAAATAAAGAAAAAAAAAAGAACCAAGCAATCACATCCTGAGTTGGGACATGCAATCTCCAACTCTTTGTCAGACAAGGTGGAAATTGGCCCACATTTTTGTGCCTCCACACTTCTCCCCAGGTGAAGGTTGAGAATTCACCTCACCAGAGAACAATCTTGTCTTTCCTTTCCTACGCCAATGTTTGGGACAACCTGTGCTCTTACACAGTGAATAAAGTGGTCCGTCTCCCTCCTATGTCTTTTTTTCTCTCCCTCATCTCTTTCTCTCTTTTCTCTCTTTCCTTTTGCTAGTCCAGCAGCACACATGAAAATACAGATAAAGGAATGTGCGTGGGTTCAATATTACAGGAATGGTCACGTATGCTCTCACACGGCAGCACGCCTGTGCCCTGGGTCACAGTGAGACAGGAAAAGGGCAGGCAGCTATGCTCTTGGATGCTGCTCATCTGGAACAGCAAAAGCACGTGTGTTCAGGAGTGCCCCTAATCAGGGAGGGAAACTGGCACAGACGCCTGTGCTAGGGCTTCAGCTAGTCAGGAAAAACAAAGACACCTGTATTAAGGCTGGCAGATAACCAGCAAATCATAAACACTGGGGGGGGGGCACAGCCAACCAGGCAGAGGACAGACAGCTGTGCCTAGGGCCACATCTAACTAGTAAGAGTGCAGACACAGTATCCAGGTGATTATATAATTGGGAAAGGAAAAAAAAAGATGCCTTTTGTCCCTGCCAGTGCTGTTTGACTAATGTGATTGTGCACATTAAACGCAACAGAGTGTCAGGCTTCGAACTCAGGCAGATGAAACTGGAAGTCAAATACACGAAGGCAGACCAAGCATGGATACAGGTTTGTACACACATTCCAGTGCTGATGGGGAGCCGAGAATGACTTTTTGCCTATAACCAGTTAAACTGTGGTGGGCTAGTGTAGGCTTCGTGAGTCAGTATGAGCAGTATTGAGTCGACTTCAGGAATCAAACACTGACCAACAAACCTTTCTACAATATGTTGCACGAAAGTAGAATCTAGGAACGTTGGAGGAAAGAAACAGGAAAAAATATCTCCATCATCTGTCATTATGTTTCTGTGCTTTTGTATTGCCAATCCAGGTCTGTTCAATATACCTAGCAATCACCATTAAGTATTTTTTTTTTTTTGTCAAGTGTGGGATGTAAGTGTATATGCTTGAGTGTGAACATACTGAAGGTGGAGGGAGAGATCGGGGCTCAAGTGTCCTCTGACTTGAGACCTTACCACAGAGCAGTCTGATGACCTGGCAGTGAGTCCAGGACCAGGGTGAACAGGTTCTGAATGTGAGGAGCCCTTCCCAGTCACCAACGAACACTTGACACTTCAGTGCCCAGCTTTGGTTAGAGACATGCTTTAAATGTTTGTTTAAGCAAATGAAGACAATTTAGAATTAAGTCAAAATGTCCTAGCTTAAATGCCCATGAAGTCTTCTGTGTGGTGTGTGTGTAAACCAGACTGTTT